>NC_050181.1:34078361-34390861 GCF_008315115.2 Sander lucioperca
GCAGCAAAGTAATGGCAGCTGGAGTGGCCGGATTGATTTTTCCATTACGACCCCTCTGTATACGTTTATTTTGAGTGGTTTACATGAAGCATAATTGGTACCCTGACTTTAAAGCTGGAGTGGGAGTATTGAGCTGGGAGGGAGAAGGATGACAACTGATGGAAAAGAGAGGGAGTAGCCTAGCCGCCAGATGAGACTATGAGGAGGGAAGGAAAGGAAAGAGAGGAAAGGAAAGAACTTGGCAAATATGACAAAGTTACCAGTTGTTCAGCAGCAACCAGACTGCAGCACATCTGGAACACATCAGTAAGTTGGAAAATCTTACAAGAAAAAAGCAAGAGAGGGGAGAGAAACGAGGAGTGGTGAAAGAGAGAGGCCCGGTGGTGAGTCACTTCTCTGCTATTCCACTCCATCACTATGTTTAAACTATGTGTCCTTCTGTGGCCTGAGACACAGGGCTTCCCCCGCGGTCCTCCCTCTTTTCACTCCCCTCCCTCCCCTCCCCTCCCTCATGGCTTCATGTTTTAGGGGTCTCTTTTTCCATCTCTCTCTTCCTTTTTGTTTCCCCTCTTTCTATTCATGCCTTGCCACCAGTTGCTAGTTCAGATTTTCGTCTCCCCAGCCTTGACTATTTTATAGGTGTTTAATGGGACTAATGTAAACAGGACTGTTATCCTTGTTTATAACTGTCTCTCTGTGTAAACTGGGAACAGGGAATGCAGCGCTTGTGGAGCCAAGTGGGTGATGGGTGTCAGGAGGGATGGGAGGGATGGGAGGGAGTGTGGTCAGAAGGTTTCCTTCTGTGAAAATGTCTCATCTTATCTCATTAAATGTCTTTTTATGGCTGAAAACAGTTGTTTTTCACTGAAAGACTCACACGCTGCCATCACTATCAGTCCCTCAGAATCAAACAGCAAGAGCTTCTTTATATAGACGCCATAATGCACCAATGCTCAATAGAAATCCATCGCAGAGGAGGAATAGGATATCTTTCCTAATGACAGTATCTTCATTAGAACTCAGCGCATGCAGCTGCACAACAGGTTGTGGTTTGAGTACTTTGCATCAACTGGAGAGAAAAAAAGCCTTCACTGCCTTGCAATGGGCACAGATGAATGCAACCATTTCACACCTGCTCTCGGTTCTGTAGGGCTTGTCGAAAGCATGACATCACCCATCATTTTCAGAAAGGGCATTATGAAACCTGGAGCTGAGTTTGGCGCTATTTTGTTCGATCTCTTTGAGCATGCAAGCGAGCAAGAAACGAGGCTGAGTTATATCCTTATCGAAATCTGTCAATCTGCAAACCAAAGGAAAACTAGCTGAAAAGATGAGTCAAATAGGCTAATTGATAAGCTCATCGAAAGCAATTTTGATAATACATTTATCATAAATAATCAAGCGTCAATGTTTGGTTTCTAGCTTTGCAAATGTGAGGATTTGCTACTTCTCTTTGTTTTATATCATTCTGAGTTGAATATTTGGGGTTTTAGATAGTCTTTCTTTTCTTTTTGGACAAACAACCAATTTGAAGGAGACTACAACAAATTAAGAAAATAGTCATCAGCCTATGTAAGCTCAAAAAGAAATAGCACATTCATTCTTGTACAAATGAACAGTTCATTTCATAGGCAATAAAACACACCATTGCTCAATCCAACAGACTCAATGGTTTTCCTGCTCCAGGCTCACGTGGTTGGTTTGGTGTGGTCAGTAGTGGTTTGCTGACTTTATGACTCTTTTCCACTTGTGCTACTGTTATTATTATTAGTATCATGTAAATTTCACTTGTGGTCACAGTGGCTGCTTTTCAGCTACATGTCCAGGGTAGATGTGATTTGTTTATCCTTTACCAAGTAAAGGAAGCTATTAGCTACCAAACTCTTGGGGGAAAAAAAGATATATTTGAGTTTTGAGATGTTAGAGGTTTTCTCTGAGGAGCTGCATCTGAAAACACTTTTTTTTACATGTATTTTTATTGGAAACCAGAGATGCACAAATATAAATACACAATACAGATACAGGTTGTAGTGTTTTTGTAGTTTTTTGTATTCCCCCCCCCCAGCCGCTTTGTGTTGTGGTAGAACATAGAACATAAAAAAAAAGAAAGAAAATAAAACAAAAGCTCGATGGTGTTTTAAGCCCCCAACGTCTCCTTCCAGGCAGCGCTGCAACTGTTGACTTCAAGGCACCTAACCCTAACCCTAACCTTAACCTTAACCCTAACCCCAACCCTAACCATAACCATTGCCTAATCAACTTCAAGGCAGCGCTGCGACCGTTGACCTCAAGGCACCTAAACCTAACCTTAACCCTAACCATAACCATAACCATAACCATTGCCTAATCCTAGTGCCTTCCAGGCAGCGCTGCCTGGAAAGAGACGTTGGGGGCTTAAAACACAGATAAACAAAACTAAACAGAAATGACAAATGAAAAATCAAGGAAATAAACAGAGAAACCAAAAAGAAACAAAAAGAAAAAGTAAAAAATTTAAAAGTTAAAACAGACACCATAAGGAGAGAGCATAGTCAGGATGCCTGCTTCAAGAAGAAAAATAACAACTTAGATGCGATAACAATCAGACGGGGTCCAGAGAGGTAAGATTAACATAACATAAGTTAACATAGGAAATGACAGGCTGCCATCTTGTGTGGAATTGGGCAGATGAGCCTCTCAGGTTATATTTCATCTTTTCTAATAATGTTGTAATGTAATATGTAACCAAATACGTCTACGGGCAACAATGAGTGAAGCAAAAGCTATAAAATCTGACTGTTTATTGGAATGAGGAGGTACCCCAAAGATAGCTGTCAAAGGTTGTTCTAGCTTTAACTTTTAGCTATGCTGCTTGGTTGAAAATAATTCTAAAAGTATGAGATCACTAACTGAAGAAGAACTTAACAAGGCAGTTAAAAGAAGGAAGGAAGGAAGGAAGGAGGGAAGGAACAAAGGAAGGAAGGAAGCTCTACCTCGATAAAGCAGAGTATAAAACACAAAGTAGTTAGGGTCATAGTAGTAATAAAAGTAATCCCTACCTCTAGCAGTGTAAAAGAACCGTATTCTGTTGTCTTTAATGTCTCTAAAAACATGGTGTCTATTCTTCTATGACATCATATATTCCTGACTAAACAAGCAACAATCAAACCTTACATTTGGAACAAAGCAAGTCCAAGTATTATTTATTATAATAGCACAGAAAAAAACAGCAAAACATCTCTCTGGAAATATCCAAAACTGTTGGTAACTTTGGCAGTAAAAAGGTGTTCCTACACAATCCCATCCCTCATAGTAAGAATAGGTTTCCAGGGCCTTAAAGATGCTGTTTTTTTTTAGAATTTAAAACCCAGCAGCACTAGATTCACAGCCTTGTTAAGATTTCAGACTGGTTTGCAGCGTGGATGAGGTCCCTGGGAGAGGGAGTGGAACAAGTGAAGAGGGCCATGTTCAGAGCACGATGACAGACACAGTGTGGGGTCGGTGGAGGCTGTGGCGCCACGCCCGTCAGAGGACATGAGCATGGAGGAATGCCAGAGTGAAATAGTCTGCACTCAGCGCAGGAATGCTGTTGAGAAAGCAGCCTGGAGCTTGATACGAGGCAGAGAGCACCAGAGAAGAAGAAAGGGAGCGTTCACCGGATGATTTGATCAGACGTTAATGTGCTGCGACGAGTGTGACAACAGTGCACTCATTGTTTGTGTTTTTAAATTGTTTTTTCATGGTTTCACTTGTTGTTTCAACCATTCATAAAAATACAATAACAGCATTATGTGTTTTCATAAAAGGGCATGTAGGAGTGCAGTGCCAGTTTAAGCCCTCATATGGTCGTATTATGTACTTCATCTAGAACGTTTTTTAGGCCAAGGACCCATTAGCTGAAAGAGAGACGGAGTAGGGACATCCTACTGTACATACAGTATATTGTATACAATTAAGTTGCATGTTAAACTAGGCCGAATGGATGAAAATAAATTGATATTAATATATTATTTATACATCATGTTTAATGTTTAACATACATGTGGAAGGTACAGGGAATTTTTTTTCTTCACAAATAGGCCAATTTATCTTTGCTATTACTCATATGTTGGATTCATGTTGTTGTATATTTTCAGACACATTTTAATTTTTGAAAAAATAAAATTTTTTTAATATAATTTGGGCCGCCCATATGCACTTACTCTGAGGATCCCCTAAGGCAGTGTTTTTCTCAAATGGGGGTACGTGTACCCCTAGGGGTACTTTGGAGGACTGCAGGGGGTACGTTATTCAGTTACAAGGCTGTTGTTACTTCTACTGTCTTTTTTTTCTCCAAGTTTGTCGCTTTTTTTTCAAAGTTTTTGTCGCTGTTTTTGAAGTTTGTCCCCTTTTTCTAAGGTTTTGTCGGGTTTTTAAAAAAGTTTTTGTTGTCTTTTTTCATTAGCATTTAAATGTTTTCCAGGTGCAAGGCTGTTGTTTAGTAAATCCATCGCTGACATCGCTGTATTGTTCCTCTTTATATAGACTTTTTTGTTCTACCAAAAATTATTTGCGCTGGTTAGGGGGTAAATGGCTTTAAAAAACTGTTCAAAGGGGGTACATTATTGAAAAAAGCTTGAGAACCACTGCCCTAAGGGGTCATGGACCCTCTGTTGAATATTGCTGATCTAGAGGTCATTGAAAATGATATGAACTCAAAAATCTTGCTTACTTATTCTTTTTAATGTCTCTGCTTCTTACAGATTTCTCTGCCTTCTCTGAGTGGCTGACGTTAAAAATCTAAAGGAAGTAACTCCCAATAGGAAGAGACTCCTATCTCACAGGAACCATTCCAGCTTCTCACTTCACCTACCACATCATGGCTGTAGTCCTCCACTCGAGCCCCCTCCTATGGACACGGTTGGCAGCCCTGATCTTCTCCTGCGTGGCCTTCTCCGTGGCTGTGCATGGAGGCAGACTCTTCCACGGCACCGGAGACTGGTGCATCTTCTGCTGGGCCTTCAGTTTCGCCGGGACTCTGCTTGTCATCCTGGTGGAGCTCTTCGGCCTTCAGACCAGGGCCCCTGTTTCCTGGAAGAACTTCCCTATCACCTTTGCCTGCTACGCCGCCCTGCTCTGCCTGTCCGCCTCCATCATCTTCCCCCTCTACTTCCTCAGGGGCTCTTCAGGCCCGAATGAAATCCGCGACTACCGCATCGTGTCAACCGTGTTCTCCTGTCTGGCCACCATCGCCTACATTAGCGAGGTTAGCATCAGCAAGGCGCGTCCGGGCGAGGTGGCTGGCTACATGGCCACAGCCCCTGGCCTGCTGAAAGTCTGCGAGACCTTTGTGGCCTGCATCATCTTCGTCTTCGTCACCGACCCCGTGCTGTACGACCGTCACGACGCGCTCAAGTACTGCATGTCTGTCTACTGCATCTGCTTCATCCTGTCGGCGGCCATCATCCTACTCTGCATAGGCGAGTGCACCGGCTGCCTCCCCTTCCCGTTTGCACGCTTCCTGTCTGCCTACGCCCTGCTGGCCGTGGTCCTCTATCTATCAGCAACCATTATCTGGCCCATTTTCAACTTTGATCCCAAGAATGGCGGAAACAAAGATAGGCCCTACAATTGCAGCACCGCGGTGGGGCTGTGCACGTGGGATAAGTGCATGGTGGTGGCTGTGCTCACAGCTGTCAACTTCATCCTTTACCTGGCCGACCTGATCTACTCCACCCGCCTGGTGTTTGTCAGCGCTTGAGGGAAGAGAAAGGGTGTTAGGCCAGCAGTATGCTCCAAATAAAATTGAATTTGTCAGGTTCTCACAGGCTGTCAAACTGCTGTCAAACACAGTGCTCAAACAAATGCTAGTATAATCACTGCGACTCCGGTCTGTTTGTTTAATAGCCTCTAGTCAGAAGAGCTCATGGGTCATAATGGGAGCAGACTGAAGAGTTCTTCCACAACTGGTATAGTTTATTGTATTATTGTAATCTAATCTAACTCCATTTGTTGTTTGAAATTTGAAAATTAAAGGATTTGATTTCACTTTAGTTCTGGTACAATGAAATAGTAGGAGAAGTAGTAATGGCCCAAAGAACTACATGCATATGCAATGGTTGACCGAGGATGTACTGGAGACAAGGTATGGGGGCAGTGAACATGGCTTTTTAAAGAGATCGATAAGTTCAGCTGACCAACCTGGGTAATCAAACCAAACCCCCCCCCCACTCCGCACACAAACTCCCAGTTTAGCCTCTGCAAACTTGCCAAATTTGATTTTGTAAAGTATACTGCTTAGGACCATAGAGAGAGAGAAGAGGGAAAGGTTGAGGTCAATGGCTATGTTTACACGTACAACAATATTCCCTTAAATTACTGAAGCTTACTGTTCATACATGTCCAACCTTGCTTCCAGTGACCTGGATAGACTCTTATCTTGATTATGAGAGACCTGAATGTGATTGCTGGATCTTTGTATCTGTTTAAATGGCAGATCATTGCCAATTGTAATACTCAAAATACAAGATTAGTATAGTAAAAGTGTACATAAGTAAAGTTAGATAAGATTATTGTATGTATTATGTATACTGGAGTAAGCTATTCAAATAATTTTAGAAACAAGACTCTTAACATGGATACGACACCCACAATACTATGTGCATGTAAACATAGTCTGTAATGACAAATGAAGAAAAACCAAAGAAAATGGCGGCTTATTATTGTGTTTTTGTTACATTTTTTGGCATAAGGTATTTGCCAGTGCTCTGCCTTAAATTTATGTTCAATTTGATGTCAGTTGTGAAAAAAAATCAATCAATCGATCAGTATTTCTGTTTTTAACCACTAATGGAGGAAATTTAGAAAAGCTGTAGGGAATCAAGATTATGTTAACTGTTAAAATATCCAAAAATCCAAGACTTTATAGAAAGTTGAATTTCTGTTTTGTTTTTTGATGATTTCATTAAAGGAATTGACTGTTTACTTTCCCCAACAGTATGCAGAGCAGCTGATTGTATCATTTATCATTTTTACACAGCTCCAATGTTGTGAGAAAAATATCAAGAAAAATGTACTTGATGTTAGGGCTAGCTTTTTGCTCCTGTTATGATATATGTGTATGTATATGTATCTGCAAGCTACAATCAATGGCAAGAATATATATGTGGAAATAACATATGCAAGATTGTGCAGTTAAAAAACAAGAAAAGTATCTTTAAAGTGCACTTAATATTAGTTTTTTCTATGCGTGTTTGAACTTGTGGTTTCTCCAATTATCAAAGCATCTATTAGCACCAAATTCACACCACTAAATTCATATTTGTGTCGATTGGATCTATAGTTTTTGTACTGCTGTCGTAAATACTCTGAGAAAGAGACCAAAAAGAAGTTTCTCTCTCTAGATGTTGTCAGTGTTATATTCTTTAGCTTTTTTTTATATTCCACTGTTTATGTTTCAATTGTGCATACCACATCAGTGTTGTAGGAAAACATAATCCAGTGTTTCAATAAAACCACATGTAAACCAGATGTGTGTGTGTGGTTGTATTGTTTTATGTTTTGGTTTGGTTAAAGGTGCCAGATTACCCACTTTCATGGTCATAGGGTCATAGCTATGTGGCAATGTCAGTCAGTTGGGCCACCATTTTGGTCCAGATTGAAATATCTCAACAAACTATTGAATGGATTGACATGGAGTTTTGTACAGACATTCATGTTCCCCAGAGGATGAAATCCACTGACTTTGGTGATGCCCTGACTTTT
Source organism: Sander lucioperca (assembly GCF_008315115.2). NCBI lineage: Eukaryota > Metazoa > Chordata > Actinopteri > Perciformes > Percidae > Sander > Sander lucioperca. The sequence goes on from NC_050181.1 coordinate 34,086,084, forward strand.
CCTCTAGCGCCACCATGAGGTTAACGTCTTTGGTTTGAACTGGAACTACTGGATGCATTGCCATGAAATTTGGTGCAGATATTCAAGGTGCCCAGAGGAGGAATCCTAATGACTTTGGCGACTCCCTGACTTATTATTATTAATAAACGCCATTAGCAGGTCAAAGTTTTCACATATCCAATGAAATACCTTAACATCTACTCAATGAATTGGCACAAAGGTTGGTCAATGTTTCCATGTTCCATTTCCTTCACAAATAAATATTTCTATTACGTTAGCATTGACATTGCGATGTTAGCAGTCTGAAATCAGCATTTAGCTCAAAACTGCACTGTGCCTGAGTACAGCCTCAAAGCCGCTGGCGTGGCTGTAGACAAAAATCTTCTGAAAATAAATGTAGTCTGAAGAGTATTTCATTTAATTACTTTGGATAGATAGTCCTCATAATACTGGGTCCTGCTGTAAACTGGCATGACTGATCAGATTAAAGGAACATTTATGGATACTATGATGCTGTACTTTGGATATCCATACTAAAGTAAACGATTGTTGTGATGGATTGATGTAAAAGGGTTGTTACTATGGCTGTCAATTGATGAAAATATTTAATCACAATTAATCCCATCAGAGTCCTAGTTAACTCGTGATTATTCACCAAAAAATCATACATTTTTAATCTGTTCTAAATGTTCTTTGAAAGGGATATTTTTCAATTTTTCTGTACTCAAGTGGTATTTGAGACTTTGAGTGTACTCCGGTGGTACTCAATTCCCACCAACAGTCTATGCAAATAACTTTAGTCTTGTGGAGAGAACCATCTGGAAGGGCTTTGAAACTCAACTTGCCATTCAAAATACCCTTTTCTTTATCCATTTCTGCTCAAGGAGCTTTGTTTTTACTTCCTGATTTCCCAAACTACAGAGGGCCCGAAGCCCAAATCACAGAAGGTGCGTGCGTTTATTGCGCATCAAAAAAATTAGTGGCGTTAAAAGGAATTTGAGTTAACTTGCGTTCATTTTGACAGCCCTAGTTGTTAGTATGGCTGATACAATTGTTTTGGTTGTCAAGACAAGCAAAAAACAGACCTCCTATGTGACAAACCAGGAGCTACACAAGCTAAAGCGTTCAGTAGACTCGCCGTTCCTGAGCTGTTGCATGACAGTGTAACGTCATGGGAGCGCTGTAACTATTTATACTTGCGCATGGTGGTCGCAACACTAGTTACAGTCTTCTTCTTGAACAGAGGTGTCGCAACTGAGCAAAGGCCATCGACTTTGCTCTTTCTACGGACTAGAAGAAGAAGAAAAAGGTAAACAATGGCAGAACTGGCAGCAGCATTGACGTCAATGTTTCGATTTGATTCGATGACCTACTTCATCTGATCAAGCCTTTCATTCACCATAAAAGAACTCATCTTAACCCGGTAAGTTTACAACAGAGACTTGCAGTCACTCTGAGAGTCCTGGCATCCGGTTGCCCTCGAACTCGTCCACGCTTCCTGTTTCCACTTTGTCGTGCGCCACTGAAAAAAATAGTGTGGTGCACGACCTCTGAACCATTTTGACATCACATTGGCGCGCAATAGGTCGGGAACGGCGACTGTAAAGAGGCCTTTAATGAGATCTTTAATTGTGCCATGTACATGTAAAAAACTTTCACAAGTGATATAAATGAATTTACTCTAAGAAAAAAGAGCTGATTGTTTGACCTGAATGTGAACCGAGTATAACTCAGCATCTGCTCTATGCATACTATTTATACTTCTCTGTTTACTTTGTCTCTCACCACTCTCTACTTTACCCACCTCCTCCCTCCACTGCCACATCCCCTGCAGCTCTCTGCAGACCCCAGGGCAATGCACAGGGTCTTGGTCTAGAATGTATCTCAGGGCTCCAGAGCCTCGACTGGCAGGATCAGTGGTGGAATGTAACTAAGGACATTTACTCAAGTACTGTACTTAAGTACAAATTTGAGGTACTTGTACTTTACTTTTAGTAATACTAAATATACTTTTTAGTCTTTTCTCTTCATGCCACTTTCTACTTCTACTCCGCTACATTTCAGAGAGAAACATTGTATTTTTTACTCCACTACATTAATTTAACAGCTTTAGTTACTAGTTGCTTTACAAATTAAGATTTTTGCACACAAAAAACACATGCAGTGTACCCAACAATATAATGTCTACAAGTCCGGCTGAAATGATTAGACCATTAAACACTTAGTTGATTGACACTGCGACAACTGTTTGGCTCGTTTCCAGTTTCTAAAATGTGAGGATTTTTCTGCATTGAGTACTTTTACTTCTAATACTTTAAGTACATTTTCCTGATGAAACTTACATACTTTTAGTAACATTTTCAATAAAGGATTTTTACTTGTAACAGAGGATTTTTACAGAGTGGTTTTAGTACTTTTACTTAGGCTAAGTAAAGGAACTAAATAGTTTTTCCACCACTGCCTGTAGAAGATCAGTCTCCTGTTATACACTTTAAAGGGTAAAACAGAGTATTTTTACAGTATGGTATTAGTATTTTCACTTAAGTAAAGGATCTGAGTACTTCTTCCACTACTGAGGAGGATTGACTACTGATGACAACTGCTTCTGAGGAGCAGAGTGCAACACAAAAAACATTTCAGTCGCCTATAAATCTATGGCCAGGAAAGGAGACGGCAACGACGCCCTGCTCTGACACAATGATATATCGTGGCGTTCATTTTGTTTAAGGAAGGGTTGTACCTTCTAACATGGGAACATGGCTACTACAATAGCAAGCCCAGCCACTGGCAAGTCAGGAACACCATGACTCAACTTCATACATATCCATGTGCAACAGAGCTTGCAGAGTTACTTTGGTTTACAGAGTTTATACATATTGCAAAATACGTTTCCCTGAAATGTTATGAAATTATTCAAATGGCCAGAAAAAATATTAAGCTTACATAGAAGTTGTTTGACTCAGCTCAGTTTGCTGTCTTTCCTTTTGTTTTTCTCTTGCCTTTGTATGTAAGTCTTGTAAGCCCTTGTGGGCTGGGCACTTTCTGGGGGTATGTGATTTAAAATAAAAAAAATATTAATTTATTCATTCATTCACAAATCTCAGAATACATTCAACCTTCCTGTTGTCCTCGGGTCAAATATGACCCATTTTCAAAAAGTTTCTATATCAGAAATTTGGGTTTTCTTTCAACCAAATTAAAAATAACGTGGATGGTTCCATACAACACTCCTCACAGGTAAAATAAATGATCAGTTCCCTACTTTCATTGAATTCACTTTGATGACGTGAGAGCAGATAGATAAGAAAGGTTCAAGGTAGGTTCACGCAGATAAATCTTCAGGGAGGAAAACAGTTCATTTTGAATTCATGATACCAAAAGAATATTTGTCTCTGGGTATCATCCTGCAGATTTCCTTCTTCCATTTGACCTAAATGTTTTGCACAATTTTAGTTTAAATGTTTTTTTTCTGGTTTATTTGTTTACATTTTTGGGTGTCATACATTACAATATAGCAGGACTGTCATCTAAATATGTAATACCATTCACATTTTATTAATCCACATGCTGCTGGAGTTAAAATGTTATATACTGAGTTCCAGCTTTTCTTTTCTTTTCTTTTTCGTCCCTTTCTTATCTCCTTGACCTTTTAAGAGTTGATGTTGGCAAGATTCAATGTCTGCTGTTATGAGGTTAGTCTGCACTGCTTTTGTCTGTTTTACACCATCTCCCAGTAAGCTTTGCCACTGTTGTGTATAGCAAAAAGTCCTATGGGGGGGCTTCCTACTCTGCTGAAGTAACTAAATTAATTCTTGGCCTTCCCACTTTGACCCATAAAAAGAACAAAGAGTGTAAGTCATCAGCACTACAATAGCTTGATACAATCTTCAAATGAAAGAGGCCATAGAAAGAAGTGTGTTCTCAAACACAGCATCTTGTTTCCACTCGTAAAGCGCATGTGTTGTTCTCGACAACCAAGAATCAAGTGTGTAACAACAAGCACCCTGGATTGACAACATAATACTTAACTGAGAACATGCGACACATCCAAATAACAGCCACAGATGTGGTTGGCCCCGCCATTCCTCCAGTGCTGAGGCTCATGTCTCCTCATCTTCCCACACATACTTCCCTCTTCTCTTTCCAAGCCACCGGAGTCTCAATGGCAAACAGCTGCGCAAGCTGTCTGTGACTAACAAGGGAAGTCATTTTGTTGGGTTGTTCCTCAATATGCTCATTTTATTTCAACACATTTGTGTTCTCTGACCCTATATTGACTCTTGACTGTGTCATGTGTGGTTGCTTCCAGTACACAGTGGTGGAATGTAACTAAGTACATTTACTCAAGTACTGCACTTAAGTACAACCTTTTAGGTAGTGGTACTTTACTTGAGTCTTTTCTTTTCATGCCACTTTCTATTCTACTCCGCTACATTTCAGAGAGAAACATTGTATTTTTTACTCCACTACATTAATTTAACAGCTTTAGTTACTAGTTGCTTTACAAATTAAGATTTTTGCACACACAACACATGTAGCTTATAAAGTACAATACCTGTTCAATGTTTTATTATAAATTAAACTACCCAACAATATAACGGCCTACAAGTCCAGCTGAAATGATTAGACCATTAAAGGTGCCCTGCCACACAAAACTTTAAATATGTTAGGTCCATATGTGTTTGTGTTATGTCGTGAATGTGAAAATGAACTGCTACCTCCTCTGTCAGCTCTAACCACTGAAAAGAAATAAGCGGAGAAATCAGGCAAATTACAAAAGCTGGTCAGTCTGACGTGGTGTTGCCTGAGCTCATTACTATTCATGAGCTCGCCCAGTTGCGCTGGGTAAAGGATGCTGATAGCCAGGCTCCCATTGGCTAGCTGCTTGCCAATCAGAGTCAAGCAGCTTAGCTCATTGAATATTAATGAGAACTTTCTATACTTTCTATACCATGCTAGAGGCAAGCAAGTCCATAGTAGAACTTCAGACATTACCATAAAGTAATGAAATACGTGTGGCAGGGCACCTTTAAACATTTAGTTGATTGACAGAACTGTTTGGATCATTTCCAGTTTCTAAAATGTGAGGATTTTTCTGCATTGAGTACTTTTACTTTTAATACTTTAAGTACATTTTCCTGATGAAACTTACATACTTTTAGTAACATTTTCAATAAAGGATTTTTACTTGTAACAGAGGATTTATACAGAGTGGTTTTAGTACTTTTACTTAGGCTAAGTAAAGGAACTAAATAGTTTTTCCACCACTGCCTGTAGAAGATCAGTCTCCTGTTATACACTGCCTTTAAAGGGGAACTTCACCAATTCTGCACATAAAGGTCAGTTTATTTGTCATAGGGAGTACTACTCAGTCTGTAAGACAACAAGGTGGGATTTTATGTCGGGGTCATGGGCGGGACTATTTATTGGCTTCCTCCCAATGTTACTGTGAAGTTGCCAGGCAACCAGCAGAGGGGAAGTCACTGCACCTGGCCAAAAATACACACACATAATCCACTTATAATATCCACCAAATCAGTCTCCTGTGACTCCCTGACACATTATGGAAGTTTAACCTTAAATCGCATAAACTCCTTTCTTTTTTAAATGGCTAATGTTTGATGTTCATTCAGTCCATAAAAGCTGTAGATTGTTTCTTCACAGGTCCTGTTTAGGTTTAATTAAAGGTGCCATGCAGTGGTGGAAGAGGTTTTCAGATGCTTTACTTAAAGTGACTAGATGTAACTTTAAATGTTTCTGAAACTGTGCAATGTTCCATCTGATGATAATAAATGACCTGTAACAGCAAACGAGACCAACAGTTAAAATAACTCTATTTTTATATAGTTTATATTAATGTCTCTGCCCGCAAAGTCACAGAATGATTTGCAGCAGGTAGACGGCGCTACAGTTACACATTCTGACAGGTCACAGATTTCGGTGTAACACCGGAAAAGCCTGTGTTATTGTATCCTGCCAGGTAAAAGGTAGCAGGAGATGTCTTCCTGTAGGCCTAATTGTATTTTAATTTCATTTTAGAAGTTATCTGTTGTTGTTATGGCTGATACTTGGGCAGGACCATCACAGAAACAACTAAAAGCTAAAAAGGAAATTGAAAGACAACGGGCGAAATCCGAGTCAACCTCGGTTGGTCTTTCAGCAGATGGAGACAATTAAGGGATTGTAAATGATTCGAAACCCACCCCGAATTTGCCCTCAGGTTTGTAATTTGTCTATTAGCATTTAGTGCAAAGCCCCGTTGGGCCTATGAGCAAAGCCTCACATAGCCTCTCGCACTGCTGGAGACTCTTGGTTTGGTAAATGTCATTTATCAAACAAAATTACATTCACCTCCATTTGATAATTGATTTTAAAGTGATACACTTAGCATTACTAGTACTATTATTATTAGTAACATTGATATCACGGCCAGTAATGGAATTAGTGGTATTATTGTTAACATAACATCATTATGATTTTTAGCATTATTTGTAGGCCTATTAGTATGAGTTAGTATATTAACTATCAGAGTCAGTACCAGCCTTATAGGGGCAGCGTTAGAACTATTACAGGCTAGGTTTACACATAATGGTCCATTCTGTTTTCTCACAGGCTCTTTATGATCTAGTGCAGGCATTTCCATAAAGGGTCCACTTGCTGCTGTTGTATGTACTGTATCTGTCAGTCAGGCTGACTTCATTCAGAGAGCTCACTGAGTGATTTCTGAGATTATACCTCCCCCTGGTGACACTCTGAGGGACTTCATGTGAGAAGACGTGGATAGAGGAGTATACATCAGTCTTGTATAAAGTACTTGAAAGCAATACTTGAGTAAAAGTACAAGTATCTTACCAGAAAATGACTTTGGTAGAAGTAAAAGTCTCCTTTTAGAATATTAATTGAATAAAAGTCTTAAAGTATCTAATATTTACTGTACTTAAGTATCAAAAGTAATTTTATGATATTAAATGTACTTAAGTATTAGAAGTAAAAGTAAAAGTAAAAAAAACTTTGATTATGAACTTTATCGCCAAAGGTGTGTAACGTTATCATCACCACTGTCGTCGGGGTGATCATCATCTGTTACCATGGCGGCAGAGCCTGCACCAGGTGCTTCCATGACGCTATCAGTCATTCTGCTTCCGCCTGTTCTTCTTTAGTTTTGGCCTATATTTATTTTTGCTGCTTGGCAACAAACAGGCATTAGGGCACCAACTGGAATGGAGGGTGCATTATCTTGGCAATTTAGGAGCAATGATTTGCCCAACCTGCTTTTTTTTCCAGTGTAACAAATTACTTCTGATTTTATTTTGTAGTAACGAGTAACTAAGATGCTTAGGGGAAATGTAGTGGAGTAAAAGTATACATTTTATTTAGAAACTGTAGTGGAGTAAAAGTAAAGGTTTCCGGAAATATAAATAGCAAAGTAAAGTACAGATACGTGAAAATTCTACAGTAGTGAAGTATTTGTACTTCGTTACAGTACAACACTGGTATACATTCATAGATACAAATAGAAGAAGGTATGATGTAAGGGCAGGATTTTAATTACCTTATCTCAGGGCTCTTCAACAGGGGGTCCGGGACCCCTAGGGGTTCCTCAGAGTCAATGCAGGGGGGTCTCCAAATTATTGTTCATTTTTAAACATGAATCTAACATATTATTAGTAAATATAAATCCCCACTGATGATAGGGTTTACTGGCCTATAGGTAAGGTACTGTAGTCACTAAGGGAGCCATACACAGATGCAGTTCATCCTAAGGATTCACTGTGCCACATGTGTTTTAACATTAAAACATGATTTATAAAACCATCCCAACAATTATTAGGCTATTTTAATAGCTTAGTATTATATGAAAATAAGGCATGTATAAAGGCTTTAGGCCTCCCTACACCTTATTGTAGGTCCAGTTTAATATGCAACTTCATTTTATAAAATATATGAGTGTCTGCCCCCCTCAGTTAAGGGGTCCTTGGCTTAAAAAGTGTTGAAGACCCCTGCTCTGTCTGATTCTTAAATGAAGGTGTGAAAAATAATTCGAAGCAAGGCAAAATGACCCACTAAAATGCTTAAAGTCAGTGTGACCATGCTTGTCTATTGATAGGCTGTGAAACTATGCAACACAGATAATGTAAAGACAAATAAAGTTGTGTTTCTTAAAATTACATTAAGAGACCACTAAAGACAAAATCTACTATATGACTGCTGATTGTGACAGAATTTATGAGACTTTAATGAAATGTTGAACCAACCGACAGTCACAGAAACTTCAACTTCAACTTCAAAAAAGGCAAATTAGTTAAGAACATCAGGATGCTTGTTCTGTCTTTTATATTTACACAGTTGTTCTTGATGTAATTTGTTTCTGTTGTCTTTAAACTTTTTTCTTTTCTGGACATTTTTCTTAGTTTTTTTAATATATGAAATACAACCATTTTATTTATATTGTCAGAGGACTGTATCTAAATAAAGGAAAAGTTTGTATTTTTTTTTAAATGTTTTACACTGTCACAAGTTGTTTACAAGTTTGTGACAGTTTGCCACTGTTTACAAGTGTGAAGATGCACAAAATCCGATGGGCAGTGCCAACGTTTGATTCCTAAATATGACTAATAAATACAATATTAGCAGCAAAGGTGAATGCATTAATCATCCCTGTCAGCGTTTTGTGCTTGGAGTCTTCCCCTCTATTATTTTTGCCATATACATTTTGCCATATCCATTCACCTCTCATACACTTTCCACGTGTAACTACCTTTCCTGAACTGCAGCCAAAAAGAAAAAAATTGGGAGCTGGAACTGGAATAGTGAATGTCATGAAGGAATTATGGCTTCAGATTCCAACAGTAAGTTCTTCTTAAAAGATGCTCAAAGCTATCTAACCAACTATATATATATATATATATATATATATATATCCCTTACCATTACAGCTTTTTTTGGTCTCAAGCTTCCAACATGCCCATTTATGGTAGCACTGAACCATTTAGGCCCATATAACTGTCAAGAAAACATATAATGCTACTTTTGCGTCTTTTTGTTAGGTTGGTGTATTTTTATTGCCCTTGCTGTTTTGCAATAATGAAACACTTGTCTACCTTTCTTGTAGCCACACTCCTTTTAGTGGAAAAAGTACACACAGCAGAAATTAAGACGTGTGAAGTTTTACAGCAGAGTGAGTGATATCTCAAACAGTTGCTGATTTAGGACTGTCGAGGCGTTCCTGGTCCTGAGTCCCCACAGGTGGCACTGTTCTTCAAGAGAAACCTGCTCGGCTTTTAAAGGATCTCAAAAACTATTTATCATGCGAAGCTTTCAAACAGCTTTAACAGGCACAGCTTGGCCACATCATCCTTTCATGAGGTCAAAGTACCTTTTGTCTCAACACTTTACCTTTACACCAGCCACAGGCTCAACATCTACTGAGATAACATGCATGATTGTGTTAAGTTGATGCGTCACAAAAGTCTTGTAGTTCTTTTCTCTGCTAATAAGTAATTTCATGAAATTACAAGAAAATCTGGCATTGCAGAAAGAAAATTTGGAAACAATTGACACTATTTGGCAACACAGGATCCTAAATCCTGTTTCCATTAATCAGAAGATTCCCATCACATTCAGGAACTGAGCAGACAATGGTGTTATTACTGCAGGATGGATTAAGGTTTCTGCTGGTGCAATCTTAAGACACTTTTAAGAAAAAAGAAATAATTGAAAAGGCCTAGTTTTGTAGGATTGGCATAGGATTGTAGAGAATACCGCATCTTGCATAATATCTTCAATTTAGTTTTCCATAGTGACTAAGACTGTTTCCTTCAGTCCCTCTATTCTGGATTTACCTTGTATACATGTTCATACAGTTTGTTTGCACACACAAAAACACATGAGACACACCAAACCCCAAGCACTTTCTTGTATAATTTATATCGAAAACATGTTAAAAACATTAGTTTCCCTTTATAAAACCACGTAAAACCGTTACCTGTGGTCATAATTACAACAGTGTCATGGTAATGAAATCCCCCTGTCATTATCACGTTACTGGAGTGATGCATCTTTATACCAAGTGCATAATGGTGAATATGATGCTGAATATCAAACACTCTCTGAGCATGCTCTGAGCTCAGTTTGGCTGGTTGTCCACGTGTGAGCCTGTCTGGTACGACTGGATGTCCTCCCCGATGAACTCTGTCACTATGAAGAGGGAGAAGAGAAGATCACAGTCTTGTTCATCACTCCATCCTTTCATCCACCTCACGTACTCAATGTCATTGGTACGAGTTTGTTCAGCATATGCATTGCTAGAATCAAAGGTAATCAACCTGTATGTATTGAGCCGTAAATCATTTTATACGGTACTGGAAAGCAGCAGGACTTGCAGCATCTGAATAATAATAATAATAAAAAGAATAGCGCAGATATCTAAGGGAAAAGTCTAGGAAAGATGATACGCTACTTTGGCCTTAAAAAAACATTATTTTTAAAACTTTGCGGTTGAAATTTTTGCATTGTCAATTGGCTCGTATCAAAATTCTGTTAGGCCTGCTGCTCCCAGGTAGCTTCTCTGTCTCTCCTCTCTCCCTCCCTCTGTCTGTCCTAATTACAGGAGTGGAGTCTGGTGTGCGGGAGGGAGTCAGGGTTCCAGCTGCCTCTCATCTACCACAATCAACCTCTGCTTCATATACCCGGTCATTCCTCCGCTCTGCGTCAGATCATAGTCAAGACGACCACAGTTAGTCCTTGCTATCTGTTTAGTCATTTGTATGTTTGCCTGTCCTGATCCTTTCTCTTGTGCCTCAGCTGCCACGGACCTTTTTCACAGCAGACATTTTGACTTGTCACAGTAGGAAAAGCACAGCAGAAATTGATAACCTTAACAATGGCTCAATTCCATCAAGTGTCCCAGTAAGCTATTTCAGTGAGTCAGCATGCACAATACCAGGGCCTCTCCTAAGTGGAATGCAGCCATCATTAATGGTTTTGAATACATCTGTGCTTTTCCTACTGTCAACATGTCTGCCGTGAAAAAGGTCTATTGGAACCTGACTCCTGCTACCACTTCACTCCTGCCATCCACCGGACCAGACAAGCACCACTAGCCGGCCTACTGTCTTCCTCTGACGGACCCGCTCCTTCCCGGAAACCACCGGACCTGTTCTCCACTCTGGAAACCCCTGGACTTGCTTTTTCCCCCTCGGAAACCTGGACTCGATACTTGAGTACTTTAAATAAACCCTGTTAATTCACCTTCCTGGCTCTGCGTTTTGTCTGCATTTGGGTTCTGTTCACCGTTCAAACCTAACAAATACTTCATTGCTGAGCAGTTCAAAATGCCAATCAAAGTTAAGGTGGGGAAACATCTAAAAATGCCAGCAGGTGTGAAATGTATGCCCAGGATGCCCAGAAACTGAAAGATAATATCAGCCAATATATCATACCTGTACATACATATCTTGGTTATCTAACAAATTTAAGGGATCTTTATAAAAAAATGTCAATTATATTTAGTTTTTATGTGCTAATGAATATCAACAAAAACAAAATTATATATCCTAGTTTTAAAATGAAAATCTATGGTGACCTCACAGTATTCAACTAATCAACAGCTGTGCCCATATTTATTTATGTATTAATTTATCCATCTTAAATACTCCAGTCCAGTTTATGATCCAACACATTCATCCTCCCACTCATCCATACATAAAGTACATAAAAACATTTCTTTATCACCTCTGTCTGTCCTTAACATGTCTGTAATGTAGCCAATTAGTTCATCTTCTCAATAGATTGTTACACATTTGCGCACATTACGATAAAGACCAATGCATGCAACTCACCTTCTTCAAATGTAATGTGGTGCATAGAAGAGCTGGTAAACTCCAGGGGGCACTCCTGGATCTTGACATCCCTCTCTTCCCCATGTTCCATCCCCAGCACCCTTCCCTGGGGGTCCCAGCCCTCGTAATGGGAGTAGGGTGCCGGGCAGATGTCCTGATATTGGCTGGGGTTGGAGGGAGGCGAGGGACACACTTCCTGAGGATAAGCCGAGTACTGGGGGTAAGGGGAGGTGGGGATGGGAGGCAGAGGGGAGGTGGAGATGGGACTGCCGGCAGGAAACGGGCTGAGAGAGGAGGAGTGGGAGGGAGAGGGCGAGGAGGAAAGGTAGGGTGAGTCCAACCACGGGGAAGGGGAGGGGGAGGGAGGCTGCGGGCCGCGGGGGTATAAGGGAGGAAGAAGCTCCGTGAAGCCCAGCTCCAGGTTCTCGAAGCTGGGGTGACGCTCGGACAGGGCTGCCCTGGACCCGCCGGGCTCCTCCACCGCAGCGTCGGCTTTGGAGCAGTACTCCTCATGGTAACTCATATTGGGGCAGGGAGGGGAGTAGGTGGAGGGGTAGGGGGGGAGGTGGAAGCCCAGGCCTTGGTCGTCAGCCATGGGGATGCCTCTCACGTGGAAGCCCCTGTCCATCCTGGGTTGACCCCTTACAGGACCCACATTCGTCCCATCCAGAGGCAGCACAGAGGGCCGGGACAGCAGCGGGTCCTCCTCTTTGAACATAACTGTCAGGAGAAGCAGGACAACATCACATGTCATTTAGCTAAAGCGACTTAAAATAAAGTGCTTTCAACCTTGAAGGTACAAACTCCGTAGCCTGGGTAAACCCTGACGAACTTCCGGCAAATTTGAGATTTGCTCTGCAAGTCAGTCTGGCGAAGAGCCCATTCAAGCCCATTTCCAATGTCCCCAAAATCGAGGCACCAATCACAACCGCTGAGGCGGGCTTTACACCAATCACAACTCTTGAGGCGGGCTTTACGCGACGACGATAGCGCAGCGATGGCGAGCAGCTTTTTGTTTACATTCAACATGACGGCTACCGAACATGGATTTATTAAGAGAACTGGATACAGTAGTATCCGCAGTCCCGCGGCTCTGCTCGCGTCCACTATGCGCGTTCATCATGCCTTATTTAATAATTCTGGATTCGCTTCTAGTGAATGTTAAAAATGTTAAAAACGTAACGTTTTAAACAAGGACCCTTTCAGTGTTCGGGTGGTAAGTTGATATACCCAGAAACAAATTATCCGCTGAAATATAGACGTTTCTTTCGCCATGCAAAGTCTATGTGAAAAGTCTTTCTGGGCCATGGGGTGCAGTACCACCGTTATCCGCTAAGCCCATGGTGGCTTTTAGACTCGGCGCTCTTCCTGGGGGCTTGCTACCGAAGGGCAGCGTCACCCGGATTGTTGGTCTGATTGGTTGAAGGACTATCCAATGCGCCCAGAGGCATTTGAGTGGCGTCCGTTGGTGACGCCCCTTTGGAAATGAGCTGTCAATGAACCTTTCCCAGACCCACTCTCAGTTACAACTGAGAAGGGTCTGGTGTCAACCAGGCTACAAACTCCGGACAGCAAGAACACATTAGCTTCAAATAAGCCACACTACAAAGAGCCACATGAAAGTGCAACTGTAAGTGCATTTAAAAAAAAAAAATGTTATTCAAGGTGCAGTCGGAAGAGATGTGTTTTTAGCCTACGGCGAAATGTGTAGGCTTTCAGACGTCCTGATGTCAATGGGGTACTATAGTACACTACTAGGTGGAAATGATATTTTTCGTTTTGCATTCAATGTTCTCCCAATGAAGACTTTCAATGTTGCATATTTTTTTATATTGTGCCCTTTTTAGTAGTTCAATCTAGTTTAATTCTCTCAGAAATAAAGTGCCACATTTCTTTATATTTTACATTTTTTATCATCTATATTAACAATTTTTTTTAATCTTTTATATTCATAAATGTCTATTTACATTTTGGTATACAGCATTTCATTTCATTGAAGGTGTTTTCAAAAGACCACATCATTGAAATTTTTCACAGAGGTGATCACGGTGTGATTGGATACTCACCGGGGAGATACTTGAAGCAGTGAGTGCTGCTTCTTTTCCTCTTCCCGTTGGAGACGTAAAGACTAACCGACATGGGCCGACTGACGGACAGGTCGCTGTAGGCGGGGACCCTCACACACAACAAACACTTCAACGAAAAAGAGGTGTGGACAGAATAGTACAGATTAGATGCTGAATTAAATTACAACTTGACTCGTGATTAAAAAAAAGTTCATGTTGCAGAGGGTGTTCGAGAATTGGACAAAATTTTTTTTCAAAATTACCTCATTGCTGTTGTCACGGTCAACATGAGCCTCCTCCTCCCACTGCAGTTTACCATCTAATAGAAGAGAACATAAGATGAAATTAGGTGTAACTGACATACACACAGTCAGTTTAATAGCATCATTTCAGTGGCCGGTTAGCTCAGTTGGTAGAGTGGGTGCACATATGCAGAGGTTTATTCCTCGATGCAGAAGGTCCAGGGTTTGAATCTGACCTGTGACCCTTTTCCTGCATGTTTTCCCCCCTCTCTCTCCCCTTTCAAATCTCAGCTATCCTATCCTATCCTATCCAATGAAGGCGAATTGCCCAAAAAGTAGTTACTTAGTTCATAGGTGAAGCCTAACATTAAAGGTTTTGTAAAACAGGTAGTTTGTTTCGTATATGAAACAAACTATATATATATATATATATATATATGTGTGTGTGTGTGTGTGTGTGTGAATTTGTGGTGCACTACTCAAAAGTAAATGCATTACTGAATTACTACTTTAACTATTACTGAAAATGAATAGACCTTTTTCACGGCAGACATGTTGACATGTCATAGTAGGAAAAGCACAGGTGTATTCAAAACCATTAATGATGGCTGCATTCCACTTAGGAGAGGCCCTGGTATTGTGCATGCTGACTCACTGAAATAGCTTACTGGTATAGCAGAAAAGAATTTCTCCGGCAGCATCCTACCCTTATTTTCTTGCAACTTGTGCACAATCTTCTTCTCATATCATTTCTGTGTTTTTACTGGCTTCCTTTAAGTCCCGGGAACTCATCAAGATATTATGGACAGAAGATCAGAAAAACAACATTAGACAGGGCTCTGTGGACCTTTACCTGTCCCTCTCTCCATGAAGATGACTCTCGAGATGGGCAGGAAGTTTGAGCCGCTCAGCAGAAGCTCCTCTCCTCCCTCCACAGAGCACGAGGTAAGACTGACTGACTCGATGACGGGCAGCTCCTGGGCCGAACGCTGGGCTGAGGCAGGGAGAGGCAGGCAGGTAGATTAAACCACTGAGTGTACTCCGAAATGTAACCCTCCTATTATCCTTGAGGTCAATCTGACCCCATCCAACGTCTCGAAATAACTGCTTGACGTCATTTGTTTTGCGTCATATTTAATGAACTTGCCTACTTTAATGGGGACACCTAGGTCAACATGAGATTAACATGATGATATATTTAACAATGATACAATTTGACCCCAGGCTGTTTTAGCTCTATAAACCATATATGAAATATGAACATTTTAGACAGATTTGTTTTGGTTGTTTTGGCTGATATTGAGGTCACTATCACATGCAATTGTATAATGCTTCAGGGCCCTAACCTGCCATAACCATAAATATGTATGTATATGATATTTCCCATGCCCTGGGGGAGGGGAATTATGTTTCCTGCGAGGACATTAATTGGGGAGAGGAACATTTAAAAGCTTGGACACAGCAACCGTCCAAACCATTTCTCTTGGTGCGCTGTGGGTGCTCTCTTTATGCTCTCGCCATTGAAAATT
The DNA here is from genome assembly GCF_008315115.2 of Sander lucioperca. Lineage (NCBI taxonomy): Eukaryota > Metazoa > Chordata > Actinopteri > Perciformes > Percidae > Sander > Sander lucioperca. The sequence goes on from NC_050181.1 coordinate 34,101,761, forward strand.
ACCTCTAAGTTTTTCTGCCAATGAGGTTTAATCACAGCTCTGTGACAGTGGAAGTGACATAGAGGAGAATGTGTCTGGGACTGAGAATAATGTTGAGGAGGACCCTGATTGTGAGGCGTCCTCCTCTGATGAGAATAAGACTCTTAAGGTTGGCCTTCCTGTTGTCTCTCAACTACCAGCAGAATCTGTTTTCTCTCAGTCTCCAAGAGTGGACACATTAACTTCCTAAACAGAAAGTTATCATGGTCCCTCTGCCTATTTTGAACTGTATGAGGACAGTTGGAAAGACTTGGTTGTGACCCATTTGCAGGCCTACATTGGGCTGCTCATTTAGGCAAGAGTTTTCAACTCAAAAGGCGAAGGAACAGCGAGCCTTTTGAATGCTTTCCAGCCACCATGCCTCTAAAGACATTCTATGTTTCCTCCCGTGTAACCACTTTGTGACAAACTCGCAGTAATACAGGATGTATGGGACAAGTGGGTACAGTGGTTTATTGACATTTCTTTAAACCAATCACAATCGTCTTTGGCGGCACTAAGCGACGGAAGGAGCAACGGTGCCTCTGCAAAATAGCCTCAGGAAGGAACTTGTTTTGGTGGACGTTCAAAGGTTGTTTTAAGCCTGGTTCACACGGCAGGATAATTAGGCCGATTTTAGCCCCGATTCACCCCTTCCGACAATCTTAAGGATGCTCCGATTATCGTAAAATAATCTGATCAGATATTCCTGCCGTGTGTGGTGTGTTAAGACTGCTCTCGTCTGCTCGGAAGGACGTCGGGACCGCTCCGATCTCAAATCGGGGATATCCAACATGTTGGATTTATTTGGCCCGATTTCTCCTCGTGTGTGGTGTCCCCCGGGGACAAACAAGCACGCAGCCTGTGGACTGTGGTGTGTAGCCAATCAGAAAGCGAGGTGACGAGGAAAGCACTGGGAAACAAAATCAAAACAGCCGGCGGCATGGCGCACCAGAAAGTCCGGTGGACGTCGGAGATAAGTATAGCAAGTATAGTCCATGCTCGCGTTGTCTCCACTTCTTTGACCATCGCATTTTCTTTTGATAACGTTTTTTTTTCCGGTTAAAAACAAACTACAAATTATCACCACTGCATCCTCTTCGTCCGCCATGATTGTTTACTCTGAAGTCACGTTTGATCTCGAGGGATTTTGCGAGATTTCCCGTCTGACCTGGGAATGCTCGGGAGTCAAATCGGTTTGTGTGTGATGTGTTGTGTTGGTGTGTGACCAAAACTGTTAGACCTGTGATTTTTTATCGCCGTGTGTGGGGTCTCTCAGGATTGGAAAATCGGCCGACAATTTTAAAATCATCCCGTGTGAACCAGGCTTAAGTCGTGCAACAGAAAACTCAGAATGGACAGACAGTCTAGCTAGCTGTCTGGATTCACCCTGCAGAGATCTGAAGAGCAGTTAACCATAGTCCTCATAAATCTGCTGGAGTTTAAAGGTCCCAAATTTCACTTTATGAGTTTTTTTAACATTAATATGAGTTCCCCCAGCCTGCCTATGGTCCCCCAGTGGCTAGAAATGGTGATAGGTGTAAACCGAGCCCTGGGTATCCTGCTCTGCCTTTGAGAAAATGAAAGCTCAGATGGGCCGATCTGGAATCTTCTCTTTATGTCGTCATAAGGGGAAAAGTTACCTTCCCTTTCTCTGCTTTGCCCGCCGCCAACAGCTGCCCAGGGAATTTGGCCCGCCCATGAGGAAATAGAGCTACAACCGTGGTCGCAAGCTGGTCAAGGCCACACCCCCACCCTCCACCTTGCCCCCCCCTCTCTCCTCCTCAATAGCATTTAAAGCTACAGACACAGAAATGGTACGTCCTAAGGAAAGCTCATTGTAGGACTGGCTCAGATTAGATGTTCCGGATGCTTTAGTTGTATCTGTTGAATTAAATTACAACTTGACTCGTGATAAAAAAAAAAAAAAGTTCATGTTGTTGCAGAGGCTGTTCGAGAATTGGACATTTTTGGACTGATGTCACACATGCATCACTCATTGTGGGACTGGCTCATAGTGGCTGTAATTCTGCACCAATGCTGAATTTCGGGAAAGAGACTTCAGATACAGTATTAGGGGACCACTAAGGCCTATATAAAAACATCCAAAAAACAGCATGTCATGGGACCTTTAAAAAGTCAACACAAAGAAAGCGGAAGTTAACGGATATCCGGCCTAAATGAGTGAAATCCGGCGGAATTTCCGTCGGCAACAGAGCAATCCCGGAAGTGGAACGTCGTGGATATAGACTAGTAGACCGATGACTACAGGCGACTTCACGCCTCGCACACCAGTCATCTTTCATTCATAAATTGTTCAAACGTATCTGGTTGATGGTGTGTTCTTTGCTAGTAAAGTATTATGTAAAGGAGTACTCTCTTTGCAATTTAGTCTGCATAAAAGTGCATCTTAGCAGCTACTCACAGCATTCAATGGCCAGGGAGGCAACCTGCAGAGCCAGGACTCGGCCAGGCGGGGCTCCAGGGGGCGGTAGATGGAGGTGGGTACGAAACACCAAACGGACACGTGTGTTCTTCCTTCCAACGTCTGTTTCTCCTTTCCTCAGCTCGATGTCCGAGTTCCTCAGCTTCAGAATCCCAGCACAGTCAATGCTACGACACAAAGATTTGATAAGCCTGCTACTAGGGGTGTGAATCTTCACTGGTCTCACGATTAGAGTTTACAATTCTCCTGTCAACGATTAAATTTAGTTCGATATCAGGTTGCATCACGATGCGTCACCTCCTCAACATTATTATACATTACTACACATGGTTTTCATCAACAAATTCAAGGAGTCAGATATATATGAACTCCCCTTTTCATTGTATCTATTCTTAAAAAAATAGCCTTCCTGAATGTGCCGGAGTCTGAACACAGCAGACAACAAACAAAAGGCACACACAAAAAATCAACAAGTAACATCAGTAGGCTACGATCGATTATGGTGTGCCGATCACATCGTGATGCATTGTAGAATTTATTAATTTCAACAACCCTACTGCTACTCAATTTAGTATATGTTGGAGACTTTAACAGTCTTGAAACTGGAGAACAAAGCTGAAAAACATGCAAAAACAAAAAGTGGAGAGGAAAAGTTTCCTGTCTCTATGTTCTCACAGTGCAGTCATGTTGTTCTCAGGGTTGAGGGGGATGTCCAGCAGTTTGGTCCCCGCCTGGACGCTCTCATGACTAGAAGTGCCCACCATCTTCCCCGTCACCCTGAGAGGGAAGGGACAGATGATTTCAGCAGCCCTCTGTTAACAGTTTTTATGCTGAATCAAAGACAGGTGCTCTGTACACTGCCTCCTTTCACAAAGTACACGCAGCACCCAGCAATCCTGAACAAGAGAAGCTGGTACAACAATTTCGACAGATGATCATTAATCATTGAAGTCATTTATTCGGGGCTCCGAAAACCAGTCAGTAAACAAAAAAAAAAGAAGTTGCTCTATATTGGCAAGACTGTCGTATACGCCGATCCAGAGCATCCCAAACATGCTCAATGGGTGACATGTCCGATGAGTATGCTGGCCATGCAAGAACTGGGATGTTTTCAGCTTCCAGGAATTGTGTACAGATCCTTGCAACATGGGGACGTGCATTATCATGCGTCAGGTCAGGTCGAGACCCCGATGAGGACGACGAGCATGCAGATGAGCTTCCCTGAGACGGTTTCTGACAGTTTGTGCAGAAATTCTTTGGTTATGCAAACCGATTGTTGCAGCAGCTGTCCAGGTGGCTGGTCTCAGATGATCTTGGAGGTGAAGATGCTGGATATTGAGGTCCTGGGCTGGTGTGGTTACAAGTGGTCTGCGGTTGTGAGGCCAGTTGGATGTACTGCCAAATTCTCTGAAACGCCTTTGGAGACGGCTTATGGTAGAGAAATGAACATTCAATTCAGCTCAGGGCAACAGCTCTGGTGGACATTCCTGCAGTCAGCATGCCAATTGCACGCTCCCACAAAAAGTTTTGGCTTTTTTTTTTTTTTTTACCGACTGGTTTTTGGACCCCCCCCCGGGCCCCCCCGGACCCCCCCAATACAGTAAAACTGCACATTTTAGAGTGGCCTGCCAATATCCAGCAACTTCTTTTTTTTTTGTTTACTGACTGGTTTTCGGACCCCCCCAATACAGTAAAACTGCACATTTTAGAGTGGCCTTTTATTGTGGCCAGCCTAGGGCACACCTGTGCAATAATCATGCTGTCTAATCAGCATCTTGATATGCCACACCTGTGAGGTGGATGGATTATCTCAGCAAAGGAGAAGTGCTCACTAACCCAGATTGAGACAGATTTGTGAACAATATTTGAGAGAAATAGTTCTTTTGTGTACATAGAAAAAGTCTTAGATCTTTGAGTTCAGCTCATAAAAAATGGGGGCAAAAACAAAAGTTTATAATTTTGTTGAGTGTATAATAAATCAATGAATAGATTCATTGATAATGAATCATTAGCATCTAGCCCTACACATATATTTTTTTTTAAATAGATGTAAAATTATTTGTATCTATATCATATTAGCCCATATTAGCTACAATTACATTTGACTTATTGTTTGCAAATTGCTATGCTTTAAAGAATTATTTTGGCATTTTTTCCTTATAGTTGACAGAAACAAGAGGAAACAGCTAAAGTAAACAAAGACAAAGGTGCCCGGCTGGAACTGAAGCGGCTATGTTGCAGTTATGTGGCATGCACTATAACCAATTAGCTACGTCCATAGTGTGTAAAAATTGAAAGAAACTGTTTTTGGTTTATATGTACAGTATATCAACGAAAAGAACAAATAATAATGTTGTAAGGAAAATGTCCCAATTACTAAAACACATTAAAATATAGACACATAATATGCCGTTAATGTCCCAAAATATCTCTTAGACAGAGCAGGATAAAAGCATTAACTAGCACATAGAGTAGATACACGTCTTGATGATGCACCTCTTCTTCATCTATCTGGAGTTTATTGTGCAATCACATTCAAAGATTGTTCATCTTCTGATGTTCTCATCCAGAACATGTTACATTGAGAACACCTGGTGCAAGATATTTCCTGGACCAACAGCAGAAGCAGCTGGTGGTTAATTATGCAATGGATAAAGCCACAATGGTCAGATGATTAATGGTACGCTGTGTCCCTTAACTATAGAAGAATGCTTGGTAATAAGTCTGATATTCAAAGAAATACAGTTCAGTACCTGTGTATCTGATAGAAAGGATGTGGCCTGATTGATCGGTCATCAGCTGTTCCAACGAAAACCTGAAGGGAGAGCGGCTTCCTCTCTGTGTATCCACACAGCTGTACAGAGACACACAGAGTGAAGGACGGAACCAAACTGTGACGAGGCCAACAGCAGTGAGCCACAACATGTGTCTGCCCATGTCTTTGTTCCAGTATTGTGAGAACACAACATTCAAACTAAATTTCTAAGTTGGCTTTGATAGAAATTACATTTAAAGAGCCCCTATTATACTCATTTTCAGCATCATATTTGAACTATTGGGGTCTACTTCAAAAAGTTTACATGCTTTGATGTTCAAAAAACATATTATGTTTCTCATACTGCCCATTGCTGCAGCGCCTCTGCCTGAAACACTCTGTCTGAAAAGCCCAGTCTGCTCTGATTGGTCAGCTGGCCAACTCTTTTGTGATTGGTCAACCAAATCCAAACAAGTCACTGGGCGGGCTGTTCTCAATAATTGACATCACTAATAGAGGAATTTCAAACAGGAATGTGGGCAAGGCATTTCAAGCAGTTGAGAAAAAGTGATGTCTGTGGGAGAGAAAGCTCCATTTGGAGTTAAACGTGTTCTTGAGTACTTAATACATCTATTACATAAACAAACTATATAACACACTAAAAGACAGGAAAATAAAAAAGCATAATAGTGGCTCTTTTATATACGTAAGAATCAGATCTCAGTATAAAAGCAGGTTTCACCTTGACAATAGGATGTCCTGTTGGTGTGGCCTTGACGGCTCCTCTGCTCCCCTCTGTCTCATAGTGGGCTCGGTGGTGTGGGCGGGGCTGCACCTCAATGCGCAGCTCGTACTGGTCAAACTGGGACGGCAGCGGCCAGTCGAGTGGCGGCAGGGCATTAGACCTACGAGTGGATTGGATGGACAACAACATTGAGCAGGGAGCACGCCAGTGAATAACTATTTTGCAGACCAAATAATTAGATTTACCTACAATTTACAAATATTGGACTTGTAGCAAACAGTAAGTGAAAAGAGGGACTTTGGAGATTTAGTCATCTGAATGAATAAATGTATATTAATGCATTTAAAACTGATAATTTAAATGTGCGTATATGAATCCAGACTAACTTCACAGCACAAACTCGAATTTAAAGCTACTACGATAAAATTGGCTGATGCAAACATACACAACTCCTTTGTTTTAAATGCAATGAGGCTAAAGGAACATGTATGCACTGTGTCTGAGTGAAAAATAAAATATTCTGGAGGGAGGTGATCAATAAAACTATGTTCATCTTGTCTGTGAATATTCCACTTGACCCTAAAATGATTTTGCTGAACCTGTATCCAACAAATCTGAATCTGAAACCCCAAGAATATAAATGTATTGATTTTGCTATACTACAGGCAAAAAGGACTACAATTGGGGGTTGTTTTAAATTGTAACTGCAAGGAAAAATGAAAAAAGAAATTGTAAAAAAAAATAATAAAACAGTTTACAGCGCTGAGCCCATAGCATATATATTTTTTTCATTTAAAAAAAAATCCAGAGTAGAATAGTGAACTCCTGAACAAGCACAACCACAGTGACATGCTGCAAGCATGTCGCCTGTTGCATTATAACACAGTACTTAGCTGATGTTGTTAAAGCTATAGTGCGTGACTATTTTATATTAAAGGTCCTATGACATGCTGCTTTTTGGATGCTTTTATATTGGCCTTAGTGGTCCCCTAATACTGTATCTGAAATCTCTTTCCCAAACTTTAGCCTTGGTGCAGAATTACAGCCACTACGAGCCAGTCCCACAATGAGCTTTCCTTAGGATGTGCCATTTCTGTGTCTGTAGCTTTAAATGCTATTGAGGAGGAGAGAGGGGGGGGGGGGGGCAAGGTGGAGGGTGGGGGTGTGGCCCTGACCAACTGCCATCCTTCGCTTGTTTGCAAGCCATTATGTCTCTCTCTTTCTCATGGGCGGGCCAAATTCCCTGGGCGGGCAAAGCAGAGAAAGAGGAGGTAACCTTTCCCCTTATGACGTCATAAAGGGAAGATTCCAGATCGGCTCATCTGATCTTTCATTTTCTCAAAGGCAGAGCAGGATACCCAGGGCTTGGTTTACCTCATAAAGTGAAATTTTCGTGCCATGGGACCTTTAATAAACGTGCGTTACATTCAAGCCATTGCCAAATGAGTTGATACAAAGCTAATTAAGCCTATCAGCTCCACAAAACTCTCTCTCTGTATTTCTCATTGTGGCTATGTTTACAGAATGGTGTAGTCCGTCGACATTCACGCAGAAGCTTGAGTGATGCGTTTTACGTCACTGCTGAGAAAGCAGGAAAGGAAACAGCAGCGTTGGAGACAAAGAGGACATGAAAATTAAAAGATAATTACCTCTTCTGAAGAATAAGAGTGTGTCATCCTTGGTTACTAGCAACTGTGTGTAGGAGGGGTGGGGGTGGTGTGCGATCACGGAAGGCTTGTATCATGTGGGTGCGCCGACAGTGTTGTTGTCATTACTTAGAATTCCTCATAGGGGAGACAGAAACTATGCACTATAGCTTAAAACCTTAAATATCATTCTTAAAGCCAAATTAGTGCACATACAGTAAACTGCATGTGAGAGCAGATGGCTTACAAAATCTGTTTGCATGTCTTTGCAAAATAGATGTGTGTGAATTTAAAATTTAAAAAAATGCAATATTTCTTTTTTTTTTCTTTGCGTGCTATTTTCTTATTTGGGTAACCATCCCTTTAACACATCATCAATCAATCAATATTCAAACTGTGACTTTTGATGGATATTATCATGTATGTAGGTGGTGTGTATCCTTGCCTGAACAGAGGGCTGTGGGCGCTGGCCCGGGTCCGGCCCCAGGCTAGAGCAGGGGGCACAGAGAGGTAGTCCATGCCCAGCGAAGGGGGCTCTCTCCTGGCCTGCTGCGTCTCTGGCAGCGGGCAGGGGGAGCTGTGGCCTGGAGCCTGCTCCTGATCCACCTCTCTGGGAGACAACTGGGGGAAAAAAAGTATGGTTCACCACTTTAGTGTGATGCATTTTTTTTAAACTTATTTTATTATTTTTTTTTTTAACTTAAATCATATTTTAATCATCTCTGATATGGAGAGACAACATTTGAGAAACACCATGAAAACAAGCCACTAGGGGTGGGAACAAAAATTGAAAATCGTATGTATTGTGATTTTTTTGTGACGATTTTTAAAATCGAATCTTTTCCCTAGAATCGATATTCTTTATTTAGTGTTTTTACCAACAATTCACCTAAATATTTTCTGTTTATACGCCGTTTCCAGCAAAACAGAGCGAAAGCAGAAAGTGCAGAAAGTCCATGTTATGTTCTTCTTTACAAATGAAATAAATGTCCGACTGACTGACTGACATGTGATGTGCATTCTTCTTAGAAAACAATTAGTTTTTACAAATGTCTCATGATATATTGTCTCTAGAAGTGTATTATTCAACTTTTGTTTTTGTTAAAGAAGGAAAAGAAAATCGTAACACTCAATACTATCGGATCGTAATAAATTTGAAAATCGCAATACAAATCGAATCGGCACCCATGTATCGTGAAAGAATATAATTGGGACAAAAGCATATGGTCCCAGCCCTACAAGCCAACATCTTTACCTGTTCCAATGATGTCTTCCTGGTTTTCTGTGGGATGCTGAGCTCACAGCTGCTGGGTGGAGCATGTGACTGAGGGGTGGAGTCTCCACCCTCCAGGTTGCATCCCTGAAGTTCTTCTGAGTAACTACCCCTGCGTGAAGTACAGGGGGAGACAAGGGGGGAGTTTCTACGCTTTTTACCTCCAGGGGAAGTGGGCCTCGAGGACGGCGAGAGCCCAAAATTGATGGTGGCCTCGTTCAGCTCTTCCTCCTCCACCAGCAGCGAGTCACAGCTGGAGGCGGGGCTGAGCCAGCCGCGGGAGGACGGGCTGGAGCCAGGGCTGGCGCTGAGGGAGCCAGGGCATCTGTCGCGGTAAGTAAAGGGGTCCAGCAGGGGGAGGTAGAGGCGCTCTCGGTCCCACCCACCACTGCTGCCCATGTCCCAGTAACTGGATATAGTGGGGGCTAGCTCATCTTCAGGGGAGATGGTGGTTATCTGGATGCTAGGACACTCAACCACACAAGACTCTGAAACCTGGAGGGAAGATACGCACAAGCAAGAGCTACCTTTAATTGTTTCTGTTTTGACACTCAGTCAAAAGAAAATGACAAATACTTAATAATCAAGTCATTTATCAGGCAAAGCGCCAAATGTTTGCTTGTTCCAACTTCTAACATGTATTTGCTGCTTTCCTCTAGTTTATATTACTGCAAATTGAATACCTTTTAGATTTGCGAGTGTCTCTTGCTCTGACAAAACAAGTAATATAAAGATGTCACCTTGGCCTCTGGGAAACTGTGATGGGCACTTTTCACTGTTTTCTAACCCAAATGAAGGAATTTAAAAGAATCAAACAATAATTGATTGACAAATGAAAAATGCAATTAGTCGCAGACCTATCACCATTGATTCGGGAGCTCCGTATGATTGTCTACATTCGGGGCAGCCATTTATTTCCCTTGAAATGCTCTTGGAATACCAAATCTACTGCAGTTGTCATTACAAAGTAACACAGTTGTGGACAGGAACAGTTTTGAAACTCTTTTTGCCCATATGGCTCTCTTCTGCTTGAGTGAGCACATTTTGTATGCAAATTGAATAGAGTTTAATACAAAAACTACTAAATTCACACAGTGGCAGATGCAGAACGTGACAGATGGGTGGGCCTGGATTAAGTCGAGGTGGGCCTGAATCTTATGCTGCGTTCCAGACACAATTTTTAGCCCGTAAGTTACGACTTCAAGTCACGACTCATGACTTGGTAGCGTTCCAGCAAAGTCACCACAAAACCTTCTAGCTAGCGTTAGCTAGCGGCTACCTAACGTTGACGTTAGCTAGCGCGAGCTGATACTAGCGATTTCTAGTCGGCGACATATTTTGGGCTTCATTTAATAAACATAACCTGTAGCTAGTAGTACACAATCGTATGTGTATTGTTTTACAATGTGCGGAATTACTTTACGTTGCCTATTTATGTATATTTATTTATATTTCTCACTGTTAATCACTGGCGTCTGTACAGCATCAACAGGGGTCGCCATTGTTGTTTATGTGTGTGAAGTCAAAAACTGTAACTGGGAGTACAACGATCTGGTACGAGTTCACGAGTAGTAAGTTACGGGTTTGACTGCCGTTCCAGGACACTTTCACGTTGTAGAAGGTTGTGAAAACACGAGTTAGGGGATTGCCTGGAACGCAGCAAACCTGACATTGTCATACTCAGATTCTAGTCAGCATGTGAACTTCCCGACCTCAAATGTTGTGGGCGGGGCTAAGTTCGGCTGGCATCCAGGCTACCTGAATCTAGGCAGTTGTCCCGAATCATCCACATAGTTCCCGAATCAAGGAAATTATACTAGAGCAGCAGTCTTAATTGCCTGATGAAACATCTTTCACAGGGCTTAAAGGAGAAAAAGGGAATTCATTATAGACGGATTATCATTTTCGTTGTTCAAGATACTGCTCGTTCAACTTCCAATTATGATTAACTATCTCATATTTTTGACTAGGTTAAATAAGCCAAAATATCAACAAACTATCTACTATTTTCAACATACTAGGTCATAGTTTTGACCTTAAGCAAAACATTATTTTATCTCATGTATTGTTTTCTTGTCCCTGTAGAAATGTGTTTCTTTATGTGTTCAACATTACATAAACAACATTTGAGCAGAAGAGGACCATAAAGTGCTCTGATATTGGCGAATTTGCGTTTCTAGAATGGCGAAGGAATGTCCTGCCCTTATTCACCTCTGATTGGCTGGTACCTGCTGCCTTCGTTTGTTGGATTGGTTAGGTTTAGGCATGAGGAAGGAGATTGGTTAAGGTTAGGGTGAGAATACCAGAGTAAGCCAATCAGAAGCAAGGTAGGGAGGGACATGGCTTCGCCCTCCTAGGAAACAAAAACAAAATTTGCCTCCGTTTGTGCGTCTTCTTCTGGACTGGTTTAAACCAAACCGACAGAAAGCTGCCGGAGCTTCTGCTTCTGACCTGCGGGAGAAACACAGCCTTCACCCCGCACACAGTGAGAGTTCACACACACCCAGCTGCAGACATTCACTCCTGTACTACGTGCTACATTGATGTTACATTGACCAATGAAAACACCAACACACTTAACTTTTTAAATAGTTAGGGTTTAGGCTTACTTATAATTTGACTGTTTTTAACATGTTATAGATAAAAATACACCACATAGGCTACACTACTAATATTCATGTTTAACTATACAATTTTTTTGTGAATTTCTGATTGGCTCCGCGCCTGAATTCACGTATTAACAGTTGCTTATAGCCTTCCAGGTTTTTTTCACAACAACATAACTTGTGAAAGCAATGGGTTTTAGCAGCTGATCCTGAAATATTGGATGGTGGACTTTCACACAAATAGCTAAACCCAACAAGAACATTGTTATTGTGTCATTGATGAGTGAAGGACCCATAGCTCAAATATGCAAAGGGTGAAAAATGGTCCATGAACTTAAAGTAAAAAATCTGGAAGATTTTCTTTTAAATACGTATCTGTTAAGTCTCTATCTATCTCTGAATAAGGTAACACAATGGTGACTGAGCCTATGGCCCACTGAGGAAAACGCTTGCATTTTCAGTACTACGAACTGGGTTAGTGACACGTTTTCCATCACCCAGCAGTGGTTGGTCCGCCAGAGAGCATAGGCGGAGCTAATACAACAGCCTCGCTCTTCCCCTTGCTTGTATGTAAAGCGGCATACTGTGTTTTTCTGGTCTCTGCTAGCGTTGCGAGTAAACGGCTACTATGGACGAACAAATCTAAAAAAAGAGCGATGACCATAAACAATGAAACTAACACTAACAAGTGAAAGTGAAAGTTAGATCCAAAAGCACACCTGCAATTAGGCCTACCACTTTGCTGTATGGCACCCATGGCATGCCAGAGAGAACGAAAACAGAGATCTTTGAGAGAGTAACTTTATTGGGGACACATCATTAAAAACTCACTTTTTCAGTGCACATATCTTTAAGGTATCTGGAGTGCCTACCAAACCACAAATAAGAACAACCCAGTCAGTTTTTTGTGGGCTGCCTAGATCAGAAAACATGGGATTCAATAAGCTGTTCAGATTTGGCTCCCCTTCCTCTGCGTATCTCAGTGATGTAGTCTAAAGGCCCTGACACACCACCCCGACGGATGACCGTCGGCAGAAAAGGCAGTCGGACTGATCAGACGGCTCCCCGAGGTCCAAAACGTGCCTTGGAACACACCGAAGCAACGTCGTCTTGAGCGTACGTTCTGCGCGTGCGCGAGACGTAATACAAAAAATGAAAACGGGAAATGACAACGCGTCACGTGAGTCTGGCTTCTCCAGCTGACCGATAATGCCGGCTTCGTTCGGAATACGATCTCATATTTTATGAAGATAGTTCACCGAAATCTAAAAAAATTTTAAGCGAGAAATAGGCCATGCAGTTGCTGAATCTGTCTTCATTTCAGATCGACAAAGGTCAGTTTAAAAGATTTTCATCAGATTTTGAGAGGCATTCGTCACTCATCCTGCTCGCCATTTCCGGGTTAGCACTCCACCAATCAGATTGGTCAGTAAGTCCGATTGCCCGCCCTTCGACCCAGCAAGTCAGGTCAGCCAAAATGAAGGCCGATGGCACGGAACACACCAAACAGACTCGAGTCACCGACCTCGCCAGACTGTCTGACGGCCGATTATCGGGTTGGTGTGTCAAGGCCTTAATGTATTGTAGTGAGTATACTGTACTGTATATAAATATATTGGCCTATATGGGCCAGAATCTGCCTTTGGGGGAGGGGGGCATATAATAGTGGGGGTCTGGGTGTCCTCCCCCAGGGTTATTTTGAGCGTCAAAGACTTAATTTCCTGCATTTGGATAACTTTTATTTACCAATTTACGGTGGAAATACCTTTATTTAGCCTATGTGAAGAAGAAAAACACAGATGACAATTCAAAATATATCAAAAATATAATGGAAAGTATGTTGTTGCGTGTCACTGGACATTTTTAAGAGGGTATATGGAAATCCTGGAGCTTTCTTAGTGGGTATACACCGTATACCAGCGTATCACATAGACTACACCATTGGTGTATCTCCACCCACGGCTTGAGAACTAACTTTGCAAAGGTGCACCATATTTTTCTCGCAAGCCAATTAGAGCAGACAGGGCTTTTTTGGGAGGGGGACTCAAAGCTAAAATGGAGCGTTTCAGACAGAGGGGGAATACAGGTATATTCAGACAGACAGTATAGTAGTAAAAGTATAAGTAAAAGTATATATAAAAGTAAAATAATGTGTTTGTTTTTTACATTAAAGCATGTGAACATGTTCTAGTAGATACCCAAAATACAAGTATGAAGCCAAATATGTCTCCTTTAAGTTTCCCAGTTCAAACACTGTGATTATAAACAAGCAGGACTTGTAAACAGCTTGTCTCACCTGTACAGAGCGCGCCGGCAGGCTCTCATAGGTCCCAATGAACTCTCTGGCGGGGGCCCTCCGTGGTGGTGGGGAATGCATCCCAGCCCGCTGATTGGCCGAGGATGGCGGGCTGTGGATGCTGATTGAGTGGTGGTTATCTGTAACTGATAGAAAGAATAATCAGACCCAATGTGTGGAAACGTGAAAAACACTGGGATCAGAATATGATTTTAAGAAAAGGAAGTGGCACACATCACAAGTTCAGAGCACAGGCTGAAAACACTTGAGAGCACACACAGTATGCTCTTGATGGCAAAAGTATCAAAGCTGTGGACAAAAGTTGGTCGTAATTTCAATTATAAATATGCTGCTAATGAAGAGTTTACAGTGAGTAATATACACACACACTTTGTTCCACATGGCAACAATTATCTTCTGGCTGCTTTCCAGTAAACAAAATGTAACTTTTTTTCTTTTGTTCTTTTTATATTATATGTTGTGGGTTTTGGGGTCAAAACGCCCATAAATCTTTTTTTTTTTTTTTACTACCGCAACATGACAGTTAGCTCTCAAAACGTGCTGTTCTTTTACATCTGGCATGAGAAAGACTTAGATATCCACCCAAATACTGTAAACACATTTTGTGGTAAGAAAAGATTCTTTTTTTTTAAATCATAAACATGCCTACATCATTCATTCATTACACATCTACTTTTCTTGATTTACTGATCTGTAAATTGATTCCATATGGAAAATGCATGCAACTTGAACTTCTCCTCAGGAAGTGCACACTCAATGTCTTTGAAACAAGTGCAGCATTCATTTTTGTCACGTTTAATTTAAAAGAGTAGTTGACTGTTTGGAAAATATAATTGATAACTTTCTTGCTGAGAGTTAGATGAGAAGATTGATCCAACTCTCATATCTGTTAACAGTAAATATGAAGCCAGAGCCAAGATATCATTAGATTAACTTTAGCTTAGCATAAAGACTGGAAACAGAGGGAAAACAGCTAGCCTGACTCTGTCGAAAACTTCACCTACCAGCACCACTAAAGGCCCAGACACACAGAGCCGACGGCCAAACGTCGGCAGAAAAGGCAGTTGGGCTGATCAGTCACCCCAAATTGGTCAAAAAAGTGCCTCGGAACACACCAAAGCAACGAGACGTAATACCAACAGCAGGCGGCGCTAATCTGTATTGTCGCACAAAAATGAAAACCGGCAGCTGATTGGACGAACGCGTCACATGGGTCTTGTTTCTCCGGAAATTCAAAGACAGACTGTCATGGCGGCTTGTTCAGAATACGATCTCATATTGTACTAAAATAGTTCACCGAAACGTGTTTCTGAAAACATTTTAACCGAGAAATAGGCCATGCAGTTGCTGAATCTGTCTTCATTTCAGATCAACAAAGGTCAGTTTAAAAGATTTTCATCAGATTTTGAGAGACTCTAGTCACGCTCATTCCGCTCCCTATTTCTGGGTTACCACTCTACCAATGAGATGGGTCATTTGAGTCCGACTGCCGCCAGTGCCCGCCACGCCGATTATACATGTCAAATCGGCCAAAATGAAGGACGACGGCCCCTCGGACGGACGACGGCACAGAACACACCGAACAGACTCGAGTCACTGACCCCGCCAGACTGTCCAACGGCCTATTATTGGCTCTGTGTGTCCGGGCCTTAAAGCTCATGAATTACCACGTTATATCCTGTTTGTTTAGTCCGTACAAAAACCAAAGAGTCAACGTGACACGTTGTGGTTTTAGGCGGCTGTTTTCCTCGTGTTTCTAGCCTTTATGCTAAGCTACGCTAACCTGCTGCTGGCTTCATATTTAGCGTACAGACATACGTAAGAGTGGTATCAATCTGAACATCTAATTCTCAGTGAGAAAGTGAACATATATTTCCCAAGATGTAGAACTATTCCTTTAAATGAAAAACCTTTATATTGAATTGTTTTATATTGTTTTCATGTAGTGTTAGTCTTTTATTGTATTTATTTCACCTCAAATAGATAAAAAATAAAATAAAATAAAAAAATAAATAAATAATATATATATATTCTATGTCAAGGCAGCATTTTGTTGAATTATTTTACAATGGTTTATGATACATTTCTAAAGTCTGTGACAATACACAGGCATTGTAGACAAAAAACTACATGACAGAAAAGGATTTGGTTTTATGTTCTATAATCTCACAGTCACACTGCATGGCAACAATTTACTAAACACCTTTTTTTTTTTTTTCAGTGTAAATAACTTCCAATACCTGTTTTCCATGTATTACAGTCACAAATAGGGCAGTAAAGGGTGAAGTGGGATTGTAACCAAACATTTGGCTCATAGATCCAAATCTTACACCGCCAACAACAAACCCAACTCTGCTGCTAATATTGACAGCTGTGAATTTGGGCCTTTTCTATCTCTTTTTTTTATTTTTTATTTTTTATTCAGAACCAAACTTTTTGGACTTTTTGCAAAACAATCATCCGTATTAGGCCACGACCTGTGAAGACCACAGCCCTCACCACAACATTTCCTCAGCGTGGTGTGGTTGGCCTCCACATGGAGCCAAACAGTAGTTATTCTGTAATGAGCGAGGCTCCAACTGATCATTGTTGTGCTGCAGTGCAATTTTTGGGCAACACGGACACACAAACAGTAACTGCCAACGAATTAAGACTCGGGTGAAAAATCTCTTCAAATGTTTCCTGGCAACAGAAATATTTCCAAGTGGTTAAAGCTGCAGTGCTCAGGCAAATACTCTTTCACATGAAATAATGATTTAGATTTTTGTGTGCGGACCAGCAGAGAAGTTTATTAGCCACAAAAACATACCTAACACCTATTGAACACAATAAAGCTAATCTCAAGTCTGACTGTAATATTTTATTGTGTCCTGAGTTGAACCTCTCACAAAAAGTAATTAGGAACCTCACGAGGGGTCGCAAAATGATTAGCAGCATAGCAAAGCAAAAAATATATATTTTTGCTACACTGAACAAAAGATTTTGTCGTTTTTTAGACTTTTTCCCTTGCTTTTTTCTTGTAATATAATGGATCAATTGACCTCTTCGAGGCTCTTTAAACTATTCAGGAAAATATACCTGACAGTTATTGCGCACCATGAGTGTATCCCTTTCTGCAAAAATGTTTCTTTCTCGAACTTTTCTCTGATAAATGTTTTTTTTTTTTCCTTCTGAATTTTTAAGTAATTTTACTACGGCCTCTGACAGTCCTCAGTTTGTGGACATGGCATGATGCAGTGTTTTCATCACTGTCATAACATTATGAGTTTACACTTTAAATTCCCTTCATTATCTCATATAAAACTGATTCCAATGAGCTGCATGCAGCGAGATATACAGATTCTAACTTTGGGGAAAATAGAGCACTGGTACGTAGAGGTAGTCTGGATTAACGGTAGTACATTTCCAGGATTACTGCCTGATATGTCCCTCACCTACCGCTCTGTGTGTTGCTGTTCTCAAAATCCCTTCGCTACAGCAAAGACGATTGTGATTGGTTTACAGACATGCCAACAACCCAGAGCATTTTTTTCTCCTATCCCAGAATTTGTGTGTGGTTTAGCCAGACCTTACTCCATAGCGCTGTGCACACAGGTCTGGCAATACAAGACTAGCGTAAAGGTATCAGAAAAGAAAAAAGACGGGATCAGTACTGCTCTACATTTGACTTCTTCAGGCATCGAAAAGTTGTTCACATAAATAAAAGTAAATCTGTGTTTGGTTGAACTGGTCACAACCGCCAGACATTTCGAGCAGTGACCAGAGGTTGCAAGTTAACATTGCTTTGTTTTAAGGGGGACCGAACGGTTGTGTCCCTCTGGTTTGCATGTTATATCAAAAGATATGGAGAGTTGGGCGCCCGGATAGCTCAGTCAGTGGAGCGGGTGCCCATGTGTAGAGGTTTACTCCTCGACACAGCGGGCCCTGCGGCCCTTTGCTGCGTGTCGTTCTCCCTCTCTCTCCCCTTTCGTGTCTTCAGCTGTCCTGTCGAATAAAGCCCTAAGAATGCCCCCCCCCCCAAACACAAAAAAAAAAAAAAAAAAAAAACAAATATGGAGAGTTGAGGACTTAAATCTGTATACTAGAGGTGCATTTAAAATGTCAGGAAAGCTGGCAAAACTCTTCTGTGATGCTCTGAGAAGTAAAACCTCATCATAGAGTGAAGAATTGCTCTCTTGTTTGTCGTACAGTTCACTTTCATGCCTTGGGTGTGGTACTACAACTGTATGCCAGTGTGGGCGGGAAACAAATGATTGAGTGAGTGGATGTGGGGATACAAGGTGTGTGTGTGTGTGTGTGTGTGTGTGTGTGTGTGTGTGTGTGTGTGTGTGTGTGTGTGTAGTGAAAAACGGGGGAGATGGAGGCTGAGTAAAAGAGGGAGGGAGGTGTGTGGATGTGGTGCCTGCAGTACACAGAGGTTGAGGTTCCATCCCAGATGGCAGCTGTTAACTCTACTCACACGCACAGCTGATTAGAAACACATTGAGTCTGGGGCTGCACACACACATGCACAACACACACACACACACACGGGCAAATGCAGTCACAAACATGCATACAGTCAGATATGCACACACAAACACACAAAACAAACACACAATAACAATATACTAATGCTCACATGCTTGCAGATAGAGGCACGCACAATTCACATGCAAGTTTAAACACACACACACACGCGCGCGCGCGCGCACACACGCACACACACACACACACACACACACACACACACACACTCACACACACACACACACACACACACACACACACTTCACATAAGCACAGGCATGCAGATGAAGGCCCTCATTACAGCACATGCAACATGCAACATGCAGCCAGCCACACACACACACACACACACACACACACACACACACACACACACACACACACAGTTCCCATGCATTAGAAGCCACACTGTCAGGCCGCTCAGACTTCCTGTATCTAGTGTGTTCCTTTACAGTAACACATTCAACCATCAGAGAAATCTCGCTGACCCAGGCTGCTGCTGGAGGATTCCAGGTGCAGCAGGGCGCACTCACTCTCCTCCCCGGGAACGGTGCTCTCCGGCTCGGCTGTGCGCACCGGTGATGGCCGCTGGCTCTGCCGCGACGGCGGGTCCTCCTCAAACACCAACTTGAACTCGAACTCGCCCTCCTCCCAGCCAGAGCCCGGCGCGGCCCCCATCGCCCTCCGGCAGCAGGGACAGGATTCAGAGAGAGTGATACAATCTCTCCCTGCGTAACTATTTTAACGTCCTTGGTGCGCCTCGAAAAAGACAGTTTCCCGGAGATATTCCCAAAACTTTTGTATTTCTCCTATGTGCGTGTCATTGCGCAAATATCCCTCCTCTTAGAAGGTTTTGATGTAACTTCAGCAACTTTTGCTAGCTGTTTCCACACGATGAGGACTGCTTCTTGCTCGGGGATTTGCAACTTTTTCAGGCTGGATGCCTTGCGGTCCAAATCCAATCTTCGCTCTGGATATCTCACAAACTTTTCCGAAACATATCTCCCAGACACAGTCGGGTCTTTCATTCTAGCTCCATCGCCATCCCTGTAGCTCCTTCTTCCCCGTTCAAGACACAGAGAGAGAGGGAGAAAAAAAGTTTATCAAATATTTTTGTCGTCCTTTACCCTTAATTGCCTTTGGGTGGGTTTCCCAGCTCCAGTTGGTCCGTTACTCATTCCCCATAGGACCTTGTGCCTGTCAGTCATGAATCCCCTCTGCCCAACCTCCAGCCTCCCTCTTCTCCCCCTCCTCACTCACTCTGGAGGTTTCTCTTTTTAGTCAGACTCACTTCACATTTACTTTATAGCCTACACCATCACATATTTTAAACCCCACACATCATTTCCTTGGTGTTTATCCACTAGAATTAGGTGTATCTCATCCTTAGCATCAATAACGTTTTCACACATTCAAGCCCAAAACAATATGATTATTATTCCAATCATGAGCAGGACTCATGGCAAGTAGCTCACTGTCTCCTAAATCCTTTGTAGCCATTGTAGGCCAGCTGCATGGCCACCAGGGCTGGGATACTGACTGTCACTTAGTGAACATAAGAGGGCCTATTTCCTGTGGCGATGGACAAGACAGCCCCCCTTTATTGGCTGTCACTCTTCCCTCTCCTCCCCCTTTCCTCTTCTGCTTTTTTACACCACTCCTCCTTCCTCTCTTCTCCCCACCAACTCCTCCTAGTCCCTCGTTCCCCCTTCCCTCCCTCTCCACCAAAGATCTGTTTCTCATTATCCTCTGCAGTCTGCTCTCTGTCTGAGTCAGGAGACGAAAAAGTTAAATAAACACATAAACTCTCTCTCTGGCTCTCTCTCTCTCTCTCTCTCTCTCTCTCTCTCTCTCTCTCTCTCTCTCTCTCTCTCTCTCTCTCGCTCTCTCTGCCTCAGTCCCCTCCCTCCCCCTCCTCTCTGTCCTCCTTCCTCGTCCTCCTCTGATTCTCACAATCATTATGTATGTTATACTGGCGTGGAACTGGGGGCTTGCTTCACTCTCCCTGTCATCCTCTTGGGGTTTTGTGGGCAGGCCTTGGATCTTGATCTCAAGATGTTGCAGTCTGGTCAGAGAGAGGAAAAAAGTGCTACAAGCAGGGCCGACGCAAGACGTTTTGGGGCCCAAGGCAGAATAGGATCCCCATAGGGCACTATAACAAAGTGGAGCGTATACATTTCCTTAACACCAGTGCTGAAAAAAAAAAAAGAATCCAAAGAGAGTTGTTAGTTAGTTAGACTGTTAGACTCAGTTAGTTTTTTGAGTCTTCAGTTTGTTTGGGGACACACCGTGGTGGCTGAGGGCTCCTAAGCAGCTATTTATTTTACTACTGGTTATGACTAATTAGCCTACCAGTCTACAGTATGTCACAGGCTACATCCACACTACTACATTTTCATTTTCAAACAGTGTTTGAAACAAACAAAAAGGATCTCTGTCCACCAGAGATAGACGGGGACTTGAGTTTGAGACTCTGACTCAAGTCGCACCTCAGTTGCACACACAGTGACTTTAGACTTGACTTGAGACTCATCCTCAAAAGACTTTCGACTCGGACCCAAGATGCGGGACCCGTGAACAATCTATTTTTAGGAAATGTCTGATGAGCTGACCGTAACCTATAACCTCCCTACGTAATAGGTAACATATCTGCTGCGCGTGTCCACACATGAGAGAAGAGTACAAACATTTCGACTGCACCGGCAGCTGCTGTGCCATTCATCAAAAGCTTTGGCTTAAAAGTCTTCCTAGATCAAGGCCCTAACAAAAGAAGTGCTGACTGCAAAAAAATGTACTCTAGCTCAAAGAATTGAGACTTGACTTGGACTCTAGCTCAGAGACTTGTGAGCATCTCTGCCGTCCACCCAAGCGTTTTAGTTCCAGTAGCAGAACTAATCTTCGTCCATATTAACACGTCTGACAACACATATCACATGACCGTTCGTTTGCATACATTGGGCATGTAGTGACGGTTTAAATCTTTAGTGCGTAACTTTTTGATATTAAATGACCATCCGTTACATTCAAGCCATTGCCAAATGAGTTGCTACAAAGCTAATTAAGACTATCAGCTCCACACAACTCTCTCTGTATTTCTCAGTATGGCTATGTTCAGAACTTTCAGACTTTCGCACAGAAACTTGAGTGAAGATAATTACCTCTTCTGAAGAGTTCATCATGTTTTTTTAATCCTCCATTAGCAACTGCATGGAAGGGGGGGGGGGTGATCACGGAAGGCTATGTATGCTAGGTATCATGTGGACGCGCCAACAATGGTGAAAAGTAAGTGCAGGGACTTATTTGCTTGGAAGGATGACGAGGTGTTAGTAGAAAGGTATATCTGCATACCTAACCGATAAGACTACGTTTCCAAAGGTCTCTGTTTACGCCTGTCCAGACTACAAAGCAACCCCGGAGTTTTCAAACCAAAACAGGGGCAGCACTGTATCCAAATATCTCCGTTTTAGGGGCTCAGAAACGCCTAAGTATTAATAGCTTAGTAGCTTAAATGTAGCAAAAGATATTCGTTTTTAAACCAAAACATATTAGTATGGATGTAGCCACAGTCTACTACAACAGTATACCCACACTAAGCCAGAGTCTAGACCCAAAAGGCACCACTGAGAAGATGAAATACAATGCAGAAAGGCTTATGCAGTACATAATAACTATGAGAAAAGATATGCACTTTAACTTAACCTAATACTTTTTCATACATTTGCATTGTTTTCATAATTAAATGTTATCTTTAATATTGCTTTTATTGCTTATTTCTAATTATTATTATTACATATAAGTGCACATACTTGCACAAGTGTGCCACCCCTGCACATATTGAAAATATATTTAAGTTACAATCAATCTTTGAATCTTGAAACAGGATATTACAACTCTGGAAAGTTATGGCGACAGTTATTATATCCATTTCGATCACAAAGTAAACACAACTACAGGCTTCATGTTATAAAGTAATGTTCCAGTGATATGTGCTTGCATGTAGGCTATTTGACTGGGCAACCCAGTGCTTTGCTGAATTACATTGCACTGTGTTGTGGCAAAAGTTGAGCCAGGTCCAATTTTTTTTTCTGCTGGAGGGAAGTTGATTTCCTAACTTTACTGTCACACAGCCCTCAGTTGTGTTTAAACAGACATACGTCATTGTTTTAAAAGTTCAAGTTTCCTCGTCCACACTAAAATGTGAAGGCTGATGTTTTCAGATTCATCAAATCTGTTTTTGAAACGTTATTTTTGGTGTCAATAATGGCGGTTTAGTATGCACGGAAGGCCAAAATGGAGAATAAAGATACATTTTTTGAAGCTCAAGGTTCAAGACCGATGTTTAGCTTTATTGTCTTTATACAACACAGACAACTAATATTCAAATATTTTTTAAATTAGAAGAGAATAGAATAAAACAATAAAATAGAACAAAGTTGGTTATATAAAAGTAGTCCTAAAATAAAATAAAAAAAAAAAATAAAAATATATATATATATATATATATATATATATATATATATATATATATATATATACACACACACACACGCCGGGAGACGGCCGAAAAGGACGCCTCATATGCTGAGAGGCCCCGGCCGCAAAGCGGCCGCTGGGGACGCAACTACGGGGAAAGGGCGCCTCACACGCCGGGAGACGGCCGCTGGGGACGGCAGCTGGGGTCGCGCCAAAATAACGGGATGGCAGAGATTGGGTTTAGGAAAAACACTACAGGGAAAGGACGCCTCACACGCCGGGAGACGGCCGCTGGGGACGCGCGACAATAACGGGACGGTTGTGATTAGGAAGACTACGGGAAACAAAACGCCACACGCGGGACGCAATCCCCACTCGCCCGGGTGAAAGTCCTGTGTTGTTACTCCCTACCATTTTCGTGCTGTGACCACAAAATATGCTTCCCATTGTAATACATTACTTCACATTTTCGTGCTGGCCACCACGAAAAAAACGAGAAAAACGTCCCCGTGAACACGTATCTATAGATTAAATAATGTGACCATTTCACGAACTGCCATGAGACACTTGGTTTGCCAAAGCGGTCAAAAGAACTGCAGCAAGACTTCAAATGAACACTGGGGTAAAGCTGAACTACATGCAGGTACACTGTGTGGTGTGAATGAACATGTTCAGTAGTTGAGGCACAGATCTTCTCTAGAAATGGAAAGTGTTGGGGGTTGTGAAAACTGAGGCGTTGAATGGCTAAGACATTGTTTAAAAGAACTGCTGCAATGTGATTGGATGAGTGCAACACACGGGAGGAACTGCTGAATGTCAAGTTTATGGGAGGAAGGGAGAAAATAGAAGATTCCTGTGGACGTGTTGCCATCATGTGGTGAAAGACAGAACAGTTTTACTGTCACTGTCCTCAACCGTCTGCTCTCACAGCCTAAAGACACAGATTATGTAAAATACGCGTTTTGCAACTCAAACCCTGATACACCGATATATTCAGATATATGCACACAAGCTGATACAGGAAAGTATTGATTTAAACATTATAGCTCCATTGTCAAATAATTATACTGAATTTGTACTTGTATCAGAGCTGTAAAAGGGGTTATATACAACCATAAAGACAAATGGGCAAATAAATCAATAAAAAAAGAAATGAGTGATTTCATGGTTTTCTGTGTGTTTGGGGAATGTAATTACTTTACAGTTTTTCTCATTTGCTAAGACACACTAAATGAAACTGGGATCCGCTTTATCTTCATCATCACATTATTAGCACAGCAGAAGTCTTCTCTTGCAAATGCAAAACACTTTTTCATTTGTTTCACACATTTTTCACAGATCTCATTGAAAGACCCCGAACTCTATTGGATTCACTGTGGTGAACAAAAGGAAAACATCTATTCACAGCTGATAGAAAGTACTTGCATAATTAGAAAACTCTATGCACCTGTGTGAAACTCATTTGCACAACTCTTCAATCAGCAATCAGTCCTTATTCATCTATAAAAGATGCCACCTCTGTGTTGCTATTTGCAAGCATGGATCAAAGAGGCCATAGAGTAAGAGGCCATGGCAGAGGGGCCAGAGGAAGAGGAGCCAGTATGTGTGGTGGAGGAGCTGCAGCAGCAAGAGGACAAAATCAAGCTCAACTTTCAAATGAAATTCGGGCAACAATTATTGACCATGTCATCAATCATGGCTTGTCCTTTAGAGAGGCTGGACAAAGGGTCCAGCCCATTCTGACTCGGAGCACTGTGGCATCTATTGTCAGGCTTTTTCGGAATGAGAACAGGTAATTCACAGTGTTACTGTAATGTTTACCACTGTGTATTTCAGCTTTACTGTATTGCCCTGTTAGCAGAACAAACCGTGTCGACAGTAATGCAGATGTTTTATCAATCCCATTTATGTGACTGTCATACAGTAATGTCAATTTTGACATGCTTTTTGCTTTTACTTTATAGGATCCACACATTACCACACACTGGTGGCAGAGGAAAGATATTTAGTATTGAACAGGAGTCTGCCATTGTAGATATGGTAGTGGCAAACAATGCAATCAGACTGCGTGAATCCAGGCAGCAGTAATTGCAGATCAGGGAGCATTTAGAAATATAAACAGTGTGAGTTTGGCAACTATAGATCGAGTCCTTAAACGACACCATGTCAGAATGAAGCAGCTGTACCGAGTTCCATTTCAAAGAAACTCTGACATCGTAAAGGAGGCACGATTCCAGTATGTGCAGGTACAGATTTTGTTATTGTAATACCTTGTTTACCATAGTTGCATGCGACTGGAATACTGTAATTTGCTTTATGAATGTTCTTTTTCTTAGAATAATAGAGCTTGAAGCTGAGGGGGCACATCACAAATTCATTTTTGTGGATGAAGCCGGCTTCAACCTCTGTAAAGTGAGGAGACGCGGGAGGAACATCATTGGGCAGAGGGCCACTGTCACAGTGCCAGGTCAGAGGGGTGCCAATATCACCATGTGTGCTGCCATCTCCAATGATGGGGTCCTTTGCCACATACCAACCATTGGCCCATACAATACAGAACGCCTCATCACATTTCTTGATTCATTGAAAGAAATACTGATTCCACCCGAAGAGAGAGGGCTGTTGAGGCCTGGCATGACTCTGTATGTCATAATTTGGGACAATGTGGCTTTCCGTCACTCTCGCCTTGTGAACGAATGGTTTGCAGCACAGCCTCGTATTATGATGCACTTCCTTCCTGCATACTCCCCTTTTCTGAACCCAATCGAGGAGTTCTTCTCTGCTTGGAGGTGGAAGGTGTATGATCACCGGCCATATGAGCAGATGCCCCTCATGGAGGCAATGAATGCTGGTTGCCTGGCAATAGGTGCAGAGGACTGCCAGGGATGGATGCGCCATGCAAGGAGGTATTTCCCTTGGTGCATTGCAAGGGAAAACATTCAATGCGATGTTGATGAGAACCTGTGGCATAATCGTCAAGAACGAATGGACTAAATGTGAAAGATTATATATATATATATATATATATATATATATATATATATATATATATATATATATATATATATATATATATATATATATATATATTATATATATATATATATATATATATATATATATATATATATATATATATATATATATATATATATATATATATATATATATATATATATATGTATGTGTGTGTATATATATGTATGTGTGTATTTCCACCCATAAGTTTCCTTTTGGTAGCTTAGCTTTTTTTTTTTCTTTTTCAGTATCCATTTGAGTTTGTAAAGTGTCATATTGATGGCTGTATTTTGTTGTCCATTGTGTAATGATTGATTGAAAGAATAAATTAATTTGACCACAAGTTGTGGTGTTTGATGGAAATATTTGCTTATGTTGCATGCTTTTAATGTTTTGTGAGTGTTAGAGCATTTTGCTAACAATGAGTCATTTTGGCCATTGAGCTTCAGTTTTATCCTGTGTGTTAACTGTTTTGAAAATGTGATGTCAGAGTGGGCAAATGTGTTTAAGCAATTGAGAAAAACTGTAATATCACCAGAATCATTTCCAAAGTGTTTATCACTCCCACAAAAGCTGAACTGTCATGGCGATACAAGGTTTCTATTCAGTAAGTTCTGTAACATCATCCTACTACAAACACACACACTCAGGAAAGTGAACCACAGTTTTGAAAAGTGTTAGCATTTGAACAATGTGATGCAGATGTATAGTGTTTTGTAGGTGGTGGAGTATGACTTGAAAAGAGTTCATAGATTTTTAGTGAATGTGGTCATTGAATGCATTTTGTGTGAAGCGTTTTGACAATGGGTTAGTTGGGTCACATAAACATTTTTATTTTATAACATACCAGGTTTTTTTTATGTAAACAAGAAGGAATGAAAATCAGCAGTTTGCTTCAATAGATATTTTATTTTTACTGTAGTAATTTATGTAATAACTGGGGAAAAGAGGTAAAAACTAAAGGTACGTAATAACAAAGAACACTGGATGTCCTGGCTTGCCATGCACTTGCATCATCTATAAATACAAATGAATGTGGTGTTTCCATTGCTTCCACCTCTGTGACTTTCTGAGAAACAGTTTTACTATAGTAAATGTAGTGTTTTTCACGTTTGTTTTTTTTATAGCTGTGTATGTAACCTCAGACATCTTACCTGGACGTATTGGTATCTTTGCTCTTTTACCTGTTTACTGTTTCTCTCGAACAGTACAGTGATTAATTCTTATTTGGTGTTTCTTTATTTTCAAAAAAAATCTGAGTTTTCCCTATATATATATATATATATATATATATATATATATATATATATATATATATAGCCTATATATATATTAGTGCTGTCAAACAATGAAAATATTTAATCGCAATTAATCACATTAATGTCATAGTTAACTCGCAATTAATCGCACATTTTTATCTATTCTAAATGTCCCTTGATTTCTTTTTGTCCCATTATTTTTTCTCATTTTAATGCTCTTATCAACATGATACAACGATACTTTTAAAAGGGTGCCTGAACCGAAAGTTAAATATATATATATATATATATATATATATATATATATATATATACATATATATTTAAAAAACGAGCACCTTGTTCAATTGTATTTGTCTGTTCTGTATGTTCAAAAATATAAAACAATAAAAAGTTGATCTAAATAAAAAAAGGAGGACAAAACGAAGAAAACAACCACTGGATGGGAAAAGGGTATTTTTTAATAACTTTGAATGCACCATGAGGCTGGCGAGGCGAGGCTGAGGTGTTAGAATCATCAGTCACACTTTACACTGTTTAGCTGTCAGCATTTTAACAGTGTTTACTCCAGCTGCTAGCTAACGGTAGGCTAACGTTAGCCGCTGCTAAGATGAGTGTTGACTAGCGTCTCGTGCGGCGAAGTTTCAGTTCCCTCTAACGTCCGTTTTCGGAGCATCAGAGAGAAGCGCAGGCATTTAAGTGGCACCTAAATATGGCACCGAAATCGGCGTTGCTATTCGGTCCGGTAGATAACGGTCGTTAAGGCACCGGTGCCGTATTAGCACCCCACCCCAATAAAAACTCTTTGGATCTACACGATTCATGTGGATGACATTTTCCTATTCAAAACGGCGATTTTCGCCGAAAAGCAAATAGTTTGCAAATAGTTTGCAGTATGTACTACTCTTTGGCCGGCATGCAAGCTATGCTCGCAAGCATCTTTCGTTATCACAGCACGACTACTGTAGCGAGTAGTACGAAAGGCTGAAAATCTGCGCATGGAGGTTGGTTGGGGTGGTGGATGGGTCAAATAACACAGGGCTTTCACCCCGGAGACCGTTTCTCGCGTGTCCCGTTTCTCGCGTGTCACGTTTCTCGCATGTCACGTTTCCTTTCCCTGTTCTTCTTTTCCTAAACCCAACCGTCCCGTTGTTGTCCCGCGTCCCCCAGAGACCGCGGATCGTTTCCTCACGGTTCCTTTCCCCGTTCTTCTTTTCCTAAACCCAACCTCCATGTTCCCATTACGATTACGTGCTGACCACCGAAAAAATGAAAAAAATGAGATAAACGTGTCCATGTACACAAATCAAT
Organism: Sander lucioperca; assembly: GCF_008315115.2. NCBI lineage: Eukaryota > Metazoa > Chordata > Actinopteri > Perciformes > Percidae > Sander > Sander lucioperca. The sequence continues at coordinate 34,130,137 of NC_050181.1, forward strand.
AGATAAAAAATTACGTGACCATTTCATGAACTGCCGTGAGACCATGTTGTATATACAGTATGTCTTCACTAACAAGTCTTTCAGTTGAAATTGCAATCAGCATTGTTTGAAATGCACCAGACTGAAATACATTCTGTTTTGAGTGTGTGGTTAACAGTTTTGACAGCAATGTGTTGAACAAAGTCCTGTGAATCCACAGTGTTGTGCAGGTTGTGGTTAAAGCCATGGGATAAGTGTGTAGAGTTTTGAAAACTTTGTTCTAGCTGTGAAAAACGAACTAGAGTTTGGTTCACAAGAACTTCTGCCAGGGCCGTCGGACTGGGGGGGGAAAGGGGACTGAGTACCCAGGGCCCTCATGTGAGGAGGGCCCAAAAAGATGCTAGAATGAATAGCTGTGGATGCGGGGAGGGGCCCATAGAAAATGCCTTTCTACAGGGCCCAGAATTTTGTGCTAAGCCCCTGACTGCTGCTGTGCAGACTGTAGTTTAGGGTGACCAGACGTCCCCGGTTTCTGGGGACAGTCCCCGGTTTCGGTGACCTGTCCCTGGCTGAAGCTGTCCCTGGAAATGTCCCCGGTTTTCACTGTGACTGACAGACCCGAAATTTGAATGAAAGAAAGAATACATTTAGTCAGCTGCAAATATGGCTTGACCCCAAAAAAATTCTAACAAAAGATTTCTCAGTGGTTTACAGTATTATCAGATGTACTTAAAAACATACTAAAAGTTTACCAAAGTTTGACTCCAAGAAAGGCCCCATTTTCAAAATGGCGGCCGTCAGGTCCTTAAAATGACCATTACTCCTTTGTATTCCTCCTAGACCAGGAATACTGGTGCCTGATACATGTTTTGGCCATGTAATATTCTAATTAGCATATTTGCATGATAGATAAGTGATTACAAGTACAATTATATATTAAAGCAATTGGTTACAAGCATATTTATGCGAAAAATAAGGGTGAATAAAATTACATACAATTTAATAATACAATTTCCCTTAAGTAATTGCATATTTATCCTTTCTCATATCATTTGAATAAATTCATTAGAACTGTGTGGTACTGTAAAATTAATCAAAACAGGGCTGCCACGTGAAGGCTCTGTACCGCTAACCCTGTTTATTTTTTGTGTTTTATTTTTTAAATATTTTTTTATAATGCGTTTTGGTTTTTTTGCCTTTTGTTTTTTATACTTTTCTTATTTATACATTTCTTTTTCTGTTTTCTTCAGTTGTTTCCTCTTATTTAGTTTATTTTTTATACTTTTTTGCACTGTGACCTTCACTAGATTTACCATTAGTTGTCACACTCTTCCTCCCATAGAGGTTGATTATAGTGATTCTCACAATTCCCAACTTGACATGGTCCACAAGTAGGCAGGCATGGTAGTCCATATGCCCTGCAACTGCACCGTTGTGTTCGGCAGGCAGTTGTGCAATTACAGTGGATCATCTGCAGGAGGCTTTCTGGGGCAGCAGTCTTACTGGTCCAATCCACTGTGTTCATGTCACCTCCCTTTCCCATCCACACCATTATCTCGAAGTAAACTCTTTGGCAGTGGTATTTGGTTGAGGACTCAGTTGGAGGCAGACGTTATGAGGTAACAAATGATTTGGCGGTAACGATTTTCTGGCTAAAAAGGTTGTAACGCAAAGAGGCAAGTGAATCGGTACTCTTTCCACCAAACAACACTGCCATTGCCTTGGTCCCATGGTCCTCTATAGGGGCTTTCCGACCGAATAGTACTTGTACTTTTTAGAGGAAAAGTACACTTCTAAGCAGTTCTAAGAACTACTCTTCCCCAAAATTCTTTTTTTTCCATTTGCATTCCCACTGGCCAAATGGCCATAGGGACTGGTAGGAGGGGTAAGGGAGTGACGCAAGCACGGCAACGGCCTTCATAGCGTTAAAATCAGAAAACAAATACACCAAAAAAAGTATGAACTAAATACTAAATCTAATGTATATAGCATATTTGTCATAATTTAAAGAAGTCTCCCAAAGAGAAAAGGGTATCTCTCTCTCTCCCCCGCCTCTGCCTGCTGCACTGTGGACGTGTGTGTGTGTGTGTGTGTGTGTGTGTGTGTGTGTGTGTGTGTGTGTGTGTGTGTGTGTGTGACTGCCCGGTCAGCGAGGTTGTCAAGCCCGCAGGGCACACTTGTGGAGTTTAACTCCAGTTAACCACAGGTTCCCGTTAATCTTATGATGGACATGTGTTGTGATATTTAAACAAACGATCCGTCAACGGCGAAATAAAAGCCTATTATTTACGAGAGCGGTCTGAGAGACCTCCAGCTCACAGCGAGGTCTCTGAGCCAGTCATGGCCGAGCAACGAGCTAGAGGCCGTGGCAGGCGCTTGCTGGCTGTCGCCTCACTTCATGGAGCTCCGAAAACTTTGAAGCAAATTGTCCATTCGGCATCAGTTTTCGCAAGACTGCCTATATTCGAAATCTAAACAGTTCATTTCTCGCCTAAAACGTTGTCAGAATTTAATTTAATGATGAATAAGATGGTGAAAATTGTTAAAAATGTCCCGCTGTTGGTTAGTCTGCAAGTTCTGAGTTGGCAGTGGGCGTGACTTATAAGTTCGACCAATCAAGTACACCTAGGAAAAGGGAAAAGACCCTGCTCTGAAGTAGGAGCTAAAAAAGTACGCTACTGGGCCAGAGGAACTTAAAAATCCCCACATTTTTCCTGTCGGAACACGATGAAAAAAAGTGTTCTAGGAACGTTTAGTTCTAAGAACTGCAAAAATCCCTCCGGTCGGAAAGCCTCTTATGACATCCCCTGCTTGATGTGGGAGCAGAAACACATTCGCACAGGACTGGATGGTTGATTCACCATTCACAAGTTGTCTGTTTGCCAACACTAAAAGTGCGTGAAGTTGTATCACATCCTGTGAAGGCATGAATAAACAGCAACTGGGAACACAAGTCACTACCCAGGACTTGTTTCATCTCACTGATGTTGCACACTTTAGTAGCTTTGGACTTGAACGAAAATAGAGGCCTCTATTGTTCATCCCAGCATAGTAGAGGAGAAGAATGAGTAAGTCTGTATCCTCCCCTATCAAGGTTGTGGGCTGATGTTCTGAGGCCTTGACTGCAGCTTTGACAATGTCCACGTCTGCATCACCTGATGCATTGATAGCAGTGCAGCCCTTCTTCTCCAGCTCCTCGGTCATAAGATTGATAAGTCCTTGTTTGTTGCACGATCTGGAAAGGAAATCATCCTTTCTTCCCACAAACTCAGTCTCTGCATTGAAGTTAACGATGGGGTAAGTGTTTTCACCACGTCTCTGATGCGTATTTTCTTTGATGGAAGGACCTTCGCTATAACCAGTGGTGGAGGAAGTACTGAATCTCAGTACTTAAGTAAAAGTACAAATAACCAGAGACATATTTACTTTAGTAAAAAAAGTACCACAATGACAACCCTACTTAAGTAAAAGTAAAAAGTACCTGATTTTAAATGTACTTTAAGTATTAAAAGTAAAAGTACTTGCATAACGATTTATTCTCTTAATCTAATTTGCATATTGCCATTTTAAATATATAAAAAAAAAAAGTTGGTTAGTTCGTTAGTTTGCACCTTGGTCAGTGAGGGCACTGTGTCTAGCGACCCGTGATTTACAAAGGGGTGGTTCAGTTATTTTGATGCTGATCTTGGACAGTATCCATACTGTCCACTACCACAAACAAGGCCTGGCTTTTAAAAAAAGTTCCTATCTTAACCAGCATAAAACGGAAATATGTTGTTAGAATCGGAATGCGGTTGGTTTTATTCATGGATGTATTTTAAGACAGTTTTATTTCCTTTAACCATGGGAGCGTAAGCAAATAAAGTGTGTGAAGCAGCGAAAATGGGGAGGAGATGTGAAGAGGTCCAGCCAAATAAATAAGATATGACCGCGTCTTACGAAGCCTGGCAGAGAAGTAAACAGCGTTTTAAAAACGGGAATAATAAAAAACAAACATTTTCATTTTCACTTTTACCGGTCAGCGGCGCTGCGCCCGGGCTCTGAAGCACCGGAGCCGGCTTGGAAGCTGATGAAGGATCGGCGGTGCCCCATATAAATATATATCTATGGCAACCAAACTTCACTGGTGAGAAAAATGTGTGACGGTCAGGAAGACGTTTTGGCAGGGGGAAAAACTGATCAGAAAATGTAACAAAAATGTAACGGAACATTGTAGAAATGTAGTGGAGTACAAGTCAAAAGCATGCACTATTGATTCTACTTAAGTAAAGTACAGATACGTGAAAAATTTACTTAAGTGCAAAGTATTTGTACTTCGTTACATTCCACCACTGGCTATAACCATCAAAAATTACTGTTGCTCTACCATCATCGCGTATGGTAAAGTCTGCATATGACTGTGTAATAGCACCGCAACTGTCACCCTTTTTCCATGCCAAGCGGTGAACCAGGGAGCCACCGTCAAGGACATAATGCTCAGTTGGTGGGATGGAATCCAGGACAGTTTTGTTAGATTTCTTGCTTAAGAACTCCGTGACTGCCTGCTCTAGTTGGGGCTTGTTGGCTTTACAGAAGATTTCCTTGCCTTCGAACAGGGCTGCAGGAAATGAGCTGAGCTCATAGCTCATAACATCTTCCAGTGAAAACTGTCCAGTTTTCGACATGATCAGGAACTGTTGGAACAGCAAAGCAGGATCAATGGTTCGATCTTGGGCAACTTTGATGGTGGAGTCATCTGCAAGGGTTTTTGCCCGGTCTTTCCGTTTGAAGGATATTCCAAAAACGGGTTTTCCAATCATCTTTTCAATGTCTCAAACTCATGCACATTCACCTCCTCTTTGGCAACAACACCAGTTACAATGTTTCTCAGAGATGGGTCTGGAGAGAATGGTGTGCAAATGCTAAACTTTTCCTTGATCTTTTCTAGATCAGAGTGATCTCTTTTCATCCTTGCTTCTGAGGATTCTCGGTGCTGCTCGCTGGTCATGTAGGTGAGGTCATTGAATTCCTGCATGGCGTTGTTGTATTCAGATGTGATGGGTGTAAACATGGTCCACAATGCTCACATTTCTTCAGTCATTCCACTTCCATGGGTCAAGCCTCCACTGCTTTTCAAGGATCACATCAATGTCTGCTCGATGACAAGGTCAGAGCTACCCAGCCTGCCCAGTACTGGTTAAATAACTTTTACATTGAATGTCAAGTCTGTGTTTTAGCAAAAAAAGGGTATGTGTCCAAAAACACATACTGAGTAGGAGTTACATGACATAGGCTAAACCGTTTACATCTCTGGTTCACCCCAAACAAAGATAAAACCTTACAGTAATCTCACAAAATCATGTATTCCATAAGTATGTAATCATGTCAGTGCAAATTAGACAAGTCCAATGGCTTCATAGACCCAGACAACATGGGGTTAGACACCAACATTACTTGGCTAGGTCAAATATTGAAGGACTTAGGATTTTTTAAGGGTGTCCTGCCCATCTTGGACGCCATCTTGAAAATTACACCTTTCTAGTGGTCAAACTTTGGTAAACTTTTAGTATGTTATTAAGGACACCTAATACAAAAAAAAAACAGCTGAGAAACCTTTTGTTTTTTTTCCATATATGCAGCCGCCTAATTGATCAAACGCACACCCTACAGGTGCAGGCTCAAGACAGCCAGAGCAAGCGCTGCTCAGAGCTCAGAGATGTTCTAGTATGCCCATATTTTACAATGCTAAAATTACTGTTTATTTACATGGAGTCTGGTGGGTTTAGCGAACGCAATTTCGCGGACTTTTTTGTTTAAAAAAAGGATCTTACTCTTTAACAGAAAGGTTGACCTCCTTAGAAATCCTTTCCATAATGTTGTCAGACACTTAAAATATTAATTTGAGCCTGTCAGTGGCAAAACGAGCACTTTTATGAACGTATTACAAGTTGGACAATTGTGCTATTAACTTACATCGTAGCTTGTTTCGCCGTTGTCAACTGCAGCGATCTCGTTTAATACTGGACCAATGTCAAAGAAAAATATTTCCTCAATAGTTTTAATTGTATCCAATACTCAATGAATATGCTGTTGCAGAAACAAGCCCAGCGTGAGTCTGGCACAACCACCTCAACCAGAATCTAAGCTTTCCAATGATATTAATGCCAGTTGCTGTGACAAATGGTTTGCGAGAAAATTAACATTGAACTTACATGAAATGTTATCATATTTGCATTCTGCATACATCTCTGCACACCCATTACTCTCTGTGAAATATCTCACAAACTATTTACTCAACACATGCATCGGTACAAAAAGTGGTTCCCGGGTAATCTGGTTTTAAAATTGCAGCAAAATTTCTACATGGTCTCCAACTTTGGGCCAAAATTATAATGTATTCTCATGTAAACTATTTATGTCAGCACAGACATTTTTATAAATTGCTTAGCCAGTGTATCCCACCATAATTGTTATTATATTGCCAGATTCCAGACAATCCCACTTACATATATATATTCCACTTACAAATATGAATATATATATTTCTATGCTTCATATTGACATTAATGCAAAAAAATATGAAGACAAAACTATCTATACTATATGTGTGTGTGCATAGTTAAAATTCTGAAGTGCAAAATAGTTCAGGCTACAGCACAAATATTTCCATCCATAAATCCATAAAAAAAAATATATATATATATATATATATATATATATATATATATACTTCTGTGTCTAATGTAAGTGTGTTTAGTGTTTTGCTTTTTGTGTTAATTTTTTTGCAAAAAGTGTGAGGCTGACACTCTATAATAAGGGAAAAGCCCCAAAAAAATAATCTTAAAAAAAGTAACATTAAAGCGCTCATATTATGCTCATTTTCAGGTCCATAATTGTATTTAGAGATTATATCAGAATCATAGGTGTGATTAGCAAAGGACAAAAAAGCAGGAAAATATACGGCGCACCCATGACGCTGCAACAGCCCCCCCCCTCATTTTAAAAAAAAAATAAACCATTAAATGGCACTTTCTGGAGAGTTTTGTGCAAAGAAATGGAGAAATTGAGTCTTACATGATATGTAGGTATTAGGGCATTTAGCATTTACATTACTGTTAATCAGTCATCACTTGATCACACATTGCATTACCTTGTTATAATATAAATAATAATAGTGCCACATGAAGAGACAGTACAGCATATGACAGTAGCAACAGCTGAGAAGATTTGGGTCTGTGGTGACCAGGTCCACCTCACACAAACTTCCTTCTCCCATTCTCTCTCCTTACTACCACACCCACACCCACACACACCCACACCCACACCCACACCCACACCAGCCCACATTACCACGCCCATGCAGCCCCACCCACGGACATTTACGGATTTTTAAACATTTAATGTAACTGGCAAACAATGCTTTCTACTTTTTAAAGAGCACACGTTTATAACAATTTTTTATTTATGCCGTTTGTATGCTGTTACTGTCATTCTCTACAGTATGTAGGTATGTAGTATGTATGTTGTCACTGTCTGTTCAATTGTCCGTGTTTCTCTCTGTTGACACTGTACATATTAAGTTATAACTCTAACTCTGCAATTTAAATGTTTTTTATGGCTGTCTGTGATTATACTTCAGGGTTTTTCCTTGCTCAGAATTTGTCTTTGTGGGAACACACAAAGCAGGGGGGGGGTCTGGGGGTCCTCCCCCATGAAATTCTGAGGGTAAAAGACTTCAATTCCTGCATTCTGATACATTTTTAGGCACCAATTTATGGTAAAAATGTCAATATTTATTGCAAGGAAATCACAAAATTCTGGTGGCAGGTAACAATTCAAAATACAAAATATAATGGAATATTATTATATTCAGTAGTCCAGTAAGGAGGCTTTCCTATCCGGGACATGGGCCGGATACAACAACACTTGACCCTAAAGTCCAGTTGTTTGTAGGATTGACTTAGGCTACTTAATCAGTGATGTTGAATATAGCCTACAGTGTAACGGACCACCACAGTTCATACATACATGTGAACCGCGGATTAATTGCAGAGTTTAATCTACATAGTGTAAAACTACTACATGAATGGGGCACAGCAGAAAGACAGAGCAGAGCGACGCTGCTTGTTCAGGGTTTTCATGTGTACTCCTATAGGCCTACACTTCGCATCAGGCGTTAAAACCAACTGTACCGAATTAGACCACTATTTAACGCGAGACGTTTTTAACCGCTAATAAAACTGTCTCAATTTAATACTGATGCCGTCAGACGGCCGCGCGGACAGACAGCAGTCGGAGTTCTGGCAGAGCTCTGCGCCGGTCAGCAGCGGCTTCTCACTGTACAGCCGGTCCCCCAGAGCAGCATGATCACTGGGAGGGTCCGGTACAGCCTGAACCCTGCAAACGGAGATCCCGTTTGAAGGTGACATGATTGATTTTGACTGAACGTCTCAATTTAAGTAACCTCTGATCGGGTCGTAGCAAATTAAGTAGCTACACTAAGTTTAAGATTAGGTGTTGGTCATTCTCAACACCTTTCTACCCCCCCCCCCACACACACACACACTTATCAACTCTGGACTCTGTGCTGCTGCCGGCCTGTGTAACGTACGTTACTCACCATCGATCGACTGTTAGCTTCAGCTGGCTAACGTTAGCTGTCAACCTCCCGACTAGCTAGTGATCTAGCGAGGATTAGCCCTTCAGACCGCAGTGGACTTCAGTGGACTCTCCATCCAATCTCCCGACTGGACCTTTGTCTACCACAACTGCCGGACTCTTTCAAATACATGTACTCCCTGTCTCCGCCGATCACTTGGTAGCGTTGGTCAGCTGTCAGCTTACGCCAGCTAGCTTCTGTTAGCTTCGACCGACTGACGGCTCGCCAGTTAGTGTGGGCCACTACCTTTCTGCACTGCCGAAAATGGTGCTCCTAAAATATTCCTCACTGCAACTTCTCAACGTCATCTGCTACGTCGCTTCAGCTTGCATTGCCAACATAAAATAAAAATATTGTCCCGTTGTCGGCTTCAGCTAAGAAGATACTAGTTCGCCCCCACACGTCCAAAATTCTTATTCAAATAACCTTCCGTAACGATTGCAGGCTCTTTGGTGGAGCTCTGCTTTGAATGAAGTTACATCGTGACAAATTAATGGACCACTTGCGGAGTGATATGAAGACATGAGTCAGAGGCACAAAAAACGTTGACAGCAGTGATCGGTCATTATGTTTACCAATACCCCCGACCTGTGCCTTGCGACACACAAAAAAAAAAGCGGATTTGCATGATTTACGAGAGCTTCATTTTCAGGTCAGAAAAGCCGGATTTCCGGAATTATCCGGAAGAATCACACCCCTGCAGAATAGGTGTACATGGTTTAATTTTCAAAAAACACCATATTTTTTTTGTACTGCACATTGCTGCAGCTCCTCTTTTCACCCTGTGTGTTGAGCTCTCTGTTTTAGCTACAGAGTGAGACATCTCACTTCTGTTCCATCTTTGTTGGGAGTTGCACATGCGCAGTAGCTAGGTAAGGACTATTAGCCAGTCAGAAGCAGAGTATGAGGGCGTGCCACGCTAGCAGCTAGGCGAGCATTATAACGTGTTACAAAGTGACCATGTTTGTCTCTGAAGTAAAGGCTGGACTACAATAGAGCTGTTTGGAGCAGTTTGTGAACAGTGTTTTCTGTTGGAGATGGTAAGTGCCTTTGGGGTGGACTTTGGGCTTTTTCACTTTGTAAACCTATAACGTGCACCAAAAAGATATATAACACAATAAAGGAAAGGGAAAAAGCCAAAAAGCATACTATGAGCACTTTAAATGCCCTACATGCAAGTCTCCGAATTTGTGCCTCATGGACAAATTCAACCTCCATTATAGCCAATAGAAAAAAAAAAAGGCTGAAGCCTGAAAAACAGCAGGAACCCCCACCACTCACAGAGGCTGAAGAGATGGTCCTCAGTCAAAACTTTAGCTGAAGGCATCTCTGGAGGAAGCTCACCTGCTGACCCAACCACCCCCCACCACAGATTTGTTTTATGGACTGATTGTGCTGTCTGAATGTTTGTTTATAACTTGTTTTTAGATATTATTATTTATTTTTTTAACTTGGTAGTATTTATTTCTTTTTTATTGTTTGCACTGTGACTTATAAGAAACAACTTTTTGTTTCTTCTATGTATGCAAGTACTCAGTGAAATGACAAATAAATTGATACTTGATACTTGAGATGGTTAGAGTAGAACACAAAATGGTGTCCTTAGGAGGAGGATGAAGGCACATTGTCCGCTGCCAGAAGGGAAGAGAGGCTGAGGTTTACACAGCCTATCTGATGGTGTACCATGATAAAACTTGCACCTTATCTATTTACACAGAGCAATGCTGCATGAGGGTTACAAGGAATAGGGGCCATCCACTTCTACAGCCCAACTTGGCTCTGTAAGATGCTGTTCAGCATTGGCCCATGACTTATAATGAAATTAAGAAGGCCTGGCATTATGAAATTTATGTGATTCTTTGCTCATTCAGCTTAGAGAAAAATATTCAAAAAGATGATCTAGAAAGGGACCACATAAGGTTGTAGTTAAAAAAAAAAAAAGCCAGAATTTGAAATACAACTGCTAGAACATCAGTTAAGGGTGGGTGAGGTGGATGATTTTACTTGTTTCAACAACATGAAGAACAACATGACAAATATTAACTACTGTGCTGCATTTGAACTTGTAGAAAATAAAAAATACATCATAAAATGAAAGGCATAATGTTGTAGATTACTGTAACACATTGGGTAAGAAGGGAAAAGAAACTCAGGGTTAGTTGAGTCATGTTGCCATAGTAACTCAGAGTTAAGATGAACTGGCTATGTGAAACTGTGACTGATAGGAAACAACTTTTGGTTTCTTCTGTGTATGCAAGTACTCAGTGAAATGACAAATAAATTGATACTTGAGATGGTTAGAGTAGAACACAAAATGGTGTCCTTAGGAGGAGGATGAAGGCACATTGTCCGCCGCCACAAGGGAAGAGAGGCTGAGGTTTACACAGCCTATCTGATGGTGTACCATGATAAAACTTGCACCTTATCTATTTCAATCAGGAGAGACTTCATTGCAGATATGCAAAGATTTATTGTACGAATGCATGATATGACATGTACAGTCTTTGGAGATTAGACTCCATCATTATTAAATGATATATAATTAGGGGGTTAGAAGGCCAGAAGCTGATCCCCCAATGGAGTCTAGACACTGATGGCAGTGTGAGGAACCCGAATATCGAACCGAGGAGCCGACGCAGTCTGGTCGGAGGAGGAACCAGGAGCCGTGCAGGATGAAGGCCGGAGGAGCAAGGGGAGGAGGAGGGTTGTTCTTAGTCTGAAATGACAACTGAGCAGCAGAGAGAGAGACAGGTTTAAAACAGGGGTGTTGTGCTGTGACTGGCTTGAGAAATTCAAGGCCTATTCTGATTGGTTAGATAAAAGTGAGAGCCTCTAACAGCTGTTCAGTTTTAGAAGAGAGAGAAATGTGATTAAGTTTAGAAGTCTTCCTGCCAGAATTTTCGCTGAGCTCCATTTACACAGAGCAATGCTGCGTGAGGGTTACAAGGAATAGGGGCCATCCACTTCTACAGCCCAACTTGGCTCTGTAAGATGCTGTTCAGCATTGGCCCATGACTTACAATGAAATTAAGAAGGCCTGGCATTATGAAAATTATGTAATTATTTGCTCCTTTAGCTTAGAGAAAAAGATTTAAAAAAACAGATCTAGAAAGGGACCACATAAGGTTGTAGTTAAAAAAAAAAGCCAGAATTTGAAATACAACTGCTAGAACATCAGTTAAGGGTGGGTGGGGTGGATGATTTTACTTGTTTCAACAACATAGAGAACAACATGACAAATATTAACTAGGCTACTGTACTGCATTTGAACTTACAAAAATACATCATAAAATGAAAGGCATAATGTTGTTTTATTTTTTTACACATGGGGAGGTAGATAACTATAACACATTGGGTAATAAGGGAAAAGAAACTCAGGGTTAGTTGAAGAAAACCTGCTAGCGAGCAGGTTAGGTTCACAGATCATGTTGCCATAGTAACTCAGAGTTAAGATGAACTGGCTATGTGAAACCGAAAACCCGGTTTCCGTCAACTAACTCTGAGTCTTACGTGTGTTTCTGATTCCTAATTAAAAATGTGTAAATACATTATTTTACAGTTTTTTACAATCACTTTGGCACTAATTTCAAAACCTTGACGTCATTTTTCAAAACTCTAGACACAAAACTCACAACCAATGATCAAAATGCACGTTATCAAAACTCTAACACTTTTTTCAATTGCTTGGATACAATACACATAAACCAAAAATCATTTGTTCATTTAACAAAGATCACCTGTTCAATATGACCCAACTTAACATCAAAGTACTACTATTTCAAAAGGCAATTCACACATTACATTTCAGATGATTGTCTATTCATTCCATTACAATGATCTAACTATCAATCAATACAACTACTCAAAATGATAAGTAACTGTTGCATTACTCTTAATGCATAGTTGTATGGAAACAGACAAACAATATTCCATGTTTAGATCATGAAAGTTTCAAGATAACGAGATTCATTGTCACCAGTTAGTGTGGAGCCTGAACCAATTAGACTACATTGTCTATGGATGTAATATTTCATCATCATTCTTTACTGTAATGTACTACTGTTTACTGTATCAGACACTGTTTCTATGCTCCCATGTACCACCTTTAAGACTATTTACTGTATTGACGGTACTGCACTGTATGCATGAAGGCCCTTGGAATTGCTTGTCCAATTCTGCCAACTCGTTACTGATGATTGAGATATATAATGTATATATACTTTATATATAAAGTACTGTATATATATATATATATATATATATATATACTGCTCAGTGGTCAGCAGATCAGACTGGTGTTGTACTGGGCAGCTTCCAGGTATGAATGTGGAACTGTGTGAATGTGACAGGTCGTCGTTGCAAATGAGAATTTGTTCTCAATCGACTTACCTGGATACTGTAAATAAAGGTTAAATACAGTAAGTAAATAAATATATTATAAATACTCGTACCACATTGGTCTGTAGTATTATCTCTACTACTGCAGTACTTTTACAGGGATATATGTATATGTAGTACCATAATGAAACATGTATCACCTATTTTGTACTACAATATTTAATGATTGTACGAACAATAACACAGTGAAACTATCGGTAGCTTGTGTGTGGGTGATCTAAAGTAACGTTTCAATAGTATTTCACAATAAATTTGTTTTTTGAACCAATGATTGTGCAAGTGCAATATGTCTTTAAAGATATGAATGCACAATGCAATGTTTTGAACATTGGACAGCCTGTGTTACAAGTGATGACCGTTTTGAGTTTTGTGTCTAGAGTTTTGAAAAATGACGTCAAGGTTCTGAAATTAGTAGCAAAGTGATTGTAAAAAACTGTAATGTAATCTGGAAGGCATGTTGACATGTCAAAGTGACAATTCAATTCAATTGTACTGATATAGAATATAGATAAGATACTGAACCCCAAATTGCTCCCGGTGGCAGTGTATGAGTGTGTGAATGTTAATTCTTCCCCTCCTGATGATGAGCAGTTGGCACCTTGCAGCCTCTGCCACCAGTGTGTGTGTGTGTGTGTGTGTGTGTGTGTGTGTGTGTGTGTGTGTGTGTGTGTGTGTGTGTGTGTGTGTGTGTGTGTGTGTGTGTGTGTGTGTGTGTGTGAATGGGTGAGTGCTGGCTTGTGTTGTAAAGTGTTTTGAGTGGTTTCTAAGACTAGAAAAGTGCTGTGTGAATGCCGTCCATTTACAATATACTTTAATCAATTGAAACACAGCTTTTAAATCAGGATTTCAAAGCGATAGTGATGGAGCAGCCAATTCTGGCTTATCAGCTTTTCTGTGAGACAGATGCTGACAGATGCATGAATGTCAGCCATGACATCACTGAACAAACTGAACAAGGGCGTTGTGTTCCTTCTCATTTCTCCAATTACAATTTCCCCCGGCAACTACCATTCCTGAGAAACTTGTATGAACTAGTGAGTGAGTGAGTTAGTGTGTGTGGGTGTGTGTGTGTGTGTGTGTGTGTGTGTGTGTGTGTGTGTGTGTGTGTGTGTGTGTGTGCGTGCGTGTTTGTGCTTGTGTGAGCAGCACCAATGACACGGGGAGCTTGTGCAAGCATTTGAATCACCAATTCTTCTCCATTTCTTCAGATTATGCATCATTTGACTCACAGTGAACTGGAAACACAAATATGCATTTTGATAAGTGACACTGTTTTTAGGAAGAACGCAATGTTTATGTTTATAAACACACAATGGTTTTTTTTTTTATATGAAAAAGGTCTTAATGGACACAATGTTTTAGCACGGATACTTGAGATCCATGCACATGAATATAATCCTACATGGAGATGACTGTACGTCACTGAAGATAGAGGGAGGGAGAGAAAACGTTTGGGAAGGACACTCCTCTCTGCCTCTTTTTTTTTTTTTCTAAACAAGGCATGTTGCAGCCTGTGGGCCAGGATGCGATTCAGTTTATTATGGACAGAGCTAACAGAGACCGTCACACGAGGGAAACACTGTCGGACCGAGAGGAGAGCAGCAGTTGGATAATTGAATCAGACACTCATCCAAGAGAGAAGTCCTTGAAAGGTCAGTTACTTTTGAACCTTTACTGGAAAACTTAATTTCGGACTCACCTCATAAACATCTCCCTCTTTCCAATTCTTTCTGTTTCCATCTTATAATAATAATAATAATTTACTTTTTCTTGACTTGATTATTTACACATAGCAGATTTATTACAAACCTATGACTCATTTTTATTTTGGACTGCAAGAACATCCATGACTATTTCTTTATTGGCAAACAGAGTTCCTGGCAGGAACAAGTCATTTGCAGTTTTGTGGGGATTTTCAGATTCTTTGAAAAGTTTCTCACCTTTTTATTTGTTGTTTTTGAACCCAAATAGTTGCTTGAATTGTGAAAGATCATATTTTTGTAAATCAAAAGCACCTAGTATTTCCCAATTGTCTGATTTTCTCGCATGTACTTTTACAGTCTTTTCCTTACTTTGTCATTTGCACATAAATTACGTGAGATTTATGTTATCCTTAGTGCAGTTTGTCCATTACAACAGTACAGTTATGTTGTATATCCATTACAACATAAGTTCATAATTTGGAACAGCTATATGACAAAAAAGAAAGAAAGCTGTCTTTCCTGAAAAACAATGCTTTCACGTGACAGCGTCAATTTGTTGCTCGGGCTAGGCTTTCTGTGGCATTTTTCTTCTAGTGATCGTAGAGAGTGGCTTAGTTTCACTTTGTTTACTCGTTCACACTCATTTTTATCCATCCGGGGAAAATAAACAGTTTGCTTTAGCCGGACATTAGGAAATGAGCACTTAATGAATAAATTAATCAAATAAACAAGGGCTTGTTCTCACAAAAGGGAAATGCTTTTTTTTTTGTGGAGATCAGATCTTTCCTTTCTCTACATCACTCATGTTTCATTTTTCTATTAGGAATATTAGTCTTTAATAAAAGTCAGGGTTCGGGGGCGCCTGGGTAGTTCACCTTAAATGTGCGACCCTGTGTACCAAGGCTCAGTCCTTACTGCAGCGGCCACAGGTTTGATTCCGACCTGCAGCCCTTTGCTGCATGTCATTCTCCCCTATCCTGTGATAAGCTATCCTGTCAATGAAGGCAAAAAAATTCCCAGAAAAGAATCATTAAAAAAAAATAATAGTCAGGATTTGGGTTGACCTCTTAGCTCACCCAGTAGAGTGTCACTCCCCTTTCCTGTTATCAAGCTACCCTGCCTGTTAAAGACCATAAAAGGCCAAAATGTATCTTAAATAATAATAATAATAATAACAATAGTCAGGGGTTGTTGGATACACCATGTTTAACTGTGTTTTTCCTTAAAAGTCAACATTTTGTGACCTCTGCACTTCATGTCACTGGTTTCCATTACAAAAAGGACAATGAGTAAGAAAGAGACAAGACAAGAAGAAACAAATCAAAGTGAATCAAAGACTGTGTTGAAATAGTGCTCTTCTTTGACGCAGTTGTGCTAATGTTTGGCATGTTTTAGCATGCTGCGCCTGAGCTTGAGCTACACTGTTGGCTATAGAGTCTTATGTGAATATTTTAGAGGCTGCGTCAGTGTGCCAGCCATCCTCTAGATCTGGAAACAGCTTGTGTACCTTTGGTGGACAATGTTTTGTAATGTTTATATTCAGTAACTGGTACACTATTTAATTCACTCCAGACCATCATACCATCTTTGTCTTAGATAAGTAGTAAAGAATCACATTACCAGAGGAGTATTTTTTGTTAATGTAACTTCTATCACCCTCTTTTTTCCAAATAAATGTTCCTAAATCTTAGAGAGGACTCATGGATGGCAGTCCACATCATACAGATGAAAAGGTTATTGAAGCAGGTAGAGGACCGTGATAAATATTTCCAGGAAGCTCTTAAAAGAGATGTCTGACATCGGGTTTCAGTCCTAAACTGAGAAACAATGAAGGTTTCTAATAAAAATAAGATGGTAAATCATCGTTGTGAGATAGTATATCATAAAATGGAGATATTAAGAAGTCATGGGAAAGGCATCCACAAGTTTCTCTGACTTTGGATATTAGGGAAAATGTGCTTATTACATTTATATGTCAGCGACCATAGGCAAAAAACATGACTCTCATACAAAGAGAAGAGATGAATTGTAACAGATTTAGCTACTTGCTGTGCAATGTTTTCTCAGTTAGCCTTTTAAAATGATATCAGATTAGTAAACAGGATGTGCCTTTGGAACATTGGATGAATGGTTGCTGATAATGGGCAATGCAGATATTGCATTAAAGATCAACCACTTCTTTCTACAACAGTCAAGAACCCTTTTGCAATTATGTAAGCACATAATGTAATCAGAAAACTGCTGCCCTGATTAAAAAACAATGCAAGTGATCTTAGCTGGTATTCTGTCTGTAATGGAGTGGAATGGAAATTTCTAAGTGACCCCAAACTTTTGACCGGTAGTGTATACAAATTAAGGATGCACAATACTGTATATCGGCAATCATATCGTCATCTGTCCAATGCGTGTCAGTTTTTATACATCAGCATCAGTCCAATGAGCAACACTGGTCCGATGTTTATTGTGATGATTATTTCCGTGTAGCTGCCGTTGTGTGTCAGTGTGTATGGCCAAGAGGAGTGATCAAACAATGCGGTAAATCTATGAATCATGGGCTTTTCCAAATGTTTTGCAAATAAAGAAAGATGATTATGATTATCATAGAAACTTGTTTTATACAGATCATCAATCATCAACATCTGTAAATATTGGTTATCGTATCGACCAGAATCTTGGTATTTGGGCATCCTTAATACAACTACAAGTTTAAAATACAATAAATACTATAATCAATCATAGAACCAAACAAACATAAATAGAAAGTTCAATCATTGCACCCAACCCTGTGCAATATGAAATACCTATTTCCACTCATTTTACTTTAATGATGAATGAAATATTTAGGTTCTGACTTTCTCTCTCATCCTTAGGATCAAACCTCCTTCTAGCATGTTCGAATCCAATGACACAGAAGACTTCAAACACCAAGATGACAGCGCTGTGAGCAGTGACAGCTCCACAGTCCTGGGTGCTCTGATCCTCAGCTTGGTCCTCCTTGTGGGCGTCCCTGGCAACCTCTTCATCATCTGGAGCATCATGGCACGCATCAAACAGCGCTCGGTCACCACCCTCCTCATCCTTAACCTGGCGTGTGCAGATGGCTTCCTCATGGCCCTCACCATCTTCTTCATCGTCTACCTGGCCAAACAGACGTGGGTCTTCGGTGAAGCCATGTGTAAAGTCCTGTTCTACCTGTGCAACACCAACATGTACGCCTCAATCTTTATGATCACGCTGATGAGCGTGCACAGGATGGTGGTCGTGGTGTTGCCCAGGAAAGTGTCCTCCAAAGTCAGCCGGAAGATTGTGAAAAGAGTGATTGTAGGCACGTGGGCGTTGGTGATGGTCATTTCTATCCCTTCACTGGTGTTTCGAGGCGTGAGTGAGAAAACTGTAAATGAAGAATTTAATACAACAAAACCTGTGTGTATGCCCAATCACACACTGTCTCAACACGTAAGTACACCAGGGTTGCAACTGACAATTATTTTCATTATCTGCTGTTAATCTAATATTTTCTTGAGTAATGTATTTAGCGTTTAGTCAAAAGCCCCTTGGAGTCATGATCTTGGCCACCTGGTAAATAAAAGTCTAATATTCACTCTCTTTTAGCTCTGTTTTGGTCTCCACCGAACTCCTAAAGGAAATATTTGTCTCTTACTGTAAGCTGCTAAATGCGCCACTATGTTCACCAGCTAGTTTCTAGTCTCGCATTGCCAGCTAGATCTCCACAGCGCTGTGGAGTAAGATCTGGCTACACCACACATACATTCTAGGATAGGTGAAAAATGACTCTCTGGGGTGAAACATTTGCACACGAAAGCAAACGGCACATACAACATTAAATGAAGTTAATGGTTCACACCATACAGTAATGTGAGCTAGGCTACTTATATTAGCTGGATATGTGGTTAAACCTCATTTGCTCTTACCAGTGAATCACTGTATGGACTTCGTCTACAGCAATCCCACCAATCGTTCACAAAAATGTCCCAGTTCGAGAGTAAATGCAGTAAACATTTTCTTTGTAAATCCTTCCAATTATTCCCAAACCAAGCAGGCCTGCCTTGTTGCACCATCCAAATTTTCTTAAAAACTTGCCATTTTCACATGTAACGTTAGCTTGCTAGCTCAGAAGTACTGGTTGCGGTTGCTCTTGGTGACCAGTGTTAGAAGGTAAACACAAAGAAAGCGGAAACTGATAAGACATCTTCCAGAACTTCCGTCGGCGTCAGAACAATTTGGTAAACGAAATGTCGTTGATCCAGAATAGCTAGAGCTAACTGTGTCTGTCTGCTGTTGACTGCTGAGCAGGTAGTGTACAGTGGGGTTTAGTTAGAGCTGGAATTGATTAATAAAGATAAATGAACAACAAAACAAACAACACATGTATCTTATTGGTGTTTACTAGCAGTGGTATCCTAAATCCAATCCTGAAACAATGAATAAGGATAACTTATATCTCCACGAACTTGTGCCATCAGATAGATACCATGTAAAAATCATACACGTACTGACTGCTGTGAAGTTTGGCTTTATTTTATGAATGAACAGATTCAGTCTTCTTTTTCTATAGCTCACACCTTGTTTTGACGCATCCAGTCAGTCATGTCTACAGAAACACATGTAATCATTACAATGCGCGCCTCTGTTTTGTATCCTCCTGTGTGCAGGTGAGGTTACATTATACCTTGGAGACGGTGGCTGGATTCATTCTTCCTTACACAGTCATCATAACTTGCTACGTCCTCATCCTGAGACGCTTGAGGAAGACCCAGTTCCAACGAAAGGCCCGCAGCGAGAAACTCATCCTGGCTATTGTGGTGATGTTTGGCCTTTTCTGGCTGCCGTACCATGTGATCAACATGATAGAGGTGTGTGAGGGCGTGTTCACTGTATTCCTAATTACATGAAATACATATCTAATGTATGATCTGATCTTTTGAATGAACACCGAGTATGTTTTGGTCTGTCCAAGGTGGCAGCTCGGTGGTACCCCGAGAAGAATGCTACAAGAAAAATGTGAGTAACAAAACTCACTCACATTCACCCACTCTCTTAAACAAAGGGATTTTTATTTTTTTTATTTAATTTAAACTTTAAAATTTACTAGAGTTGCATATAAGCAATAACACTACAACACCAGGTGAGAGAAGCTAATTCATTTGACTTGTGCCCGGTGGGCCCATTCAGTAATCCATCCATTAATATACTAACACTATATCATATTAGTTAGTTTGAGAGTAAGATGTTTAAAGAGTCCCTATTATGCTTTTTTTAATTTCCCCCATCTTTTAGTGTGTTATATAGTTTTTGTCTATGTAATAGATGTATAAATTTCAAAAAACACATTCTTCAGTTCACAGTTTCTTCTTCTCTATTTGCTTATTCACGGATTATTTTGTTTGTACGCCCTCTGGTGTTTTGGAGAATACTGTAATGAACAATACGTTGAGCATAAATGTCTCCGTGCATTCTCTTAATACATCCATGGGGAATGCTCGTAGCACGTGCGCCATCTATGGCGGCCTGTGCACGGTGTCGCGCTTAAGTATATGCGACACTTAAGACTGTTATATGCATCTGCGTCAACTCCACGGCGTAGCTACGCCGTCGCTCCTACGGCGTCATGACCCTTTCGGAGTTCTGCGTCAGGGTTGCTTTGCATCGCGGTGCATTTCACCGCCACAACGCTAGGGGGTGATAAGTCTGAGGTTATTTGCGAGGTGTCTGCCAGCCAGTTTATGTTATGTTAGCAAGCAAACTTTAGCACAACTGCCCACAAAGTAGCTGGCGAAGTGCTAATTTCAAAACGTTACTGACATATAGATACTTTACAAACGGATAACCCTGTCATTGTAGCGAAAATATGTCTGAGTTTATTTGCAAAGCTTATGTCCGATCACAGTCCTTGCAGTCTGCGACCATAGTTAAACATTTTTGGAGGTGCTCGTCGAGCTACGGCGGAGGGCTCGGAGGGGGGTTCGCGGCAATGCAGAGTACGCCGTCGATTCGACGCAGAAGCATAAATCAACCTTTACGCAAGCACACCCTGCCCAGTGGCTTGTTTTTTTGGGTTGACATATCACAACAGAGTTGGCCAGCTGACCAATCAGAGCAGACTGAGCTTTTCGGGAAGGCGGGCCAAGAGCTCAGACAGAGTGTTTCACGCAGAGGAGCTGCAGCAATGGGCAGTATGAGAAACATAACATGTTTTTTAAACATTAAAGCATATAAACCTTTTCTAGTAGACCCAAGAGTACAAATATTATGCTGAAAAGGAGTATAATAGGGGCTGTTTAAATAAAGCTCTCAAGTATTCTCCCAAACGTAATTTTCCCTTCATAAGTCTTAGCTGTAGTTGTGGTCTAACATGTTCTTTTTATCTGCAGATTGGAAAAGATCTCTTTTAAAAGCCGTGCAGTGACTTCAGCTTTGGCCTTCATTAGCAGCTGTGCCAATCCCATCCTCTACACCTTTGCTGGAAAGTCATACATCAAGCAGAACGGCTTCGCCTTCATGGCTCGGCTCTTTGAGGGCACGTCATTGGACCAAACACGAACCAAAAAGAATAAAGACACTGAGGGACTCAGTAATGCTGAGTCCTCAAATGGCGCAGGACCTCCTCTCATTTCAGCAAAAATGGCAGATAAGCGTTGAATAAACATTATGTGTATACAAATTAGCTCTCTATGAAAGTGAAATTTTGTTTTAAAAAATACATGTGGAGTGTGTAGATTTGCAAGCAACATTTGACAAAATCAAAGCACCAGCTAAGAGCTGACTGAGAAGTATTTTGTTTTATAAATAGTATTGAAAGGAACAAGTTTGACTGGAAGTCTGCAACTGCAAACACACTTTCTTTGTACAATTTTTTTTCATTAAATTTTGTGGCAGTTACAGAGAACAAAATTACTGGTAACCTCTAGCACTGCATCTACTTGAGGAACAATTAGATCTTATGGTAGACTCTTCGCCCCATCAGGGTCCATTAGGACTTGGCTTGGGAACCGGAGGGTGGCTGGTTCAAATCCCTGTACAGAGTGTGGACTGGTAGCTGGAGAGGTGCCAGTTCACCTCCTGGGCACTGCTGAGATGCCCTTAAGCCCCAACTGCCCAGGGACAGCCCCCTCACTCTGACATCAATGTGTAGGTCCCGTTATGTATTTCAGGCCTGTGTGTAATGTGAAAGAAAATTTCCCTTGGGAATCATTGTCTTCTGTACTCTGTATATTTTTGCATGTTACAGTTTGTTGCAAAATGTAGATTGCAGCTTTAGTTTTAATTTTTGCACTGATTTTTAAAGCACTACGGTATAACTTACTATATATAT
Source organism: Sander lucioperca (assembly GCF_008315115.2). Classification (NCBI taxonomy): domain Eukaryota; kingdom Metazoa; phylum Chordata; class Actinopteri; order Perciformes; family Percidae; genus Sander; species Sander lucioperca. The sequence continues at coordinate 34,152,188 of NC_050181.1, forward strand.
ACACACACACTTCATCGTATTGTTTGAATTTTCAGGTACCAGACTGATTTTACACTTCACACAAAAAAAGTAGCATATCATATTCCAAACTGCTTTTCATTTAAATTACGGCAGCCATTTGTAATATTTAGAGCTGACTACCTATTGTTTAGATACTAATCAGGCATATGTATAGACACCTACAGCCTGTCTACTGTAGCACCTAGAGGTCCCTCAGGTCAAATAAGGCTTCCTGCTGAAATCAACTTTTACAAGTGTGTGACATTTTTCACATCATGAATTTAAATATGGTCTCACTGTGCCTCATTTCTCTTATTCAATAGCCTACTATAATTCCCATGCATATTCTGTACTCCCGTCTTATCTGCAAATAAATTCAACAATACAGTTTAAAACAAAACATTCACTTTATTTACAAGTGTGGATTTTAGTTCTTACAGTGTCACAAGATTTTAAGAAAAAGAAATGGCCCCTATACATGTGCATAGATTTAATAAAAAAATAAAATAAAAAAAAAAAGACACTCCATATTTCCAGGCAGCTAATAAATCTAATGGGTTTCAAACTGAATACAGTATAAATAACACCCAACTTCAAAAAAAACAAAAAAAAACTAGTGTGATCCAGCAGTGGAGTCGGTTCACGCAGTGTTCCCATTACCTGTAGAAGAAAAAAAAAAAAAAAAAAAAGAAAAGTTCATTAAACTGTTGATTGTGAAATGTTAATTCAACTTTATGGTCATTTGGAGGCTGCAGATAGTGGTGAATTGTATTGCATCCACCTAATTTATAATCAATGAAGGTACAGCCTCCACAATAAGTTAATAAAAACCAAACATTCATGAGTGTAAGGTTTATTGCAGTGCCACATTCATTTAACCTACATGGTCCTGATACACTGGCACCAGGGTGTTAAGTAATAATGTGCACCTTCATGCACCAACCAAAGAGACAGATACTGACCTTATCAAGATAAATCCAGTCCAGGCTCTTACAAATCCTAAAAAGAACACACGAGGTTAGTCTCAACTCTCACACTAAACATCCTCAATAGTATCCATCTGTACTGTCAAACCCATCAGTGCAGTGAAAGAATAATCATGAGGTTCAGCTGAAACACGGACTCACATGCAACTCATCATTAAGGTCTGACAGTACAATGTAGAACTACAGCTTTAAGTGGAATTATTACGAACATAAATGTGGCATTTTTTTCAATTGACCTGCATCTGCTCTGAAATGCAGATGGAAAGAAGAGCACATGCAACAGGTGGAATTGCATGGGATTACTACTCAGTAGCCTAGCTAAAACTGCAGTCCAATACAACAGTTTTAACGTGGTAATGTTCGGTTTCAATATTGTTTTAGAAAGCTGTCAATTCAACTGAAGGTCTTTGAGGGTGTAGCTAGTTGCGGTGTGGATTAACTGTATTGCAGAGATGTTACCGTTATTTAGCCTAACGTGTTCCCCTTATTGGTATGGAACAACTAAAACACCTGCAGTCATTTAGGATACCAATTAAAAAAGGGATTGTAATCAAATGACATCAAGTTGAGCTTTAAAAGTTAATTCGTCTAATAACGGCCCAACTTGGCTCATTAGCACGTAACGTACAGACCATGCGGTCGGTTTGGCGCTACTGAAGCCACAATGCTAACAAAGATAATCTGTGCGGAAATGGAAATAACCGCAACAAACAACTACAAGAAGATACATAAACACATTAACTGCGACATAAACTAATGGGATACAAAATGTGAATATATACCGTCAACGAAGTACCATGCGTGTTATTTTGTGTCTCCCTACGCAGCAACACGTCCAACCTGCATCACCGCAACAAGAAAAGAGACTGTTAATGAAGCCGAGGCTCAATTTATCTCTTTATCAGAACCGGAAAACAGACAGCTTCCGGGTCTTGCGCAATAGGTTAAAAAAAAATAGCCACTATAAAACACATGTTAACATAAATTACAAGCAGCAAGTTCACTGCATCAACAGTGTATCATTTTTAGATAAGGGTAAGAATAAGAATAGCTGAAATGTATAAACAAACATACAGACATCATTCACCCAGCAGCTAAAGGTGCATAAGAAAACATATTCTGAATTAATAAACTATATAAATAAGTGATAAAAGATCACACATACATACGTACATACATATATACATACATACATTCATACATACATACACTACCGGTCAAAAGTTTGGGGTCACTTAGAAATTTCCATTCCACAGAATACCAGCTGAGATCATTATGTGCTTACATAATTGGTTCTCCAATGTTTTCTCAGTTAGCCTTTTAAAATGATATCAGATTAGTAAACAGAATGTGCCTTTGGAACATTCATTGGATGAATGGTTGCGATAATGGGCAAGATAGATATTGCATTAAAGATCACAGCTGGTATTCTGTCTATAATGGAGTGGAATGGAAATTTCTAAGTGACCCCAAACTTTTGACCGGTAGTGTGTGTGTGTGTGTGTGTGTGTGTGTGTGTGTGTGTGTGTGTGTGTGTGTATATATATATATATATATATATATATATATATATATATATATATTCTTTCCTTGACCAAGCAAGCCAATGAATGATTCCAGCAGTTAACACTATAGGACAAATCAAAGCAAATTAATACTATCAATAATCTCTTAATTATTGCTTGGTATCTCACTCTCTTATTTGGCATAGACCAAACTGTATAAAAGACCTATACTGTATGAGTAAATTCAACTTAATAAATAAGCTATTGTTTTAATAGATACATGTATAAATAAGCCAGTTCCACCTGTTCTTTAAAAACAGTGCTGTTATAAACTACAAAATGACGTATTTTCCTGGTTACGGAACGTCTATTGGTCCAAAAAAGGCGAGAAACAACTGTACAGTCAGTCAAAAGAAAACGGTGAAACCTGCAGCGACGTTCAGCTGTTAAATTCCTGTTTTTCTACATTTAACGACCATGAGAGTTTTAATAGGTATGTACGTTATTTAAAAGTTATATGTATAGCTACGCTTCAGAAAGGTCAATGTGACATAACGCGAGCTAGCTGTTAGCTAATGTTAGCATTGCAGGCAAAATTTAGATATATATTGTACCAAGTAAGTTAACCTGCGTTTGCAAACTGTTCAACAGACACATTACAGTTAAAAAGCAAGCCAGCTATGTGATTAAACCTGGTAAACTGTCACTGTTTTTTTTTATCGTTATCTAAGTTAAAGCTGTTTGCTAAAGTCCTGTTTTATAAGCATGTATAGTACGCATGCGCAGTGCGGAACATTCTGATTACCTTGTGCTTTTAGTGTGTGACAACCATAGACTGTATATTAAAGAAATTATAAACAGTCTATGGTGACAACCACACCCTGATTGCATCCAATGAATTGTGTATTGAATACACAATAATGCAGCACAATCCATATTAGCTATTAGTAAAACTAGTGCAAATATAACCTAAACAGTCTTTTCTCTCATCCACATTTATTTTAACTGGCAACTGATGGATTCTTTGTGCATCTTTGGTTCCTCTGTTTGTATGAGCATTTCTCTACTGTCTAACTTGTAGGAGGGGGATCTGGCTTTGTGGGCCGTGAGCTGACTCGCCTGCTCAGAGACAGAGGTCATGAGGTCACAGTGATATCTCGCCAGTCTGGTCCGGGGAAGATAACATGGGTATGATCCATAGACTTTAAAAAGAATAATATAATAATAATTTCACAGTCTTTGGTATGATCTCAGGCCAATTCAGAGTTGTAATCAAACAGTAGAGACTAAGGTCATTTCTCATCTTGGGAAACTCCTGATTCATCAAAGCTTTTTTTAAAAGATTGTTATGCTCTAATGTCTTGTCTAATCTTTTGAATTTCCCCTTTTGCTGTATGGAAGGAAATTGATAACCTTAACGATGGCTCAATTCCATCAAGTGTCCCAGTTAGCTATTTCAGTGAGTCAGCATGCACAATACCAGGGCCTGTCCTAAGTGGAATGCAGCCATCATTAATGGGTTTGAATACACCTGTGCTTTTCCTACTATGACATGTCAACATGTCTGCCGTGAAAAAGGTCTATTGCAGATCACTGTACTTGTCTCTAAATCTAGCGTCATTCATAAATATCTTTTTCCTCTGTGCTTCTGCAGGGTGAGTTGGAGTCTCATGGCCTCCCACCATGCGAGGGCGCCGTCAATTTGGCTGGAGAGAATCTAATGAACCCACTGCGATGGTGAGCAATAAATTAACAAACAAAGCCTGCAACTACAGCTATATACAGCCACCCTCTTTCATCCAGTAGCTAATACACTAAATATTCAAAAGTATGTGGAGACCCCTGTTCAAAACTGTGGTGTGGGGCTGAGGTTTTTCATTGCTTTGACTTAATTGCATCTGTTTGGGAAAGGTAATTGTACATTTCAACGTGGCACTGCCCCCATGCTCAGAGCCAGTTTCATAAAGAGAATGTTTTTCCAGTTTGTTGTCCAACACCTTAGAGATGCACTGTGAGCCAGGCTCTATCACCCAGCATCAGTGGCTGACTTCTAACTCTCTTGTGGTTGAATGGGAACAAATACCTGCAGCCAGGGTTCCAACATCTGGTGGAAAGGCTTCCCAGAAGAGTGGAGGCTGTTATAGAATCAGACTGATGTCTATAGCTTTGGAATGAGACGTTTGACTATCATATATGGCTGTGGTGTCCACATACTTTTGGCCATGAAGGGTATTTGTCCTGCTCAGTTAAATCTTTGAATTTTTTGATAACATTGAATTTGTCTAGATTCATTAAAAATGTAAAGATTTTTTTCCCCCCACTTTGGACACTTAATTCCGCGAATGAGTATTGCTGTGGGTACTGGATGTCCACCTGATCTGTTTTTATTTGTGTTCTTAGGTGGAATGAAAGCTATAAAAAGGATTTGTTCTCCAGTCGTCTCGACTCTACAAAATCTCTGGCTCAAGCCATTGCTGCTTCTCCCAGTCCTCCTCACTCCTGGGTCCTGGTAACAGGTGTAGGTAGGTCTCTCTGCCTAATAATACATCATACTATAACGTTTATAGTCAAATTAGCTACTAGTGGCAAGTCAGACTAGACAAACTCACAGATAAAGTAATATTTCTTTTACATCATTATTCTCATTTTCGTAGAAAAACATTAAAATCATCATGCTGTGATTTTTGCGGGGCTCTGTACCAAACAAAGATGTAAAACTGCAGTCGGCCAGATTACGATTTTGACGAAATTCCGAGGGCTTTACAATCTGAACAGCATACGACACCCTCTGTCCTTAGACCCTTGATTCGGATAACTCTTCGGAAAACCAACAATAACAGTATAGACAATCCAAATGACTAAAATTATACATAAAATGTAAACGTATATGAAGAGGAGGCAGTGAAATCTATTGCTGTAATTTCTTACTTTGCTTTTTGACCCACAGCTTGTTACAAGCCCAGTCTGACAGCGGAGTATACAGAAGATAGTGAGTGGACACCATTTGACTTCCTCTCTAAACTTGTGAAAGAGTGGGAGTCCTCTGCACTCCTTCCTGAGAATGTGACAAAAAACACCCAACAAGTCGTCATCAGGTCTGGTATGTTGAAAAAAAAAAAAAGGTATTTCACTTAGATGCCAGAAGTTACATTATAAAATCCTGGCAGTTTAATGTCCAGTAGTCTCGCTTTGCCAGACCTTCCTCCACAGCGCTGCGGAGGAGGGTCTGGTTAGTCCACACAGCATTCCGGGATGGGAGAAAAACGTGCTCTGGTTTATTGGCATTTCTTTAAACCAATCGCAATCCGTCATGGGCGGTGCACCGCTGCAAAATAGCCTCTGGAAGGAACTTGTTTTGGTGGAACATGTGTACGTTCAAAAGTTGTTTTAGTCGTGCAACAGAGAACTCTGATTGGACAGATAGTCTAGCTAGCTGTCCTCATAAATCCACTGGAGTTTAGAACGGCAACACAAAGAGAGGAAGGTACCGGACATCCGGCCGGCGGAACGTCCTGCGGCTACGGAGCAATCCTGGAATTGAATTGAATGCCTTTATTGTCATTGCATTAAGTACAATGAAATTGTAGAGCCACGCATCATCATTGTAACACTTATATATAAAACTCATCTCACAACACATTCATTACATGCACGCACGCACGCATGCACGCACGCACGCATGCAGTGGAACATAGTGGATATAGACTAAATGTCCAGTAACCATGTGTTGCAGTATCAGGAAGTAAAAGGGCACATTTTTCATGTTTTGCACCAAAGACTTTCTAAAAATGTAAAATCTCAGTACTTTGTATGTTGTTCTTTAGAATCAGACATTTATTTTAGTAAACATGTACCAGCAGGGTCTCGGGTGGTTAGTGAGGGTGTAACTCTTCTTAGTTGTAGTTCTTTCAGATTTAGGCTGGTGAAAAGAGTTTAACTTGATATAAATCTTGCCTAGTGCCATCATAATCCATTCCTCCCTCCCTCCACCAGGGGCAGTATTGGGCCGCGATGGTGGTGCCATGAAGCAAATGCTGCTCCCCTTCTGGCTCGGCCTCGGGGGAACGCTGGGGTCAGGAAGACAGCCGTTTCCCTGGATCCACGTCTCAGACCTGGCAGGAATCATCGCCCACGCCCTGGAGCGCCCCGCTGAGTCTGACACTCCCTCCCCTTCACCACAGGTGTTCAACGGGGTCGCGCCTGCACTGAACACCAACCACGAGTTCACTAAAGAACTGGGCCGGATCCTGAAGAGGCCTACCATTTTCCCTGTGCCTGGCTTCGTCATGAACACCCTCATGGGCTCGGAGAGGGCCGTGGTCCTCATGCAGGGCCAGAAAGTCATACCAAAGAAGACTCTAGAGGCCGGATTTGAGTACAAGTATCCGGACTTGACCTCAGCCCTGAAAGAAATCGTTCGGAGTTGACCAATGTTAAAAGAATGTGTGCTGACTTAAGATTTTCTGGAATTGGGTGTTCATATTTACTGGATTTTTAACAAATATGACAGCTCAGAACTGAGGATGACAGATAGGTCTGAAGACTGCTTGGAAAGCGTTTTTCATACCACATAAGACCAGTTTATGGATCAGTTTCTTTGAGACTTTGTTCATACTAAGCACTTAAATAGATCAGAGAAAACGAGACTCGATAGACAAACAGTTGTGACGGCATCCCTGTGTACATTTAGGGCGCACTGGGATCTGATTGTTCATGCGTTGAAGGGCTACGTAGCACGACAAAAATGTCAAACTGTTAGACTTTGGGATTCTTTCAGTAAAGGGAAGATATTTATCCAGATTTTCTGAATTTAAACGTTAAGTACTGAAACATGCAGTAGGAAGCGTCTTATTCTCCACGCTGTGACTTTTTAAATATCACATTACTGTCCAAATTGTAGCATACTTGTTATAAGAAATGGACTATGGTTTGTTAAAAGTGGTGCACAATAAAGCTGGGTAAAGTACTTCTGTTATGACTTTTTTTATTCAGATTGCCACATAGGTCAGTATTTTAACATTTACAGTAAGGAAATGCAGATGTTCTGGTGAATTAAATAATTATTAGTCCTTGGTCAGCAGTCTTATCTCAGTTTTAGGCTGTTTCAAAAGTCTAAAGAATGTGTCTCTTCCTCTCTGAATCATCACTCTGAATCACTCTGGACGCCGTCTTCCACTCTTCGAATCATTGGCAGTTGATCTCCCCAGTCGCTGCTCCGGGCACAGCGGTACTCATCTCTGATTGAAGGAAATGAAAACATTTTCAGTCAAATTGAGAGATACCATGGTCAGAGCTTAATTCAGTGTCCAATAAAAGGACTGAGTATCAATGCTGAAATGTGTCTATGGCACCATGTATTAAAAACTGCCAAATACCAAAAGCTGGCATTGAATGACAGGTTGATTTATATTTCATTAGAGGTATCTGATCAAATATTAAGTAAGCAAGACGCTTACTTAATATTTGATCAGATACCTCTAATAAAAAATATTCCACACGTGTATGCCATATACCAAATACTGCTGCCACTAATACTTCTCATACAGTCCATACACAGCTCTTCAACCACATTTCTGTAAAAAAAAAAATCAAACCCAAGCTTTGTCTCCCAATTACACATTTGTAAAGACATGCTGAGGCTGCCGATGAGGTTGACAGTATGTGTGCTGCAGGACCTTTACCTGCTGTGTTTCCGTGCTGTCACCACCAGGTGTTGTAGTTGTCCATCAGGGCAGCACATTCGACAGTGGACGTGTCTTGTTCTGCACTGCACCGGTGCGATCAGCCTGGCCCAGTCCACACCTTCCGTTTCTGCCTGCGCTGGTTCTGTCCGAGTCACAATCAGGTAGCTGAACTTCTCCGTCTGCCGGTCGTTGTGCTGGAAAATAAAATAAGTGGAGTCTATTTAATCAGACTGCAGCGATTGATTATTTTGGTCTGCATGCATATGGTGACGCAAAAGTGTGTGAAATTCAATGTAGTATGCACAACAAAAGCTGACAATTTTGTCTGGACAGACGAGGAGGTGGAGTTATTGTTCAAAAACAATGCACACACACGGCACACAACCAGACACGCACACGTTTCCACTCTGGAGGGTAGTTTCACTTTTTTGCGTTTTTAAGCCCCAAAAATGCCATCGTCGTCTAAACGAAAGGCACATCTGATAAAATATTTTATCGTTTTCACCCGCAAGCGTATTCGTGTAAACAGGGCCTGATACAGTGGCTGAGCAAACAAAGAAACTAGTCCCACCTACAGATGCTTTACACCAGAGATTTTCAAAGTCAGACAATGGGATAAAACCGAGGCAATGGCTTCTTACCCCGGGCAGAGGCAGAGATTGGTACATCTGCTGGAAGTTGCAGGGTGTGGTGGGTTCATGGGCCAGTTTAGGACACGGCAGTTCATGAGGACACTGAAAACCCCCCCAAAAAAAACAATAGAAAGAAGCTGCAAGAAGACTGTGACACCGCTGGTTGAAAGTACGCCATGATATTGTATAGCAGCTCAGATTTAAAACGTACCGGTGCAAACACTGACGCTGGTCTGGTGTCATAGACAGTCTTCTCTTGTTTCTGGAAATAGAGAACTGCAAGTCATCAGTCTGCTTTCATAGACTGTGTCGGATCATTTACACAACAGCACCTAACATATTTCCCTATGGCGATTTTAAAGTGCCGTCTTATCTGCTGTATTTGAATACCTTTAATAAAGTGTCTCTGGCATCCATAAGCATCTGATGGCCATCTTTAGTCCCATTTTCCACCAGCACCTATACAAAAAACAGAATAAAAAAAAACAATCAAATGTCATTAAAAAGGAGAGGGCTTCTATGTACCAGAACAGTTTTGAAGTTGCAATTTAAAGACAAAATATCTCAAATCACTAATTGTGCAAGGACAACAGGCCCTCACACAGTCCAAAGGACTAGGGCTGGGCAATAAATCGATATTATATCGATTTTGTGATATGAGACTTAATATTGTCTTAGATCTTAGATATCGTAATATGGCTTAAGTGTTGTCTTTTCCTGGTTTTAAAGGCTGAATTACAGTAAAGTGATGTCATTTTCTGAACTTACCAGACTGTTCTAGCTGTTCTATTATTAGCCTTTACTCACTTAGTCATTGTATCCACATTACTGATGATTATTTATCTGAGATCTAATTGTGAAAATATTTTGTGAAAGCACCAATAGTCATCCCTACAATATCGGCGCAATATCAACGGTATTTGGTCAAAAATATCGTGATATCAGATTTTCTGCATATCGCCCAGCCCTACAAAAGGACCATAGAAAACTGGCAGCAAAGTGCAAATCATCTGTGGGTTAAGTTAAGTATAAGTTTTGTCCTTTTAACAATTTTCTTTATTATCATTATTATTGCAGTTCAACATGGACATGATGGGTTGTTCATTTCAAGGAGACATTCTTACATTGAACATATTGACACCACTAACAAACACTGATACAATAAAAAATAAGAAAAAAAGTATAATAATAAAAAAGACAAATATACAAAAATCACACACAAAGGGGAAGGGAAGGGAGTGACTACACAACCATCACTGCAGTATGGTTAACACTACTGCCTCATACATTACGGAACTTCCATACATATTCACAAATGAAAAATAAATAAATAAAATATAAAGCATGTCTTCTGCTCATTCTACTGGGAGTCAGGCAATGTGATTTGTTCCCTAACATAATCTAAGACCAACCAGGTACGAGTTTGTCTTTCTCCACAGGGTTAACACCGCCTCTTCTCGCTCTTTCACATTCAGAAGCTCCGACAGGGTGAAGGCTGCTACCACCAAGTCAAACTGCACCTGGAAGGAGAAACACAGAAAGTGTCAGGGCTACTCATCCTCGAGATGGAAGTGAAGCCACTCCATACATATACAGTGCACAGCATAAATGAGTACACCCATGCTAAATTTGACTAAAAAGAGGAATAAAAAAAATCATCTTTTGGAAATTGAACTTAAGGCCTTAATTAAAAAAATGAGGAAAAGTCCAACCTTTAAGGACACCAATTTTCTTTGTGAATGAATAATGTATCATGAATAAATAAATGTTCTTCCTTAAAATACAGGGAGCATAAGTGAGTACACCCCTATGTTAAATTCCCATAGAGGCAGGCAGATTATTATTTTTAAAAGGCCAGTTATTTCATGGATCCAGGACACTATGCATCCTGATAAAGTTCCCTTGGCCTTTGGAATTAAAATCATCCCCACATCATCACATACCCTTCACCATACCTAGAGATTGGCATGGGGTACTTTCCATAAAATCTTCTCTCTATCATCTCTTTATCAGGATGCATAGTATCCACAATATTATGCATCCTAATAAAGTTCCCTTGCCTTTGGAATTAAAATAGCCCCACATCATCACATACCCTTCACCATACCTAGAGATTGGCATGTTTTTATGTTGGTTATCCTAACAGCTGGTTTGATTTGCATTGAGAGATGATTTTATGGAAAGTAGCCCATGCCAATCTCTAGGTATGGTGAAGGGTATGTGATGATGTGGGGCTATTTTAATTCCAAAGGCCAAGGGAACTTTATCAGGATGCATAGTATTCTGGATCCATGAAATAACTGGCCTTTAAAAATAAAAATCTGCCTGCCTCTATGGGAATTTAACATAGGGGTGTACTCACCCTGTATTTTAAGGAAGAACATTTATTTATTTATGATACATTATTCATTCACAAAGAAAATTGGTGTCCTTAAAGATTGGATTTTTCCTCATTTTTTTTAATTAAGGCATTAAGATCAATTTCCAAAAGATGATTTTTTTTTATTCCTCTTTTTAGTCAAATTTAGCATGGGTGTACTCATTTATGCTGAGCACTGTAAAAATGTTCCAAGCACAGAACCAAATGTAAAAGAGGGAATTCTAACGACGCTCCTGATTTTTTAGCAACATCTGTGGTGCCATGTGCTTACTGTGGTGCCTCTACACTGCGTTTCCCAAAGATCCCTTTTCACCACATCTGTGTGAGTAGCATTTGTAGTCCTGGATTAACTACCCGGTACCTCTTCTATTCATTTAAAAAAAATATTTCAAATTCTTTAAGAAGCATAAAAAAAGGATTTTTGTCAACAAATATAACTATTGCATTATAAGCAATATATACATATATACATAACAGTTACAGTTTCTTAGCTACTCCAACTGCTATTATCTCACACACACACACACACACACACACACACACACACACACACACACACACACACACACACACACACACACACACACACACACACACACACACACACACACACACACAATATTACTAAAATGCATCTGGGTAATACTGCTTGTACTAACTATTTATGCACCATAATGGGATCATTGAGAAAGAAAAAATTTTTTTTTTTTGCCACACATACAGCAAGAATCGGATTTGTTTGGAATTTAAAATTGAAGGCTAGAATATATTTTTAATGCTGAACACAGAATGTGTCTTTCTGTTGCTTTAATAATAAAGTGAGGGGGGGGGGTTTACCTTAGGAGAGACAGGGAGGAACTGCCTGAAATAGACTTGTTTGATGTGAGGTTCAGCTCTTTCGTCATCACCTGCTCAACAAAACAACAAACACTTTGGTTTTCTGATCAAGTATTTGACAATAGCCCAAACAAAAAGGTTACAAATCCAAGTCGTGTTTGTGTGTGCAGCACCTTTGAGAAGTCGTTCTGCCAGAATGTTCATGGGCCCGGAGCTGTCCACACACACCATCTCCTTCAAAGTGTCGCCCCAGCACGAGTGTGACGCCCTGCGGGGGAAAGAGAGAGATTGGCTTCACAGTCTTGCAATTTACATGAAAACTGTCTGGGGCAGCGGTAGCTCAGTCCGTAGGGACTTGGCTTGGGAACTTGAGGGAATCGGGTTTAAGTCCCTGTATGGACCATGTATGGACTGTGGACTGGTAGGTGGAGAGGTGCCAGTTCTGCTGAGGTGCCCTTGAGCAAGGCACTGAACCCCTGCTTGGGGCGGCTTTAATGGACAGCCCCTTCATTCGACATCTCTCCATTAGTGCATGTATAGGTCCTGTTTGTGCATGTGTGTGTATTTCGGACCTATGTGTTTTACACTAACCAGACAACTGTTCCCAGCCCTGATCCAAAATCCAGGAGAGACTGCGGGGCAAAAGAGAGATCCCTCTTCTTTATCTGAAATGAAAAAAAAAAAACATTTAGGACAAAAAAAAGGCAGAAGTCTGACCCGCTAACACATCCAGGGCTCATACTCCTCAGTAATAAGGACATTTTTCCTGTACTTTTCCCATGCTTTACCACTATAAGTATAAAAATATGTTTTTCGGCGATATGGGTGCACTGACTCAGCCCTGGTATTGTCATGTCAGTTTGCTTATGATCTGCACTACTCGTTCATTACCTCATTCATAGCTCTCCTCACTGCTGCATAGCCCCCAGCCAGCCGAGCCGCCATGTACACCACACCTAACTCTTCATCATACCTGAAACACAGAGCGGGGGCTGTACAGAAAATCCTCCACACCTCAAAATCACACCGGCGATATCACCAGTTACAAGCTCCACAATACAACTAAAGAAAGGGCTCCACTTCTGGCTTTGTTCAGAGCCTGATATATTAACATAAAGATGTTATGACATTAAGTGTACAAACTTTATATGAAGCTAGTGTCAATATCAAACTGAAAATGACTTGTTGACAAATGTTTAAAATGTTAAATATTGGATAGCATTGGCACAAATCAGACTTCTATAGTGTCTTAAGTTGGACAAAGAACGCTCTTTCTCCATTAGAAAATAGTTGAATAATTGAGTTTCTGAACACTTATCATTTAAAAAAAGTCATATGTATTATATATTTCTATAAAAAAAAAATTAGTAGATTAAAGCAAGTGTTACTTCATGGGAGTCCAGTGATATGTGGTTCTTCTGAGCTCTGAAAACACTTTTTTCCTGATGCGGTCTTCCAGCAATTGTTCATCTATATCTGCAATATAAAGTGCATTTACTTTTCTAAGTTGCTGCATTATATAATCTCTTTGCAGCTATTATACAGCCATTATTATTTATTTAATTCATGTGTTACCCACCTCCTCTCTTCTCCATCGCTTTCTCCCAAAGTTCTTTCTCCAGGCTCACAGCTTTCTGCCTCAGAGTCAAAGTCTCGACGGCTTGTTTTCTGCTCCACAGGAAGTTTGTGAGGCTACGAGAGCGATCCGGCAGCCGAGGCACCTGAGCTCCTACAGGTGCAGAGATCGAAGAGCCGCACAGTGAAGCTAACGGAAACATTTGGCATGCAAACTGACAGCCACATTCATAACTAACACCTACTGTGAATAATCGAGCGTGCAGCCGTCTGGAGTTCGTCAGGTAGGCGCAGAGTTTTCAGGTTGGTCACACCTGGGTGCTTTCTATGTGGTTCTCCTTTTAGGAAATCTACCTGGGACTGCAGCTGTGAAGCTGCACTCATTCCCTGAGGATGAAAAAATGAAAACAAATGTTTCTTTACGCATTTACGTACTGTAGATACAAAATTAGGATAAAGGCTTACTTGAGTACTAAATGCACATGTGCTGCTACTGAGTGCTGCTGGTGATGTAGTGGAAGTTTTCTTGTTAACAGCAGGAGGGTAGATTAGAAACACAAGAAATGAAACTAAGTTACTGAGAATGAATCCAAAGTTTAGTCTTTGAGTATTTATTTATATTTGCAAATATAGGAACATGGTTTCACAAGTGCAACAGCACAGTGGGAAAGTGTATTCAACGAATGAGAGAAAACACACAGTATATATGCATCTTCAGTGAGACAGAAAAGGCATGCCCCTCTTTCTAAACATGACTCACACATTTCTTACATTCAAACATGGTCAGACATTCAGGAGCCACCTCACTTCTTCCCCTCTGTACCACTTTCTACCCCAAAGTTTAGACATCCCGTTTATCTCAACTATGTGAGAAGTCTCAACTATCCAGGCAGAAATAACAGATAGTTTAAGGTGACCTTGTAGTCCCTATCTGTTCAGCGTACATATTACGTTCCCAGACTTGGTGACTCTTACTTTCAACATGTGAGAATAAGAGAAGAAAAAAAAACTTTCAGCATTGTGAGACAAAGTAAAAACAGAAATAAGACAAAAAATATAAAGAATCATGCTTAAACATAATTTTGCCACCACAGTGATTATGTGGAGATGATGTTAATTTGCCAACCTTTTTTTTCTGTTTTATGTTGTCTGTTTTTGCTGTATATTTTAAATATGGAACTTTTGTACTGCTGTCTTGGCCAGGACTCCCTTGAAAAAGAGATTCTGAATCTCAATGGGATTTCTCCTGGTTAAATAAAGGTTAAATTAAAAAATTAAAAAAAAGTACAGAGGTGTAGAAGGACTCGCTTTGGCAGAAGTTTTGTCACTTCTGCCATAGCACTGCTGAACAGACTATCTCGCTGGCTCTATCTTGATCCGGTGTCGCTGTCGTGAATGTGGTTGTTTCTATGTGTCACCTGTCTTTATGTTATCTGTTGATGTATTTGTCTGTGCATATTGCCATGTGCATGAAACAGACTGTGAAAACAAGTCTCCCTCATGGGACAATACATATCTATCTATCTTTACCACCTCTTTAAGCTCTAGTGGGTTAGCAGTAACCAACCTCCTTCTGATCTTTAAAACAAAATAATAGACAAACAAGAAATATAATTGAATAGATTATGGGGGCCAAGATTTTGGTATTCAATTTAAAATTTGCAGTCCATCTGAGCATATTTTTTATTTTGGATGTCATTTCTTCATTAAATAACTCACACTCTGAACTTGTAATCATAGATTCATGGCTATTTTATCTAAACACATTTTTTTTTAATTGGATTTACAGGAAATTCAGAAGGTCACAATGTACACAAACACATACTGTATGAAGAGCATAGTAAAAAAAAAAAAAGGAAATGTGATAAATGAATGTATATGCACATTACGTTTACTACGCTGTGTGTTAACATAGCTAAAGTAAACTCAGTTTATTTATCTCAGTACTGTTGAATTACTGTCTGCCTGACCTCCATAGTAAAGATGCTGCGTTCAATGACACTCACCCTGCACATCATCTTCACGACTACCGCCCTCTGACAGAGAACACAAGCGCCATAGCTCCGTGAAGCCATATCTTCGGTGCCTGAACGGTGACTTCTTATGTTTAAATGGCTTGAATTTTAACTTTCATGCTCTCTTTAAAAAGCATGGAAGCACGTTAGGGTTTTTTCATACCAATCCTTCAACAAAATAAGTCCGACTATCGGTAAGGCGGAACCTTTAGTCCCGAAGTTCTGTTCCTTGCGTAGAGCGCATACAGGAGTGCTCACTCTCCCCTTGTTTCCGGGTACGGTACAACATGTCCCGCAAATATTAATGTTACCATAGTATAGACAAAGTTACGAATAAGCACAACATATGAAAAGCCAAAGCTAAAGTTGGACTATATTTGTGAAGAACGTTGAACTTACTTTGAGCGTCACGCTCAACTTTGTTTCAGGTTTGTGCTTAAAGTGTTGCCATGGTAACAGTAACGGTTCAGGGTCACAACAGGTTTGGTTTTAGCCACGGAGTGATTCATCCCGATGCTAGCTAAACGATCTTTAGCGGCACCGGCTAGGAAACAGTGCAGGGAAAGTTTCCCGCGCCCTCTTTCTTGTGTCCTTATACTGCTACTACCTTAACTGTACATACCTACTACTAGTTATATATTTTTCATAAACCACCATGAGGCGTACAAGAAGTTCGAGAAGCAAAAGTGCACAAGAAACTAAAGAAGTCCAGTCAAAAACAGGTTGGTACTTGTTACGCTGGAAGGTTAGCTTGACGGGATAACGTAAGCTAGCTGCTGTAACGTTATCGACGTCAGTTGAGGACATGTCTGGACCTATGGACAGAAGAGAGCAGGGGAATAGACAGTATATAAGAAGGGGAATACATGTCATGTATTTATGGTCCAGTAAAACCACTGTCAGCCATCATACCCAGCACAGACCTGAAGGTGCCCAGGGATGCAAGTGGCACTGTTTATGAATATCCCACATGCATCCAGTTGTCAGTTGATAAGGTACAACTGGTTAGAACTGTTGCAGTAACGTTATAATTCAACAGCCCTCCAATACATCCTGTACATACAATACAATACATCCTGAAGGTTATAATGTTCAACTTTGTTGTTTGTTTGTTTAGCTACATCCCCATTTGTTCTGCAAGGACCTCTTCAGAATATATCCATATTAAATGCCAGATTTAATTTCAGTAACTTACTGTTACTCCCTAAAAAGCTTTTAAAAAGCGAATTTTAGATATAAAAAAGAGCCATATAAATGAAGTCAACAATAACATAAAGTGCATTACCAGTGTTAACTGTTCCATTGTTTCCTAAAATAATCTAGGGATAGAAGGTAAACAGAAACAGAAATGTTGAGCCAACTGTCGTCAGTATTTCAATGAAAAGAATTGTCATGTCATGTTTATTAACCTAACCAGTTCCGAACTTTTCAAATTGATGCAGCTGGACTTTATTGAAAATGTTTGTTGCCTACTCCCAGTTGGCTAAGACTATAACCTTTGACTTTAAACTGTCAAAATAATGAGTAGAGTCAAGTTACCAGAACTACTTTACATTGGTAATAAAGTATCAACAACTTGACTCTCTGTATGTGTGATCAGTGTGGCAGTGGAAAGGAGATGAAGATCAGTGGGAACCATACTCGCCTTCAGCCTGCGCCTTGTTGGACTCAGCCGTCTCTTCAGGGAAAACGTCTGTCACTCTGTCTCTGGGCTCTGGGACGCCCTACGAAGTCGACCTGAAGAAGATGGTCCAGATTAATCCTGTCACCAAGTACAAGAGGAAGATTCGCTCTCAGACAGTAAAACCAGGTATTAGTGTGTGCGTTATGCCACATCTGTCATTTCATTTCTGTCATCCCCTCTCTTATTTTTGCTTTTAATTTCATGTTGATTTCTCAGTGTCTTATAGTTTTCTTAGGGTGTCCTGTAGCCAACAACAAACAACAAATCCAACTCCTATATAGTGTTGGGTTATTCAATTTTCACCATTTAGTTAGCACGTATGCCGTTTTTGAAACCACCTACTATAGAGCTCAACAGTGTGGTTCTTGAAGTAAAAATCCCATTCATTTTGTACATAAGAACTTTGATTATCAGCTAGGGTTGCACGATATTGACAAAATGTGATATTGCGATATCGATTGTGAATATTGCGATATCGATATTAATTTCGATATTTTTAAACATATGTAAAATTACAAAAGTTATGGGAAAACGCATCAAAATAGATTCACAACAATATAGCGCACACTGAGACTTATGTACGGCTCCGTAGTGCAGCTGGACCACAGGTCGGTCGTGGATGAAAAATATTCAGTATTTCTGACTCCAAACTCTGCCTCATATAAACACTGTTTATAAAGTTGCGGGATAGCTACCAGTGAGAAATAGATGCGGGATGGGATTACTTTTGACCACTAAAGTTTCCTCTTCAATCTCTGTTATTTCGTCTTCTCCCTGAGCAACACTCATTTTCTTACTTTTGTGTTCTTTCTTTTGCTCCGCTGACTCCCTTTGCTCTCTCTTTAGGTCCTTTCTTTTCTTTCCCTTCTCTGATTCGTTCCGTTTTTTTTTGTCTCTATCCATTTCTTCACTTACACTGTCACTCTGTCGAAATATGCACACGCGTTACGTGGTACGCTCCATACGGTTTGTCATGTAGTGGACACATGCGCTGATGTGCACTAACGTGTGCAAGTGGCACGGTAACTGGCCAATGAAACATGATCATTATAGCTTTTCAAGCTCTAAATCAAACGCAACTAAGCCACACAGCCAACGGACGGGACGCATCGCTCCACAAAATAATCAAAATATTGCATACTTATCGCAACACTTTCGATATAATATTGCACATCGTGATATATATCACGCACCCCTATTATCAGCCATAATGTCTGAACCATCCGAGGTAGACTGACCACGAGCTCCGAGGTTGTGAAGCGAAGGTTTCTGCTCCTGTAGAAGCCACAAGTCTGTATGAAATCAACCTTGTTTTAAAGCGTAACTCTCGCCACAATGTGAGCCTTTTTGTGAATGTACCTGAGTCAAACTTTCGTTTAAAATTATAATTAGGACGGAAGCGCCACTTTTAAGATTTACCGTATTCTCGTTTTTCGGTCAAATGGCCTTTTGAATGGGAGCGCTAGGGGCACTTCTATGACAGCATCAAAATCGCTATTTTTAAAACACTAAGAAGGATCGACACAACATGAAACTTTTCTCCAGCATTGAGAACATTGTTTGTGTACACAGAGTTTACTAAAAAGAAAGGTTTTGAGCAACTCACTGTAGCTGTTGTTCTTCCGGTCGCCGTCTATCGAGCCAGTCAAAAATAGTCGAGGGAGGAGAGTAAAGTTCCATGTAAATGCACGGATAATTCGTTGTTTTGTTGTTAGTGAAACACAATATTGACCTTGTAGTTGAAAAAGGAGCCTCATATAAGAATGACATTTCCTCCTATGGAGTCCGTTCAGTCGCATTCAGAGATCGCCTATTTTTGACTGGGAAAATGGTGGATAGCGTAAATAACAACTGCTAACGTGAGTTGCTCAAAATCTTTCTTTTTAGTAAACTCTGTGTACACAAACAATGTTGTCAATGCTCGAGTTCATGTGTAGAGCCCCTGGTGATACATCGAGCAAAGTTTCATGTTGTGTTGAGCCTTCTTAGTGTTTTAAAAATAGCGATTTTGAGATAAAAGTGCCCCTAGCACTCCCATTCAAAAGGCCATTTGACCAAAAAACGAGAATACGGTAAATCTTAAAAGTGGCGCTTCCGTCCTAATTATACTTTTAAACTAAAGTTTGACTCGGGTACATTCACAAAAAGACCCTAGGCTGCATTTTGGCGAGAGTTACGCTTTAAGAAAAACATGTTTTATTTGCAATGTCATGGTGAATTACTACACTACCCACAATTCTAAGCGTAACAGCTGTTACCATGGAAATATTTGAGCCAAATGAAATGTTTTATGGTCATGATTCATCTCCCAGCTGGTTGGCTTGGATCCAGGCTTAAGACTCTTTATATAAGCCTTCAATGAAACGTCAATGGTGCAACTGAACGGGGAAAAACACTTTGGCAACCAGAGCTGTTAAAAAAGTGGGCGGTCACTGTTGAGTATCTTATAAAGTAAACAAACATTGTATTTTTCAATTCCAATAGTGGTATGAGTTTGTTTCTTTATGTCAGTGTTTTAAGAGCTAGTTTAAAGCAGCTAGCGGTAGCACTATCTACTAGCCAAATGCTGGTAAAATATGCAAGTGGCTTGTAGATTTGCTTCACTCACCAGCCAAAAAACACTGGTAATCTTATTGAGTGGCTGGTAAAATTCAAACATTCACGAGCCATTTGGCTGGTGGACAAAAAGTTAAGTTTTGGACCCTGGTTTAAATGATAAGCCCACCTAGCATACTGCAAAATAAATGTTCATACTGCATACTGCTAATGCAGTATGCAGTAGGTACTACATACTGCACAATGTGTTCCACAGTAGTATGTGGCGGTTCCGAACACAGCCTTACTTTTCTTTAGGAAAAGCTTTATGTAGTAGTTACTAGTTAGTAGTAGTAGTCATAGTAGAAGTGTTATATGAATTCTTTATGGTTTTTCTTCAGTTTTGTAATTATGTATTTCAAAAAAAAATCAGAATTACTGAAGGTATTTAAAATGTTTCTTTTGTTGTCTTCTTTTGTTCAGAAAGTTTGAATGACGCTGCTGAGTTGACTGCTCAGAATGAGAGGCCGGTTCAGGTTAAAGAGGAAGAGGAGGAGACGGAAAAGCAGCCTGCAGCTAAGAGGAAGAGAGGGCAGAGCAAGAGTCAGACAACAACTGGAAAAATGCCCAAAGAAGAAATAAAAAGTGGAGGTAAGGTGGATTTTATCGTCATCTCTGTTGTTTCTGTTGTATGTAATACCATAAGAAAGTGCAATAGAATTTCCAAGTTGTTGAGCAACTGGTCACGTGACCCACAAAGCGCCTATGGCAACATCATCAGGTGGTTTTTGTTATTTCGAATGTTAAAAGGACATGTCAGGTGTTACCTGAACTTCATATGAAATGTCAGTTGACCACATTAATGGTTTATCTCTTGTATCGTTGGCTGTTTAACAGAGGTTGTGAGGACGGTTGTCATGAAGGGAAAAGCCCCGGTGGACATTGAATGTAAAGCCAAACTCGGAAAGGTACAGTATCGGCTCAGTCCACGAGATATGAAACTCATGATTCACGTGGCTCATGCTTGTGGTTGGACACCTGTAGAAGACCTTTACAAAGCACCGCTCCAGTTACAGTTCCTTTTGTGAGCATGACACATGTTTGTGGGTTATTATTATTCAGTATATGAGTGTGTTACTATTCTATTGAATGTCTGATCTTAAATCAAACCAGAATTTAAGTTTCAATCTTTTACATGATTGTTGTAACCAGAGCAACTTAGAAACATCCATTTGTGTGCGCAGGTCATTTACATCATCATTTACACAGTAAATAGTAGGGGTGTAAGAAAAAATCGATACACTTGAGTATCACGATATTTTATTTAGCAATAGTATATCGATTTTCAAAAACGCAATATCGATTTTGACAGTGGTTCACGTTTATGTTGTGTTTAAACCCCCTACCGCTAGATGGCTATGCTGAGACGCACCACTAGCTTCCTTGCCTAGCAGTGCCTAGCAGTGCCTGACTTTTTGCTAGAAGCTAACAATGTAGCTATGGCTGAACTTTGGCCTACTTTAGCATATCAAAATTAGCTCACTAAGAACCTGTGAACCACAATCCCAAACTGGCAGTTTGATTTTCTGTGTACTGAATTGTTTACCTAAAGTAAACTTCTTTGACTTTTATGCACATCATGTCTTTTTTTAAATATTAGTTTTTGTAAAATGTCCCAATATATCGCCTTATGCACAGTATCGAAATATATTGCAATATATTGAATCGTGACCCACGTATTGTGATACGTATCGTATTGCCAGATTCTTGCCAATACACAGTCCTATTAACTAACACCGTGGTTATTGATATTTACTAACAGCAATAATGTTCAGTGTAAGTTACTGAAATGAACATTTCATCAGTGCTATCACTGTTACATAAGAAAAATACCTGTTAGGCTATGCATTTGTAAATCATGTCATTTTTGCTCTTGGGATTTAATTTTGATTTGATTACGTTTATTTTGAACATGTTAAAAACAAAACATAAATAAGAATATGTACATTTCAGTACAAGCAAGAAAACCAACAAAAACAAAATACTCTGCAAACAAATTTTTCAAAATGATTGTAAATGATTTAAAAAAGGATTTCCATGTTCAAAATTAGTAATCATACTTATTTCTTTCTTTAATAACATAGCCAAATTAGCACAAACAAGTAAAGCAGAAACGATTAGGTGATAGAAAGACAATCAATCTGCAACTATTTTCATAATTGATTCATTATTTTATTATTTTTCAAATGTCAAATTTGCTGGATGCAGCTCCTTATAAATGAGGATTTACCGGTTGTTTTTCGTCATATGTGATAGTAAATAAAATATGTCCTAATTCTGGACTGCTGGCCGAACATATCAAGCAGTTTCAGGACGTCACTTTGGATTCTTGGTAGTTGTGATGGGCAATAACTAATTCTCAGATTAATCTATAATGAGAATAATTGTCATTTTTTGTTTATCTGTAGTGCTTATAGAGCATTTTACACCTTTGTCCTGCAATGTCCTTGAAAAGGAAAAGGCCCTTTCCACTTGTGTTTTGTAAAAACATTTTCTCAGATGATTGTTGTCTTGATAAACAGTATAAAAAGAAATTCGATGTTTACAGGAACAACATGTTTTCAATGAATCAGGTGCAGCTCCCTTCATTTATATTAGTAACTGTTTTATTTCTCTTTCAGGCTCATGTTTACAATGAAGGAAATGATGTTTACGACGTGATGCTAAATCAGGTAAAATATGTGATAACATTCCATTTTAATTTGACTCAAAAGGATCTGCCAAATTAATTAAAAAAAGTTTTTATTTCCATAGTGAGTAGTGCTCAAAAATGC
Organism: Sander lucioperca; assembly: GCF_008315115.2. Classification (NCBI taxonomy): domain Eukaryota; kingdom Metazoa; phylum Chordata; class Actinopteri; order Perciformes; family Percidae; genus Sander; species Sander lucioperca. The sequence goes on from NC_050181.1 coordinate 34,174,855, forward strand.
ACCAAAAAATAGTACTTGTGAATAGTTTAATAGATATTGTAATCACCGCGGTTTCAGGTACTGATAAATTAGAACAAAATGTATTTACAATGTGGGACTCTGCATAGCTAATAATGCAGCTCTGATGCTGTTTCTTACATGATATCAACATCAAAAAAACAAAATCTAATGAAGGCTTTAACATTACAAGAATTTAATTTCCATTTCTTTCCGTTTTGATCTGTAAGAAAGTGAACTGGTTTTTAGGCTTGCTGTCTTATCTTGCAGACAAATCTTCAGTTTAACAACAACAAATACTACCTGATCCAGCTGTTGGAAGACGACAACTCCAAGGCTTACAGTGTGTGGATGAGATGGGGCAGAGGTGAGTTGATGTGCCCGTGATTCTTAATATGTTTTATATAGATGTTTGTATTCATGCAGGAAATCAATAAACGCCTGCAGTTATGTAAACTAACTGATTCAATATATTTTGGTCTTTTTTAGTGGGGAAAGTGGGTCAAAGCAGTCTGACAGCCTGTGGTGTAGACCTGCTGAAAGCCAAAGATGTCTTCAAGAAAAAGTAAGATTGTGTACTTAGCAAAAAAATATTTCCAGATTTTGTGAACATCTGAAAATGTGCTTGTTTCGCCACAGGTTTTTAGACAAGACCAAGAATGAGTGGGAACACCGAGCGAGTTTTGAGAAAGTAGCTGGAAAATATGACATGGTGTTCGTGGACTACAGCACCAATGAAAAGGCAAGGAACAAAGGCCAAGAACCAACGACTTGTGTATCTCCTCGATATCGTCTATCAATATGTATACTGATTTATTTCACTGTTGCAGGAGAAGACCCAAACAGCAATGGATGCTGCACCCAAAAAGAGGCCCTCCAAGCTGGATGTGAGGCTCCAGTCACTCCTGGAGCTAATCTGCGACCTCAAAGCCATGGAGGAGTGTGTGCTGGAGATGAAGTTTGACACCCGGAAAGCTCCTCTCGGTCAGTTTGACAGAATCAAAATCACAACAGAATATGGTCAACAGGGCAATGTATCAATATCAGTTGATACCGTGATATGAGACTAAATATCGTCTTAGATTTTGGATATCGTAATATCGTGATATGACATAAGTGTTGTCTTTTCCTGGTTTTAAAGGCTGCATTACAGTAAAGTGATGTACTTTTCTGAACTTACCAGACTGTTCTAGCTGTTTTATTATTTGCCTTTACCCACTTAGTCATTATATCCACATTACTGATGATTATTTATCTCAAATCTCATTGTGTAAATATTTTGTGAACGCACCAGTTGTCAACCCTGCAATATCGCCGCAATATCGACATCAAGGTATTTGGTAAAAAATATTGTGATATTTGATTTTCTCCATATTGCCCAGTCCTAATTTCTACCCATAAATATTCCTAGAATTCAACTTAATTCTTTATAGTGCACATTTAGAATTTAGAAAATATTCAAGGTGCTACTATGTGACCTAAAGATGCAACAGAACAAGTTTTCAAAGTCATCATTTTCGCCACCTGAGTGTATGAGTAGATTCATCTGGTGACAAACAAGTGACCAGTTTTTGTTTTTGTTTTTACATCGTGATTGTTGTGTTTCATATTTCAAATTCAGTGTTTTTCTTTCCACCTGTAGGCAAGCTGACCTCAGAGCAGATCCGTGCAGGCTACATGGCACTGAAGAAAATTGAGGACTGTTTGAAGAAGAAGGGCAGCAGTCGCGACCTGCTGGAAGCATGCAACCAGTTCTACACCCGCATCCCTCATGACTTTGGGTAGGCAGTATGTTAGGGGTGGGAAGAGAACCAATTGTTTTCCCCAGAATATATATTTTTTTTTTTTACCAATGGTTCACCTTAATATATTCTGTTTATACGGTACTGCTGACATCATCATATCCGTTTCCAGCGAAACAGACCGAAAGAAGAAAATAGAGAAAGTCCATGTTATGTTCTTTACAAATGAAATAAATGTCAGACTGACTGACTGACATGTGATGTGCATTCTTCTTAGAAAACAATTAGTTTTTTTACAAATGTCTCATGATAAATTGTCTTTAGAAGTGTATTATTTAACTATCGAATCACAGTACTTCTAGAATCGCATTAAATGTAAATTGCAATACAAATCACATCGGCACCCATGTATGGTGAAAGAATCGAATCGGGACAAAAGCATATGGTCCCAGCCGTAAAATATGTAGCTGTGCAGTCACAGAGATGCCCTAATGCTGTTGAGAAATGAATGTCTGAATGATGACAGGGAAACGTTTTGCATTGACCTGTCTTGCTCTGACTAAAAGATGTAATTCTCCAGGTTGAGAACTCCTCCAATCATTCGTACAGAAGATGAGCTGAAGGAAAAAATTGCACTGTTGGAGGTAAAGAGGTTCTCCATTGATTGAGATATTTTAAATGAATCAACTTGGTCTACAATCATTCTGTTTATGTCTTCACTTGAATCTGTCATCCATACTAAAATGTCTATATCTATATTTCAGGCTCTGAGTGACATTCAGATAGCAGTGAAAATGGTTCAATACAGTGAAGACAGTGACGAACATCCTCTGGACAGACAGTACAGCTCCCTCCGGTGCCAAATGCAGCCTCTGGCCTCCAGCAGCCATGAGTACACGGTCGGTGTTTTGCCTCTCATAGCTGTTATAATGATAAAGATCAAGGTTTAGCAGCCTGGACTAATACACTGCTGTTATGTTCATTTTTTTTCAAATTTCATTTTCATTAGTATTCCCAAACCAAGTCAATAGGCTGATCTATTTGTTCTTGGTCAATCAAATTGTACCAATAAGATCAAATCATCCAAGGCGACAAATATATTCCAGATATGAAATGTTGAGCTGTTACTTTAAACCTAGTGTTATCTAGAAAATGTTACATATACTTTAGTGAAATTGAAGTATCGATCTTGTATTGTATAAGCACATGATAATTAAACTTTTTAGTACTATAATAATAAAATGAATTGCTTTTTCAGTCCACTAGATGGACTGGACAATCAAAATTGAAGTGAGATGAACAAACAGAGAAATAAATCTATTTAGATAAAAACAGATAGATTTTCCTTAATTTGGGGTTGGAAAAAAGGTAATAAATTGCAATATATCGCTGAATATCGAAATGTGTTTAAAATCGCAGTAATATTGTATCGTGATAATATCGTATCATGATAACATCGTATCGTGGGGCCTCTGGTGAGGCTTTTCTGTAGCAACTTCAAAACGTCATTCAGGGAGGGATCCACTGTAGTAGGAGCAGAAGGACGCAATTTTTAACTGACAGCGGCCCTAATAGACCTGAATGCACTGCAGCCACAAGACTTTAGACCAGGTTTCTGTTGGTCAATGGCACTTTCCAGTTCCTCAAGATAGCAATACGCCAAGAATGCACCTGAACACACCTCCCTGTAAGACCAGCACGCCCATGGGCGCACAGATAGGCGCAGGTGTATTTGCTGTTTAAATGATGTGGGCGCTGGACAGGAAATTGACAACTGCGTCGGTCTTAAACTAGCAAAGACACTTGCGTCGGGCTTTGCGATGCGCTGCGCCGGGTGCAAAGCTGCAATAACCTGAAGATGGTTTATGTAGCCAGTGTTGTTTCCTTATAAACGTTCCTCTTCTCTGTGTAAAGGTGATAGAAAAGTATCTACAGTCCACCCACGCCCCCACCCATCATGACTACACCATGACTGTGCTTGACATCTTCTCAGTGGACAGAGACGGGGAGAGTAACAACTTCCTCTCAGAGATGCACAACAGGTAAGTGGGCTCAGTGTTTGGATAACTTGTCAATACACCTGTAGGCTTTGATAAACACCATTACTGGTTCATGTTGTCTCAGATGGCATACCGTATGTGCTGTGCAGCTTTGCAATCTGCATTGCTACTAAGTTCCATATGTTCATTTCATATAGCCCACTATGTATGTGTGTGTCTGTCTGTCTTCCAGGACTCTGTTGTGGCACGGTTCCCGCCTGACTAACTATGTCGGTATCCTCAGTCAGGGGCTCCGAGTGGCCCCACCTGAAGCTCCCGTCACTGGTTACATGGTAGGATGGAGGGACAGAAAGACTCCTGCAAATACTGTTTCTCACTTCATGTTTGTCTCAACCCCCAGTCCTTTGCTTTAAAAACAAAAACAAGGTCATAAATAAAAAATAATGACATCAATACATACCATAAAATGCATTTTGGCATCTATTAAATACATTATCTGGCTGTTATGTAAGGATCATATCGTACATTGATGCGAGGTCTAAGAACCACCCCACGCCATATTTACAATAGAAACTTTTATATTATTCAACAGATGATGATTGTGCTTAACATTTTGGAATTCATTTATTAACTCTTCTATATTTTTGAATACAGCACCATATTTCGTATTCCAGTGATAATAATTTCCCTGATTCTCTGTTATCTAGTTTGGAAAAGGTATCTACTTTGCTGACATGTCATCAAAGAGTGGCAACTACTGCTTTGCCAACCAGAACAACAACGTGGGACTGCTGCTATTGTGTGAGGTGAGCTGATTCACTATTTTACGTGGCCAGAGTCAATGAGGTAGTAGTGCACATCACATCCTATATTTAGAACAGGTGCACAGGAACAACAGATTCAATGGGTGGAATAAGTATTGGATATCAGATCCCAAACATTTTATTTGACTGAAAAAGGCTCCAAGAGCAAATTGTGTCAGTAGTTGACAATGAAGCCAACATGATTTGAGCATTACATTACATGTTTGGCTCAGATGTGATTAGCGCTGGGTAGGCCTGCACATTAAATCGTTATAAAATCGCGATCTGGATTCACCCCTGTTCGCCATTTCATTTTTAAATGACTTTTTCTCCTTCAATTCATTTATTGAAAGCATTTGACATTGACATTAACATGTTTTAATTATGTAAAGACATGGTCAAGGAGTTCAGATAGAGCCTGTATCAGCGCCATATTTAGTTCATTGTGTTATATGTCACTATTTTTGGTAGCCTACTGTACTTAAATGGCCAGTATGTACTTTATTTTCTTTAATCATTGAAGCCTCTATGTTTACAGGCTTGTGGGGATGCCCAATGTGCTATAGGTGCCAAAAGAAATCTATGTTTGGTACTGCCAATTTGTTTTTTTTGTCATGGTTCATGTGTGCAATAAACATTACACTTCGTGAGAAAAAAATCATGGCAGAGAATTGTGATATCAATTCTAAGCTAAAAAAAAATCGTGATTCATATTTTTCCCCGAATCGTGCAGGCCTAGCGCTGGGTAATGTTCAACATTTTTCGATACCTATACCAGTACCGTGACTTTGACACCGGTTCCTTTTCGATACCAATTTTATAAAACCCATTTTAACAAAAAGAAATTACAACATTACACATTACGGCACAAATCTTTTTATACATTTTTCGGCTTTAACTTTAGACAGCCAATCAGCAGCATTATAAGATCTTGGTAGAAACATGCTGCATGCTTATTGGCTCAGTGACTCTGATAAGATTTGCTCCTAAGGTATTTACATTTGGTTTTGAATGACGGGGCATTTTTTGACACTCCATATTAGGGAGGCAATTCGGTCAGTGCCTAAAAAGTATTGAATTGGGTATCCAGCCCTAGATGTGATGCAGCACTGTTTCAGTGTCCATGCCTTGTGTCTGTGTGTGCGTGGTCGCAGGTCGCTCTGGGAGACAGCAACGAGCTGCTGGATGCCGACTACGAGGCCAACAATCTGCCTGCTGGGAAACACAGCACCAAGGGCCTTGGACAAACCGGACCTGACCCCAAAAACTCTGTCAATCTGTTAGTCTCATTACACTCATACATTTCATACAGCCACACATTGATTTAATTGTGCTTTCTGTTACACAACAAAAATCATTACATTATGTGAAAGGGGGAGTTTGTTAATTACATTAGTAAAGAGTACTATATACGTATATATATATATATAAACAAATATACATTTCAATAACAATATAATATAAAAACATTACAAGAAGAAGCCCATAAAGAATCTCTTTGAGGACTTCTTTCTTTAACTGCTACTTTGAGATTTATAGTTTAACTAATTTACAGTTGATTTAACAACCATCATACTCTGCTAATTGTGAAATAATTTCATTTCTATTTTCCTAGGGTTCATGTTTGTAAATGCTACAAAATAAGTGAAATGGTTTTACTCCAGACAAAGGCCGTTTGGAGTCGAACCATCAAAATGAAAGTCGAAATAGAAAATGCTGAACTCTGTTTGCTCTGTGGCCTCTAGGGCCTCATCCTCTGATGGACTGACCTTGTTTTACTCTCATTAGTTCTGCCTTCTCTGCCGCTCTGCTGCCTCTTCTCTCTGTAGATTTCTAGTTTTTCATTACGGAGCAGTCATCTGAGCATGCAACATTGCTAATTTCATCTAGTGCCACCTTCAAATCCAAGTCGGATCATGCTGTTTTTTTTTTTAATGTTTTATCTAGAGCTGCAGTGATTAGTCCATTAGACAACGATTGGATTAGAAACAATATAAAAGTGGAATATCTATGTACATAATGATAGGCCTTACTTTTAATTAAATGGGAGTTCCTTTTTCCGGGGTTGTCAACAATTAGAAACATAATTAATGGGCAACTATTTCGATTTTTCCGTCATATTTTTAAAAGCAAAAATGACATTTTATTGTTCTACGTTCTCAAATGTGAGAATCTGCTGCTTTTCTTGGTCGTGCAGGATAGTACACTGAATATTTTGAGTGTGGATGTTGGTCACACAAAACAAGACATTTGGTGACATCTGCTTGTGCTTGTGGTAGGGCTGGGCGATATGGAGAAAATCAAATATCACGATATTTTTGACCAAATACCTCGATGTCGATACCGCAACGATATTGTAGTGTTGACTATTGGTGCTTTCACAAAATATTTACACAATGAGATTTTTGATAAATAATCACCAGTAATGTGGATATAATGACTAAGTGGGTAAAGGCAAATAATAGAACAGTTACAACAGTCTGGTAAGTTCAGAAAATGACTTTACTGTAATGCAGCCTTTAAGGGCTATTTCACCGTTGGAAAGATGAATATATCTTTAAATTGGGTCACTTATGTAGTAGAAATGTGAATTTTTTTTTAGAAATTGGTGGCTTCTAGGCCGAGAAAAGCCAGAAAATGTGTTTTTGGCTCATGTGAATGAAAGACACCAAATCCCAGAATGCACTTGCTTCGCTGTTTTAGCGTATACTCCCAAACCACGCCTACCATTACAGAGAGAGTGAGATGATCAACTCAACAAGTGTGTTTTGTTGTCATGTCAACCATATACAACAAACAACGTTTCACCGTGGCTCAAGTGGTGTTACACATTTAAAATATATAAAAACGACATTATATAAAAACGACATACAAAACAGGCTACATTTAGTGCACACACACCGTAAAGTTCAGCTAACACATAGCTACTAGCAATAGCGCTTGGTGGGCTGTGGTATAAACTTAGTAAGCTAGGATTCAAGATGGCTGACCCTCGTTTTTGTTCTGGAATCTCCGTGAAATGACGACAGTCCAACCCCCTATGAAATGTGGAGGTAGCTCCTAGTACTGGCTGTAGTCCATTGCCTCTGGGCAAAAAATCTTCCAATGACGCAAAAATCGTCGTTTTACGTCATCGGAACATTTTTTTCCTCAGTCGCTGTGCTACGTTTGTGCTGATTTGTGCTGTTAAAAAAAAACACATTTGTGCTACTATGTTTTTAACGCTTTATAGGTTACACGTGTGACGTCACCCAGCCCCCCATTAATGTCTGAATCTCCCCAAAATGGTCTCAATCGTTGTGCTACGTTTGTGCTGATTTGTGCTGTTTGTGCAAACATATACTTTTTTTGATTAGATTTCCCAGCTTCCTGGCAGCAACTGGTTTCAGTTCATCTCTGCAAGTTGATTTTCATATTGTGCTGCTGGCATGAACTGAAACCAACTCTCTAAAAGAAGAAGTATGGTAAAGAGAAGGCAATTACATAATGCACTTATGTGTCCTTGAATAAAACTTCACATTTGTGTTCCTCTCTCTCTCTTTCTCAGCGATGGTGTGACCGTGCCGATGGGGCCGGCGGTGAAGACGGGGGTGGGTAAAAACAACTGTTACTCCCTCCTGTACAACGAGTTCATTGTTTACAACCCTGCCCAGACTCGCATGAGGTACCTGCTGCGGGTCAAATTCAACTACTCCTCACTGTGGTGAGGCCGTTAACAAACGGTGTAGATGTCTGAAATCTGGAGGTTTTCGGTCAATTTGCTCTTTACTAAGCAGGGATTATATATTACCTAGTCATTCTTAGTATACAGTTAGATTCTGGTTCTTGGGAAAAAGGATGTTAAACCTGAATACTGCTGATACTGGGTGGGTGGTTAACAGACATCTTTAATTTCTTGGTGATGTAGAGCTGCAAGAATTTGTCATTTGGCAACTGTTTTCAACAATCAGTTAGTCAGTTAATGCCAAAACGTTATTGCTGCTTTTCTTCGTCATATCTGATGTCATTGGGTTTTAAACGGTTGGTGGAAGAACACCGACAAAACTGCTTTGACTTGTTTCCTCAGCGGGGTTTCTCTTGTAGTACAACATTGCATCTCCGTTCTTTTTGAGTCAGAAAATGATGTTCGGGCCCTGTCAAAAAAATTCTGAACGTGAACAGATGGAAGTGTGAGATCCTAAAATGAGGATAAACCTGTGTAAAATTAGGAAATACGTGGAACATTTTGCACTACTTTTTGTCCATGGTTCGTAGGTCTTTATATCAATGTAAACGGTATTGTATTGCCGTTTGGTCTCTGTTTTGGTGCTGTATGAAACACTGATGGCTTTGAGGATCGATTGGATTATCAGCATTTGGATTTAATTACGTAACAAAATGATTTGGAAGTTCTTTAAGCAGGTTTGACGTGGGCATTTATACTAAATAATTACCTACATTTTATTGAATGTGTCTTTTAATGCTGAGAAAAACAGAAACGGAATGCCTTTGTTTGTTTAGATAATTGTCGGCGCAAATCTGTATGGTGGAACATGCACTACAAAACAACAAATACAGTACAACATTTTTTTAATATTAATTTCTGTTTATGTAAAACTTAGACAAAGACAAGATTCTGTAAAAACACTGATAATCATTCCTTCATTGTCACTTAAAACAGGAGCTACAGTACATACATAATAATAAAGTACATTTTCATTGCGGGTACAGTTTGGAGTGTCGGTCTGTCTGTGTGTGTTTGTGTGTAAACATATTTAGTGTATACAGTTTCACCTCCTCCCCAGCAGGTAGAGGAAGATGAGGACAATGTCCAGGTAGAGCATGAGAGCAGCGTTGATGTATTCCTCTGGATCCAGACGGTAGCTCATCTTCCCCATCATCAGCTGACAGTCGACCATCAGGAACTGAAGGGAGGGAGAGGAGGAGGAGGAGGAGGAGGAAGAAGAGTTAGAACAGGGTGAGCCAGAACCAGATAAACTATTAGTAAACTATGGAAGAAATTGTGACATGTCACAGTAGGAAAAGTAGGTGTGAATTAGGGCTGAACGATTTAGGGAGAAAATCGAATTGCCAGATATTGCGATTACGATTTGATTTGCGATATTTTTAAGTTCAATATTCACTGTGTCATGAAGCATTATAAGATGAGACACTATCAAAACTGCTCTATATTCTTATGCAATGATGGAAAAATAGATATTTATTTTAATAAGCATAGAACATTAAACAGTCAACCACAGAATATCACAAAAGCTAAAGTTATAATAATTAAAAAAAACTATTCCAATAAAAAAAATCAGTTATTTCCTGTAAACTGAAATGTCTGATCTGCCTCAGCCCAATAGCAGCATCTACATATTACTCCTTCTACCATCATGTTAAATAAAATTATAAAGATAAATGAAAAATCCACACAAAATAGAAGATTTCTGTAAACAATCTGTGATATGTAACATTATTCCAGCATTCATCTTATGAAAAAACAGTAAATATAATAAAAAGAGGAATAAAAATGTTAAACCAAACATTCAACTAAATATTGCACATTAGATTAATCGCTGTCTTCACGATTAGCTAATCACATTCTTTCAAATCTCGATTTAGATTTGAAAACGATTCATCGTTTCAGCCCTAATGTAAATCAAATGAATGATGGTGGAATTCCTTTTAGCTGCTTTAGTTTCAGGGTCCCGGTATTGTGCGTGCTGGCTCGCTGCCACACTTTCATGGCTTAATACTCGAATAGAAGGTTGTGGCTAGAAGGGATACGGCTACAGCGTTTAGCTGAGAAAAAGTGAGCGTCATGCAGCGGCAACAACTAAGTTTAGGCAACCAAAACAACCAGTTAAGTTTAGGAAATATATCGTGGTTTGTATTAAAACACTCCGGAGGAACAAACATGCATTTCCTGGGTGACCGTATTAAAAAGATTTTGCTTCATGTTGTAGCTGTATCCCTTCTAGCCACAACCTGAATAGAACAGAGCCACTGTTGATGTTTTAAGTTACACCTGTGCTTTTCCTAATATGACAAGCCTGCTGTAAAAAGGTCTAATATACACATGTATACGGCATATTTAATTAAGTGTCTTCTATTATATATTCTATATCTATTTATTTCAGGGGCCAATGGAGGAGTTATAGACTTGACCCAGCCTTCACCAGTGATACATTTTGGATGACCCTCCCAAATGATTTGGTAAAAAAGGGATGACCCTCCCAATATATTATATTGGAGCCTTCTGTACAGGTTTACACTTCGCAAAGATGTACAAATGTCTCTTGTTTTCTTACAGCCATGACATAGGTAGCTAAACCCATAGATATAGAACAATATTGTTCTATATATATGGCTAAACCTCTGCATTCTGATCTTACGCACCACACTCCACTGTTGTGGTGTGGTGACCATTTCAGTAGATTTACTCACTAACATTGTTGTGGAAACACAATAAGCATGGAAACTAAATGCACACTTCCTGCATTACTGCATTACTTCAAATACTAAGTTAGTCATCTAGTAAACTAGTATTCACATGAAATAAAACAACAAAACATTGAGACCATTCAACAAAGGACCACTGGGTAATGACAAGTTCAACACTGGTTGCTATGGACTCGTCACTAGGCTTCCTCAGTCATTGTATATTTTAGCATATAGGTAAAGCTGCCGAAGCTGAACATTTTCTAAAACTCCATTTCTCAGACAAGCGTCAATTTAGGAGCTTGCATGCTACTACAGTCACCGCAGTGGCGGATCTAGAAAATTTGACATGGGGTGGCAAAGGGGTGGCGAAAGGTCTTGGCAGGGTGGCATTGGAAGACGGTACACGTAAAACCCCCATATGTAAATGGCTTGTGTGGCAAATAGAGGAAAAACTGTAAAACTGCATAACATAATTCTGTTGTTTGAGCTTTTGGTTGATCATAATTACTGATATAGTAAGACAAATAGAATAGAATAGAATGTGTGCAGTTTGACAGGCGACGTGACAAGCGGGTGCAATCCCGTGAAACTCGCGTTTGTGCTCGTCACACGCCCGCCCACTGCAAGAGTTAAATTGTGTCGAACTTTTCCCTACGCGAGCAACACGCCGTGCAAATCAATGAACAAGAGACTGATTCTTGCTGTTTGTGAGTTCACTAAAATATAAAACTGTTTTCTAAACTTTTATCAGGACATACACAGCGGGGCTTCTGCTTGTCAGAGCATTGGCACAAGACTGGATTTATCGGGTAACGTCCGTAATTATGATTATGCTAATTTAGCTAACTTTAGCTATTAACAATAACAGATCGTGGTTAGGAAAATACTAGGATTGCCACTTTTTGTTATAAATGGACCTGTGATTAGGGATATATGATACCACAGTCAGCTGATCTCATTCAGTTGTACGGCAGGGACAGTAGTGCACAGAATCCCCATGGCTACCACACATTGATCGCCTGGCGTGTAATCACGGAGCGTTGTCCTTCACATGAGGAGCGAGATCCCGCGGATCCACACGACTAGGCAGGCGAAGTGTCGCTCCCCGTGTGAAAAGCCCTTTATTCCCACAATGGGGAAATTCTCACTGTTGCAGCAGCGAGGGATAGGGATAGCTTCATATTTCGCTTCCTTTACGACAACTTTTAACATGTACAAGATAAACATGAGCAGGGGCTAAACGGCTTTTCAAATCCAACATAAAAAGTATTGGACAGTTTGAATAAAAGTAAAAAAAAAAAAAAATTATTGTGGTAAATGCACATCTTAAATAATAGGTAGTTGCTGAGCGCACATGGTTATTGGAGTTAGAGGAAATGGCATCCCAACTGGTGCATACTTGTGTGTACTGCTCTTGTGCAAAGACATCCATCTTTTTCCTTTCCATATTTCTTTGGAAATTGAATTGGAGCAGATGAAGGGAGAGAAGGAGGCCCTTAAAAACAATGTGGAGACTCAGAAGATCGAGCTTCATAAAGAGAGACAGATGCTCGCGGTAGGTAAGACAACCAACGTGATGTTGGAGAGCTATCTGGAGATTGAGAGGGCTCAAGCTCAGGAGCTAAAGGATAAATTGAGCAAGATGGAGGAAGCTCTCCGAAAACAGGCAGAGGAGGCAAAGGAGATACTGGAAAGATCCCAGGCTTCCCATAGAGCCCAGCTGGACGAGGCTCTGGCTGAACGTGTCCACTCCCCACCCAGGGAAACAGAGTATCTGAAATCCCAGCTGGGAAAAATCAGCAACAGACTGCGAAAAGCCCAGAAAGATCTCGACCTGCAGTACTTCATTACTGAAGATCTGAAAGTCGAATTGGAGCAGATGAAGGGAGAGAAGGAGGCTCTTAAAAACAATGTGGAGACTCAGAAGATCGAGCTTCGTAAAGAGAGACAGATGCTCGCGGTAGGTAAGACAACCAACGTGACGTTGGAGAGCTATCTGGAGATTGAGAGGGCTCAAGCTCAGGAGCTAAAGGATAAATTGAGCAAGATGGAGGAAGCTCTCCTAAAACAGGACGAGGAGGCAAAGGAGATACTGAGAAGATCCCAGGCTTCCCATAGAGCCCAGCTGGAGATGCAGGACAAAAGCAACAAGAACTTCATGGCTGCTCTTGAGAAAAAGTGTGAACATCAGCTAGAGAATGAGCGTGTCCTATGGCAGCAGGAGAAAACCTCCCTGCTGGAGGAGAGCGACAAAACAAGAGCCTCCTATGTGGATCAGAATGACGACGAGCAAAGCTTTGTGAGTGACTGCCTCCTGCCTGCTCTGAAGAAGACTGAGCAGCAGCTGGAGAGTAATCTCAACCAGTGGAAGGAGGACAAGGCATCCCTCCTTCAGGCCACAGAAAGCCTGAAGCTGACTCAGCAGGAAAAAGAGCAGCAGTGAGAGAGGACCAAGAGCACCATGAGGTCCCAGCTGGTAGATCTTCAGAGCCAGATAATAACAAAGCCAAAGAAGAAGAAGTGGTACAAAAAGCTTCTTTGTGGCTGAGGAAAATAAATTGTACTTGTATAGTGTCTGTCTGTCTGTCTGTCTGTCTGTCTGTCTGTCTGTCTGTGTATGGGTGGGTCTGTCTGTTTTTGTGTGTGTGGGTCTGTCTGTCGGTGTGTCTGTCTGTGTGTGGGTCTGTCTGTCTGTGTGTGTCTGTCTGTGTGGGTGGGTCTGTCGGTCTGTGTGTGTGTGTGTGTGGGTCTGTCTGTGTGTGTGTGTGTGTGTGTGTGTGTGCGTGTGTGTGTTTGGGTCTGTGTGTGTGTGTTTGTGTGTGTGTCTGTGTGTGTGTGTGTGTGTGTGTGTACACGTAGGGAGTGTGATGCGTCCGTGCAGTAGTGTTGCAGTAGTGGTGCTTGTAGTTAGTGCATGCTGCTTCTGCTTGCCACTCTCTGCTTTCAGCTACTGCCACCGGATAGCCCTTTGTTTTCAGGGGCGAAAAGAGGAGCCGAGTGTGTAAGCCTCCTCAGCCGGTACATAGCCTCTCCACTGCCAAGATCTCGTACACGCCTCCCCGTGGCACACATGGTAACTGGTCCCTTGTGGTTCCAGGTTAAGTTGTACAGGATCTCGGAGCAGCAGTGGGCCCCAGAGACGTGGCATGCAGGCCCATCGGTGAGTGGAAACGCCCTGATGCCCGTCAACCACTGTCCCAGTTATGGGTAAATAGCCCCAGCTATGGGTAAATATTGAAGACCCCAATGGCAGCGCAGGTGGAAGATGTTGGTGTGAGAACCACCACAACGGCTGGGAAGGCGGAAGAAGGCAACCCCACAGCCACGTGGGTTAACTCAGGAGGGTGCAGTGGCTAGGGGAGCAAACTCCGAAGACAAACCTGCACCTGGGGACAGGCACAGGCAGAGTCCAACTGACCGGACCACCGGCAGCCCCCTGCAACTCCTGCCAGATGAAGGTCGTCATGGGTTCCCTCATGCCACTGGAGGTCCATCTGGTAGGAGTGAAGATGGTGGGAATGAGGTCTGTGCACCCACACCCTCACCTTAATCCTCACCTATGCGCAAGCTTCTTGAAACTAGTCCTCACAACTATATTATAACTACTGCATACACACAAACAAACACTAGCTACACAAATAATCTTTTAAAATAAATGCATCAAAATGATGTTTGTTGGTGTGACGGCCCTGGGCCTGTCGTACATGTGTACTGTGGTTTGGCTTGTTAACTTGCAGGTGTAGCGGAGGAGATAATGAGATGACTGATAACCTGGCCGGTCCTCCCAGACTATTTAACCCCACCTGCCCCGAGACCAGGCGGCCACATTCTCCCGACTGCACACCAACATGTTTTCTCTCTGTTTGAGTTTTCCCTTTGTTAACTACTGACAACATGCACCTCACATTCTCCATTACATCCATACACCTTCAATCATCACTGATACTGACAATCACACCTCATCGTTCTTTTGTTTGCATCATTATTTAATAAATGTCACTTTATTATTGTTACGTTGCTGTGCATCTCCCTCTTTTGTTGTGGCCTGTGAGCCGGTCGTAACAAGTTGGGGGCTCGTTTGCCGTGAGTATAAAACCAGGACCTTGTTTGTGGTTTTCTTTAATTAATCCTAGTTAGTTGCTGTTGAGGCAATTTGGTTTAGTTGAGCTAGTCTATTATTGTTTAAATGTTAAGTTGCACTACAGTCATGTGTAATAGAGTTTGATGTATAAATCAGGGGACAAACGCTCATTTGCATCCTAAACCCCCAAAATATATATATAAGATTACATCTACAATTGTTATTTATTATTAACAGTGTTGGGCAAGTTACTTCCAAAATGTAATACATTATAGATTACTAGTTACTGTCATTTAAGAGTAATTAGTTATATTACAATATTACTGTCTCTGAATTGTAATGTGTTACACTACTTTTGCATTACTTTTGAGTTACTTTCACCAAAATAACAGGGGAAGTTTGATTTGGCAGCTAGCTTGTGAATTTCACCACCGGATCAATAAAGTCTCCTCTTTATCCACTTTAATACATCATAGATTATTCATATTTTGTATAATTAATATAAATATGCAAAGTAACTAAAGCTATACAAAATAGATAAGTAAAACGTATAATAGGCAAGTAGGAGAAAATGAAAATACTCAATTAAAAGTACGACATTGTTGTAAAATGTTTGTTTATAGCACTTCAATAAGAAATTCATGTTGTTTAGGTTAAAACACTCTAAAGGAAATGTTCAATTATAGTGTGATTAAAACTCACTATTAAAATTATTTACAGTACTTGATTTACAGCTGATTTGTGAAAAGGTAGCCTACACAACCTTATTTAACAGTAATTTAGTTTTACTGTGAACCGTCACAGGAAGTGCTTTTATTTTGAAGTAGGCTACACGGAAGTTGTCTGTTGTGTAGCCTACTCTTGCTAGCTTACTGAGAAGCGACATGTCCGTCAGGCTCAAGTTGTTCACTTTCTTATTTGTAAAACTGCAACATATTGAACAGTAAATGGTCACAGTAAAAGACAAGCGTTTTTGGTCGTCATTCGAAGCCATTCCACTACAGGCAGAGTTACTCTCCACGGCTGATAAAAATGCAACGATATTTACGTGTTAGCAAGCCTCAACATTAATTCCCGACATGTTTATATCTGTCAGCCGCTGACGTACCGTCACCTGTTGGGACATACATGCTGTCCGTACTGTCTCTGGTTCTGACCCTGGGAACAGAAACAGGACAGCTCACTTCAACGCAGCGTAATAACTCCTGAAAATAATATCCATCTCGCAAATGTATTTGTCTCTGCAGTCATCTTAACCATTGAATACAGCGACAGGAAAATAATACGGCGGTTAAAATGCATTGTACTGAGATTGTAACGAGTATAATATTACCGAAATTTAATTAGTAATGCGTTATATTACTGCGTTACAGCAAAAAGGAATACATTACTGTAATTGCGTTACTTTTGTAACGCGTTACTCCCAACACTGATTATTAAGTAATATAAATTAATTGTTTGTTTCAATGTTTTAAGAAGCTTGTGGACATAGTGGCAGTTTGTTTTTACAAGCACAGTTTTTTGAACACCAAAGGGGAGCAGCTAGGGGGGCAAGGCCCTACAGTGGGGGGTCAGTTGCCACCCCTTGCCTCCCTGTAGATCCGACCCTGAGTCACCTGACCGAAAGAATATTTGAGTCGGGTATGGCTGCAGCCTGGAGACCTCCCGTCTCATGCCGTCCCGGCTGTTGCTGTCCGCGAGCTTTGACTTTTCAAAATAAAAGCTTGCGTCTGGTTCGCTATGTTTTCGTACTATTTTTGGGATGTTTTTGAACTAAACAGTAAGGCAATCATGCTAATGAATAAAATTAAAATTATTTTTTCAGCAGATGTCTTAGTTACAACACGATGGAGCTAGCAAAGCAGTTTTGTGTTTATATGTGCGAGTGGGATTTATTCAGTTTGGGAAAGCTACAGCTCAAATTGTCTGGCTAAACAGGGAGGGACCCATTTGCTAACGATAGGGGCCGAGACTGTGAGAGCAACATGGAGCGACATGGATAAATATGCATCAAACAAGCCACTTTGAAATTTTGCTGTTCTCATGAATACAAAAGTTGGGTGACCCTCCCCCCTAGACTAAAAAAAATGGATGACAGACAGACAGACCCACCCACACATAGACAGACAGACCCACCCACACACACACAGACAGACCCACACACACACACAGACAGACAGACCCACACAGACAGACAGACACATTCATAGACAGACAGACCCACACAGACAGACACATTCATAGACAGACAGACAGACCCACACACAGACAGACAAAGAATAAAAAGACATAACCCTCCCCTATTTTCCTCCGGTGGTCCATTCCATAAATGCCAAACAGTCCCTTAAAACGTAGAAGTTTCTTTGTGTGTGAGATCGGATGAATTCCAAAAAAATCCCATTTTATCTTAGTTATTACATCCACTTTCTGGCTTGTTGACCATTGCACTCACTTAGACTTGGTTGCCTTCACAGCCCCTACATAATAATCGTTCACAGGGGTTTTTCTTTTATTTGGCCTGATCAGATCTCTTCTCAAGGCTGGGTGTTCATGACTTTTTCTCTGCTGAAGCTGTTAATTAAAGCACCCATGTGGGGGTGCAGGGCCTTATTTCACTGCTGTACCCTTATTTGCTCTAAATAAAACCAATTCATGAGGTTAAATGTAAAAAACAAAAATTAAAAAGTGGAACTGTGCAATTTGACGCCACAGAGCTTAGGAACCTGCAAAACAGGTTGTATTTTATGTCTGATGGCAGTAAAAGCTTTTACAGGGTATCAGTGATAGAACTTTTTAACCTGCTGAGGGGACCAGGACAACAGAAGAACCTGTATTAGATATGTTTTTGTCCTTCTACTTTATACGCAGGGAAGTGCTGTTTAAGTCTTGTTTGTAAATCCCTTTAGACAGTAGTATTATTATCATATATGTATACATTGTTCTTTTCTCCCATACCAGTGAATACAGCAGAGCACCCAGACATCCGTAGACGATATCAGTGATGTAGGAGTAGTAGAAGGTGCAGAAGAATCCAAACATGATCATGTCCACAACCAAAATCAGCAGAACGCCGTAGCAAATAGTGAAATCATAACGAGTCTGCAATTACCACAGCAACACATTAGTACATTCATTGATTTCATTAATACATTATTTGTCCATATATTGCATATACTATACAGCTGCTTTTATGTACATTTTTCATAATCTTCAAGTCAGTGGATGTTCTTTACAATAAAGCAAACATATATTACAGACCATACATGATATGTTGATCAATATACAGTGCTCAGCATAAAGTACACCCATGCTAAATTTGACTAAAAAGAGGAATTAAAAAAAAAAAATTTGGAAATTGATCTTAATGCCTTAATTAAAAAAATGAGGAAAAATCCAACCTTTAAGGACACCCATTTCCTTTGTGAATGAATAATGTATTGTGAATAAATAAATGTTCTTCCTTAAAATATAGTGGGCATAAGTAAGTACACCCCTATGTTAAATTCCCATAGAGGCAGGCAGATTTCTATTTTTAAAGGCCAGTTATTTCATGGATCCAGGATACTATGCATCCTGATAAAGTTCCCTTGGCCTTTGGAATTAAAATAGCCCCACATCATCACATACCCTTCACCATACCTAGAGGTACTTTCCATAAAATCATCTCTCAATGCAAATCAAACCAGCTATTAGGCTAACTGAAATAAAACCATGCCAATCTCTAGGTATGGTGAAGGGTATGTGATGATGTGGGGCTATTTTAATTCCAAAGGCCAAGGGAACTTTATTAGGATGCATAGTATTGTGGATACTATGCATCCTGATAAAGAGATGATAGAGAGATGATTTTATGGAAAGTACCCCATGCCAATCTCTAGGTATGGTGAAGGGTATGTGATGATGTGGGTCTATTTTAATTCCAAAGGCCAAGGGAACTTTATCAGGATGCATAGTATCCTGGATCCATGAAATAACTGGCCTTTAAAAATAAAAATCTGCCTGCCTCTATGGGAATTTAACATAGGGGCGTACTCACTTATGCTCCCTGTATTTTAAGGCAGAAAATGTATTTATTTACGATACATTATTCATTCACAAAGAAAATTGGTGTCCTTAAAGGTTGGATTTTTCCTAATTGTTTTAATTAAGGCATTAAGTTCAATTTCCTAAAGATGATTTTTTTATTCCTCTTTTTAGTCAAATTTACCATGGGTGTACTCATTTATGCTGTGCACCGTACATAAGAATGCATTTATAAAACCAATTTTTTTATATCCTGAAAAATTGCACATCCCACCTACAATAGACTGTACACCTAGGCATTCTAATATTTTTTACAACCCATATTTATAATTTTGTATTGTTTGTTTCCTTTTCTAATTCTTATTTTTAGTCTTATTCTAATCATCTCTGACTTTTTTTTTTTTCAATCAACTAATTGTTTCAGCTCTACATTAACAATCCGCCTCTTCTGATATTTTCCATGACTTGCAACACGTGTCATCCTAAAGTCAAATATGGATTTTCTTCACAAGAAACAGTTGAGAGCTATGACGTCAAAACTAAGGCAACTGAAAAGTCTGCACATGAAACAGAAATGCAGCTGTTTGGCTCAGCCTGGCTGTCTGACCTGTGCAGAGAATGCGATGATTGCGACAGAAATGGCCAGCGTGGCTCCCATGGTGATAACCACAGCAGTGGTGTTGTAGAAGGAGGCGGTGGTTCCCACCATGTATGACAAGCTCAGGGTGACCACAACCTGGAGGCACAACATTCAGTGCATTAGACATCGCCGATATCATCTCACAAAGCCTTTTTCCCATAGTTTGCTTTATAGATAGCTTCACAAGTTGAACTGCTTCAAACAGATTGTTTTTAATAAATAATTGTATGTCTTTAAATAAGTATAGTCTTGTATAGCCCTTAATGAAAAATGTGTTAAGTGCAGACATGTTTTTTTTTTTTTTTTTCTACCAGAAGCCCTGCTGGGTGAACACTCCTCCTCCTAGCCCTGGCACACTGTCTCTGCATTGTGTATTTAATGATCACCATACAGGAAGAGCCTGTCCTCATTTCACACACCAACAAAACCTCAACGACTCACAGTGTGTGTGTGTGTGTGTGTGTGTGTGTGTGTGTGTGTGTGTGTGTGTGTGTGTGTGTGTGTGTGTGTGTGTGTGTGTGTGTGCGCGCGCACTGAGGTTTTCATTTGGAAACAATAAAAATGTACCAATTTCTCAGAGCCCATTTAAATGTAAAGAGGCCAACGTGTTTTACCATTACTACTTTAATGTCTTTACTGTACTGGAATATAGTATATATTTGTTTATGTAGACATATTTTTGGAGTAATTATAGTTAATACTTTTACTTCTACTTGGGTTTTTTTTTTTTTTTTCCTCAGAAAAGTGCTCTTTATTGAACAACATTTAGTTGAGACACCATTTGCCTCCTTGACCAAAACTTTTCACTTCTCTTTATATGATGTGACTGTGTGACCTCAGGTGTTTCATATCCTTTATATATTTCCTTTTAAACTACAAAGCGATTCTTTTATCATATTGTCAGGGTAAACTTCCCTTTAAGTCATCATTAAAATGTTTTGTTTTAAAGGTCCCATGACATGCTGCTTTTTGGATGCTTTTATATAGACCTTAGTGGTCCCCTAATACTGTATCTGAAGTCTCTTTTATATAGACCTTAGTGGTCTCCTAATACTGTATCTGAAGTCTCTTTTATATAGACCTTAGTGGTCCCCTAATACTGTATCTGAAGTCTCTTTTATATAGACCTTAGTGGTCCCCTAATACTGTATCTGAAGTCTCTTTCCAGAAATTCAGCCTTGGTGCAGAATTACAGCCACTAGAGCCAGTCCCACAATGAGCTTTCCTTAGGATGTGCCATTTCTGTGTCTGTAGCTTTAAATGCTATTGAGGAGGAGAGAGGGGTGGCAAGGTGGAGGGTGAGAGGGGGGGAAAGGTGGAGGGTGGGGGTGTGGCCTTGACCAACTGCCATCGCTTCGCTTGTTTTCAAGCCATGATGTCTCTCTCTCTCTCATGGGCGGGCCAGATTCTCTGGGCGGGCAAAGCAGAGAAAGGGGAGGTAACCTTTCCCCTTATGACATAATAAGGAGGAGATTCCAGATTGGACCGTCTGAGCTTTCATTTTCTCAAAGGCAGAGCAGGATACCCAGGGCTCGGTTTACACCTATCACCATTTCTAGCCACTGGGGGACCATAGGCAGGCTGGGAGAACTCATATTAATGTTAAAAAACCTCATGAAGTGAAATTTTCATGCCATGGGACCTTTAATATTGGTGACTATCTAGATTGTGTGAAAGGAATCCCCCCAATTAGATATTTGGGGTTTTATGCTCCTGTGTTTGTAACTCACCAGTCCCACGATGTTCCAGGGGTGACGGCGACTGAAGGACTTGCAGCAGCTGAGGGCGGTGGCGACCACGAGGAAGATGATGACGGAGCTGAGGTAGACCCACATGTTGGCTTGCACCGCTTCTTTGATCACACTGGAGAAGGTGAACACACACACCACACCGAAGGTGAACAGCAGCTGGAGAGTCAGGATGCTGAACACCTGCACAGGGAAACATGAACAACAAGCACTTATATATAAATATAAATATTCTGCACAGCAACTGATCTTATAGGTGTATATAAATGTTTTCAAGTAAAACAGCCTTGACACTCATGATCTGTGTGCGGGATTTATGGATTGGAAAAATGAATTTTCCTTGGCCAGGCGTTTATTAAAAGAGATTGTTGGATTAGTACACTTTCCAGCATGCACTACATCTGACCTAGCCTTCCAGAAATCCTGTAAATCATCTTGCTATCCTTGAAATGTCTCTCGTGACCAAGAGAGGCTCTTGACTAGGGCCTGCACAATTAATCACAAATTTTATCGAAATCGCAATATGGACTAGTGCAATATCCAAATCGCAGGGGGGCGCAATATTTGTTTAAAGGCAAAATATGTGTCAAACTGTTCTGAATGAAGTATTGTTGTGCAGCAGAGACGTCCCGGCCTACAAATCCTATCCTACAGACAAAAAAATATATCTTTGTTTGGTACAGATCCTCGCATAAATCACACTATATAATTTGAATTTTCAATCGGAATATCAGTGAAAATAATCACAAATAAATAATTTCCTCATATGGTGCAGCACTAGTCTTGGATTGGTTTTCCCATCCTGGTGTCGGAATCAAGTGCCCATTACAAGTCGTACAAACCTTTCTAACAAACGCTCTTCTCACTGTCTTGTCATTAAAAGAAGATGAGACTATCAGGGGAGTTGTGTCCGACGAGGCCTCTGGGATGATGTCCCGGAAAGACTCGTACCCAGTGGTAGGCTGATGTGTGTACGTTGTATCTGTTTTGGGTGGAGGGTACATTGCCGGGGCGGCAGAGTAGGGTGTAGGTTGCTGTCCTTGGTAGGAGTATAACGGTGGTGGAGAGGACGCATCATAACCAGGAGCATCCTGTGTCTCTTTATCTGACATTCTGATGGGATGTCAAACTGTGGGCCAAAGGCAGAAGTTCAGTCACATAAAAGGATCAGCTTATACAAAAGCAAGCACAGGTCTGATGGGATACATTCTGTCTAGCAGCAGCAGTGGGAAGATGTTGTTTTACCTAAATACACTATGATTTACCATAGACTGTAAATATCAATGGACAAAGCATCCGGTTCGGCGAAGTGCTGCAAATGCGGAAGTGCCTTAAACCTGCATTCTATCTGAATTTCAGCAGGGGGCGACACGTACGGTTGCAAAAGGAAGTCGGTTTCTGTAGAAGTCTGTGAGAAAGTGACCCACTTCTCACTTGATTTATTACTTCAGTAAACATTTTCATAATGAGTTTATGGTCTCAATCGCTAGTTTTAAGTCTTCTGCAACACAGAATGATGTTCATTTTTTGAATTATGGTCTCGTTGATTTTAAAATCTGCGATAAAGCAGGGGGTGTTTTAGGGCGTGGCTATGATGTGATTGCCAGTGAAAGTGTGCAACATAGATTGTAAGGAGCTCCTCCCTCACTATTCCCCTCTAGTCTAAAATCGTCACATCCGCAACCAGGATGGCTGCGCCCGTAACGGCAAACTCGACGACTCATAGCAGATCTCCACAAACCAATGGGTGACATCACGCATGCGCTGTCCATTCATATACATTCTATGTGATTTACTCATTACCTTTGGTGTCTGAACTGAAATGACAATCTGTCTCCCAAATGTTCTGTCTTTCTCTGTTGGTTCCATTTAATGAAACACGGGTAATTTTTCAATATCTGTCGCCAGTAAGTACAGGGTTTCTTACATCAGAGCTGGTTTTTTAAAATACAAGACCTGCTGCTGACTCATTGCCCAATAATGGTGTAAAACATTAGGAAGTAAAACTCCAGCTGTGGGGACACATTGTGGAAAAAAACAAGTGTGGTGTCCTGTTATAGGCTATGTTTTTTTTTACAAACACCCTGGTTTTGCTGGAGCTGCTACCCCCGCGACCCGTTACCGGATAAGCGGAAGAAGATGGATGGATGGATGGACCCTGGTTTTTGATTCTCCAACAGTAATGATATACCCCGTAAATATACCTGGATTTTTATCTAGGGTTGAATTTCCAGAGCAGCAAGTTATAGTAACAAGACAATAGTTTTTCACAGCAGACATTTTAATGCGGAAAAGTTACATATTATATCTAAATTCAAAATGTTACATAAGTTACATATTAAAATGTCCTTCAAATGTAGTATCAAAAGTAATCATTGAACTGACAATCTAAAACTCAATCTAACTCAAAATACTATTAATGACATTTGTTTTAAAGAGCCATTGTTGCAGTTATACTTGCTGCACCTACAGTACTTCCTTTTCTCCTTTCTCGTTCACCTAAATCACACAAAACAAATCGGACGTACCACAGCGGTGTGTTTTTAGGCAGGTGTTTTGACATTTTTATCACTGACCGCACAAGTACCATGTATCTTAATGAGTATAGGAGTAACTGGCAAAATATATTTTTTTGTGATTAGAGTATAGACCCTTTTAAAAGATTATTATTTTTTGGGCTTTTTAGACTTTATTTCCACAGGACAGATGAAGACATGAAAGGGGAGAGAGGGGGGGAATGACATGCAGCAAAAGGGCCGCAGGTTGGAGTCGAACCCGCGGCCGCTGCGCCAAGGAGTAAGCCTCTATATATGTGCGCCTGCTCTACCAACTGAGCTAACCCGGCCACTAAAAGATTATTATTAACCAAATAATGTTTGCTTTCTTGTTGAAAGTACCAGTAAAGCAAATAAAAAGCAGAGTAAACAGTAGGTATTGCTTTAAGACTAAAGAATAAAGTTGAATGTTCTTCTTACCTTTCCTGCTGGGTTATAGTTGTTTCTGACACCACACACAGTGCTGTTTGAGATGGAGACGATACACAACAAAAATACCTTGCGTGGGGATTGTACATTTAGGTGTCATTTGTTCCGCCAATCGGGTGTAGAGTTTCACTTCCTGGCAATTTGAAAAAAAAAAATTCCCTGTCTTCAAGGACTCACAGTGCGGAAATCTGAAACACCCCTGTTGCTTCATACTTCATCAGAGGTCATCAAAGTGGGGTCTAGGGACTTCCAGGGGTCCACACGTCAGTAACACAGGGACCCCAACTAAATGTAACTTTCCAGAGTACAATGAAAGTATAGTATACATATAAACTGTTTATTATACTGCAACTTTCACTGTTTACCCTGTGATTGTCACTGTTTGCAAGCACAAAATTAAAGTACAAAAAATTACAAAATACAAAATTAAAGATGAGACAATTTAGGACACATTATTATCCGATTTGTGTCTGGGAATACTTGACCTGAAAATGTTTTGTGTCAGCTGTTGCCAGGCAGAAATTGCAATTGCAGTAATGAGTGTGTAGCCCGTTCCCAGTCCTCTGACTCGTTTCCCCACATCTCAGATTTCTTCTGATAAATTCAAACTAAAAGTGAAACTAAATGGTGATTCAGTCAGATTATAGTATCAGGCTAATAAGAGATGACATGTCATGTGTATCGTTTGTGTCAATACTGCATGATGTAATTTAATTAGATTAGTCATTTAAGAGTAAGGCTTGTACTTTAACATGAAGGTAGTATTCCCTACTGCATACAGTACATATGAGAATAAAAGGTCATTCTTGACTTTCATGAAACAGTAGATGTTCAAAATACCATTTTTTTCTCATCCATGTTGGCTTAAAGGTTTAAACTAAAAGGAATTGTTTTTAATCTTGGAAACAGCAGGGACCAAGGCAGAGGAAGATCATGTAATACCACTGAAAGCTCCAGAACAGCCACTGAGTGAACCTTGTGTTCAGATTTTCTTTTGTCATTTGCATTCATTTTCTAAAATAAAAATCAATTCTGAACAACTAAAAGTTAAAAATGTATTAAAATGCAACTATAATGGAAAGTTACCATGCTGATATTTCAACATCGATGTGCATTAAAGGGACAATAAATCAAAAGTAGTAAGTTAAGTAATAAGTCAAATCAAACAGGCAACGTTGGTACATATTTTTAAAACTTAGAATTTAGAGCTGAAACGATTAGTTGATTTATCGATTGAGTGAAAATGTATCTACAACTATATTTATAATCAATTGTTTCAGTCACTTTCCAGGTTCAGCTCGGCATATGTGAGGATTTCTTCCTTTTCTCTGACATATCTCACTGTGAACTGAATACAGTATGTGGGTTTTGGACTGTTGGACAGAACAAGCAATGTGAAGATGCCACTTTTGATCTCTGGGTAATTATTGAGTCTTTCAGTTTTCTGACATTTGACAAAACGATTCGAAAAATAATCTACAGATTTATCATTAATGAAAATAATCATTAGTTGCAGCCCTAACAGAATTAAAGCCCATATTTGCTAAATTGTATCTTTAGTTTACTTTAAAAGATTTCAGAAGTTTGTCAATTATTAAATAAGACAAAGTGCCACTCTTTTAAAAAGTAGTTGGTTTAAAAAGATTAGATAAGTGCAATTTAAATTCTCATCATACAGCAATTCAATTCTTCAGGACAGTGTGTCCTGTTACTGGACAGGACGAACAACCACAAAACACATCATTGACACTTAAAAACACAAAACAGACGGTCACACAACATCTCTCACACATATTTATTGTAAAAAATACATATAAAAACGATTTCTGAGACATACAAAAGATTGGAGCTTAGAAACAGTATATTGAACAGACAAAGACCAAGCCATTTTCTTAAATTGCATTACATATTTACAATTTAATAAATAAAATTCAATTTGTTTTTGTTTTTTTTAATACCAGAGTAAAGGCAGATTGTCCATATCTTGGGGCTGCAGATTCTCATCTAATACACTGACCTCAAAGCACAGGGCAGACGGAGGATCAGTGCCCTGCGATCCAAGACCAAGGATTTAGGGACATTTATACAAAAAAGCGTCCTTGGTTGGAGAGGCGCTAGTTAACAGAGTGTTTAGTAAGCATTGGTAAAGATTGAGGTATTGCACCACACAGCTTAGAGGGGGGTAAGAAAGTAAATAAAGAGTAATGTGGGGTTTTAGATTGTCTATTATCATTATCGACAACCCAACCACCACCACCAAACCCCCCCAACACACACACAAACAAACACCCCCATCCCTCCCAGCCAAAGTATACAACATCATAACTTATCACCACAACAAATGTAACATCTAATGATCAATGCACCTCGTCTTCTGCACTCTCTCACACAATGCCCCCAAATGCACAGACGGACTTTTGGCGTTATTTTTCTATTCTCCGATATACAAAAAATAAGAAACATGCACAGGGCTGCCCTCTAGTGGCCGGACAAGTCGTAGCACCTCAGACTGCAGAACATCAGGGACCAGGAAAAAGAACTGGGGTGAACAAACTAGCCAGTAGGAAACCTGTGCACCGGGCTAACCACCAAACGGATCCATACCACTTGTGAGCACAGAGGTTTAAACACATGGAACAGGCAGCGAAAGCAATCAATTCATGTTTTTGTTCTTTCCCCTGGCCTGTGTACAACCTCTATCAGTCAGCATCTGTTGAGCAGCTTAACTGTTGGGCTACCACCTCAGTTCAGCCCAAAAAACACTACAAATACCTGCTTGCACACGAAAAACCCTTCACCAGGCAAAGGCAATCAACACACACACAAAAAAGGCAAAGGGAAGCCATTTAACACTTAGCAATAGTTATGATCATAATGTGATGAGATAATATCTTCAAAAAAAAAAAAAGGGAAAGGGGTGGGGGCTAGTTATGTAATAATTAACCATCAGCTGTCCATAGCCTCCAGTGTTGGGGAGAGAGGCAGATGCCACTTTGTGTAAACATGCCCCCTAAAATCCATCCCTCTATCCATCCATCCCTTTATCCCTCCTCGATCTGGCATTAATGTAACCAGATGGCGAAACTGTCGCTTGGGGTCTGGTCCAAAAACAATCCGGACTACACTCCAGAGAGAGTTTGACAATGAGGAGGGAGACGGGAGTTAGAGGGACAGAATGCCACGTTGCGTACCAATGCCACGTGTAACAGGATGTTTGCCAGCGTAAAAAAAACTAGCCTTAAAAAAAGGGTAACCCGCTTTACCAAGCAGACTTCTGGGCAACTTACAGTAATCACACACACACAAAGTCACACTTTCCTGAATACACAGTCATGCTCAGGACATTACCTGTCCCTGGTCATCATGAACACACACATACACACACAGCCTTATCCCAGACCTCATGTGAAAAAAATAAAATCAGCCTTGAAGGACAAAAGTGCTCAAATTGGTGCCAACACCAGCGCTACTATGGCCCTATGAAATACCTACAATGTTCCTAAACACTCAGCAAGTAGCAGCATGTTAAACTCAGCGCTAACTAACCACCTACAAAAAAATTGACCTACTAAAAAAAAAAAAAAAATAATGACAATTAGCCCCCAAACTTTCCCTGAAATGTTTACAGGTAATAGTAAAAAAAAAAAAAACGAAAACGCCTAGTAACGGCAGCCCCCGTTCAGCAAAAACAAGCCCTCAACCTTCAGCCGGTTCAAAATAAAGAAACGTTTATGTGGTTATGGTTCACGCTTTCGGTGTGAGGTTGGTTCATTTGGGGTTAGCCGAGGAACGAAAACATTCATCCAATGTATGACATGGAACAATACTCTTTCTGCTAAATACTTGATAAAATGACCAATCCCGTTTGGAGGGAGAAAAAAAAAATACACAGGAGAGGATCCAGAGTCACAGTTAACTTTTTTGTGTTCCTGCCCAGATTCAAGATCTTTCTGGGGAGAGTTCCAAGTCCTTAACATGGAAATGGAACCTCGCCCACTTGTGTTCCAACAAGGGTCTCAACCAGAGATTAGACAGAGACAGAGTGGCTGTTTTTACTGTTGGAGTTTGGCTTTAAAATGGCCTAGACCAAGTTCAAATGGACCGATCCAAATGGAGAGCGTCGGTTGTCGCTAACAGGAGCTTCTTCTTAGGATCGTCTGTTCTCCGCTCAAATATAGGTTTGTGTCGGAGACGGACTGTGGGCTTTTCTTTGTTCAATTACACATTTTTATTGGGATTTGATTGGGATTCAGTGTAGTCTCCTGTAAGGGCGGGAAAAGACAGACATTTTAGATTAGACAAAGTAACGCATATTGTAATGACTGTATTCAAACATAGTCTGCAACAGGGCTGGATAATATGGTTGAACTCAATATCACATTCATATTATTTTTCTGTATAATATATCATATGATGATATGGCAACTGCATGCAAAACCACAAAATATTTAAACCGATGTTCAATTATGTGTCTGTCAGCACATAGAACAAAAACTTCAATATTGCATTTTGTGGCCCGATATATACGATATATGATAGCGGATAATTTGTAAGAAGATAAAACAATATGATCATCACAATACGTTTCATATGAATGCTGCCTTACTTAAATATAAAAATAGTCTAGGTAGGTGTTTTGCTCCCTACTTTGGTGTCAGTGAAACTTCCTTGGGGGAATGTGTGATGCCTGTTGCTATGGAATCGAGGCCTTAACAACTGCATCTTATATTTATTAAAATACTGTCCTTTAACGGCATCTCGACTCAGTGCAGTTCACATCTGAAGGATTTGTTCATATTAGATTTACAATAAATTGGGCTTGGGCTTTGAGCCTCAATACTTCTTTTTATTACCGACTGAAATGTACCAAATTCTGAAAACTGACGTTTGCACTCTTGCTAACTTAAGCCCAGTTTAGAGCAAAGATTTGCGACGAGACAAAACCGTTTTAGAACGTTGCAGCGGCCTGAACCGGCCCGTCTCAGCCCGACTCAAAGCCGGCTGATGGTGTTGCTGCGTCGATGAATCGATTAGTTGTCAACTATTAAATTAATTGCCAATTATTTTGATAATCGATTAATCGTTTGAGTCATTTTTTATTTAAAAAAAATAAGATTTCTCTGATTCCAGCTTGTTAAATGTGAATATCTTCTAGTTTTGTCTCTCCTTTGTGACAGTAAACTGAATATCTTTGAGTTTTGGACAAAAAAAAGACATTTGAGGACTTCATCTTTTTGACATTTTCATAGATCAAACAACTAATTGATTAATCGAGAAAATAATTGACAGATTAATCGACTATGAAAATAATCGTTAGTTGCAGCCCTACTATGGAGATGATACACCGTCTCGTCTAGTCGCATTGGTGTAAACTGGTGGCTTTCAGAACGTCGCAGATTGCAAGTAGTAGCAAGTTTCAACTCGTCTCGTGGCGTATCTTTGGTCTGAACTGGGCTTTATTCTCTGATCACATAGTTCATGATATCAATCCAAATATGACCAATTCAGGAGACGTTCTTGTGGTCAGACATTTTACATTTTAGAACTTAGGCTACTTTTTTTTTTGACATTAAATAAAAATGGTTGCGTTTTCTCAAAGTCAGCCATCTAAGTCAGCCATCTAAAAAGGAGCATTTGGTAACGATACCGAACATTCAGATATGGTATTGGCACTTGCATTGAAACATTTGCTAATTACACATTCTGGTCATTTAGTGAGTCTTGCACAGATATACCTGAGTCGGGTTGGTCACTGTGCAGAGTAAATGTGACCCGTGAGTCAATCGAAGGGATGTTCAGGGCAGCAGGGTTTCACCTTGGACCAGGAATCAATGCAGCTGCAGGGAGGAAGAACAGAGACAGGGATGGGGAGGCCAAGACATTCATTTTGGTTATCTCATGTTGATGTGCCAGAACCTCTATGGTGGGGGTTTTGAATGTGGTGTCTCCACTTACGGTGTGAAACCAAACTAAATGTGATGACCGCGGCGGGTTCTAAAAATGGCTCTCTGGCACTGTAATGCAACGGGAGCAGAGATAAAATGCAACAAGTTTGGTGGGCTAGTACTCACTTATATAGAGCTGAAAACCATTAGTCTACACTTAAGTGGTTGATCGGCAGAGTAAATAATCTGCTACTACTTTAATATATGCTTGCTCTTGTTGGAATTGTTGGGTCTCTGTAAATTATAGAGTGTGGTCTAGACCTACTCTATCTGTAAAATGTCTTGAGATAACTCTTGTTATGATTTAATACTTGTAAATAAAATTTAATTGAATTATCCCATTGATTGATTGTAATTTCATTTTGGCAAAAAATGCCAAACATTACTAGTTGCAGCTTCTCAATAGTGACAATTTCCTACATTTTCTTTCTCTTGTGTGATAGTTAAAGGAGTATGTTTGGATTTTGGACTGTTGGGTCGAACAAAACAAGCAATTTGAAGACATGTCAAACTTTAAATTGTGATGCACTTTTTTTCACTTTTTCCTGACATTTTATAGACCAAATGATTAATCAAGTAATCGAGAAAAAAAAGTCAAAAAATGGGCTTGTTGCAGTCCTACACTAATATATGAATTTGGTTATTAAAAATAACTTTTATCGTGTGAAGTGTGGAACATGTACTGTATGATCATTTTCAACACAGTCATCTTTTAGATTCTAAAACTCCAGGCAAATCTCAGTTGCTCTACTGGGTGACCAGAATGTAATTTACACAGCTAAGCAGCCACACCTACAAACGCACAAAACCAAAAGCTTATGTGCTCTATAACCAAGACAAAAGATAGACATGCGTGTGCTTTATCTGACATAGAAGTTTGGTAAGGTTTCAACTTTCTCTCTGCTGGTTATCCAGTTAAACAGGTCTACTTTTATTCAGTCAGTGGAGTGTACATTTTCAAATAAAGAGGCACTTAAAACGGCTTGAACACACAACGATGGGACGAAAATACCAGGCAGGATCTACACTATGACTGATTATCTATTCTTGGTAAATTTCAAGTCTCAGCAAGTCCAATCTCCAAAATTATGGGAAACCAATGACTCCATGAAAGTTGGAAAACACCCTGAAAGTGTCGAACATTACAGCATGCTTTGAAAATGGAAAAAGAGTATTAAATGGGCTGAAACATGCATAACTTGCACAACTTCATGATTATTATTTTTTTTTTTTTAAAGCACTTATGAAACTCTATGCGGTATATCTGTGACAACGTCTAATTAAAATGTAATGACGGTGCAGTTATTTTCACAGTTGTGAAAGCTCCATTGGCAAATAGTCACATCGTTTACTTGGAACTTGTAAAAATAAACAGTTAGAGGAAAGAAGTACAAGCTGTTCATCTTTTCTTTTGTTACATAAAGTGAACAGATTTTTGGCTCTCACACTGCACTTGGGCTATCCACTTCCTCTCGGGTTCAAAATAATGATTATTAACTCAGCAGTGGCTGTTAAGAACATCATATCATGGAAAAGGACAGTGAGTCTCTAGTTATCAGAAATGTATAGTGACATGTAGACTAGTACAGAACAACCTTTGCTTCCATATTTTTGAAAATCCTTACCCCAGTTACCAAATTTTTTCAGATCAGGAAATAGCACATTTTTCCCGCCATATGCACAACGCCTGTTCTTAAAGTGTAACTCTCGCCAAAATGCAGCCTAGGGTCTTTTTGTGAATGTATCCGAGTCAAACTTTCGTTTAAAAGCATAATTAGGACGGAAGCGCCACTTTTAAGATTTACCGTATTTTTGTTCAAATGGCTTTTTGAATGGGAGTGCTAGGGGCACTACTATGATCGCATCAAAATAGCTATTTTTAAAACACTAAGAAGGCTCGACACAACATGAAACTTTGCTCAAAGTATCACCAGGGGCTCTACACATGAACTGGAGCATTGAGAACATTGTTTGTGTACACAAACTCTTTTTGACTGGCGAGATGGCAGCGACCGGAAAAACCAACTACTAAAGTGAGTTGTTCAAAACCTTTTTCTTTTTAGTAAACTCTGTGTACACAAACAATGTTGTCAATGCTTTTGTTAAGGTGTAGAGCCCCTGGTCATACTTGGAGCAAAGTTTCATGTTGTGTCGATCCTTCTTAGTGTTTTAAAAATAGCGATTTTGATGCTGTCATAGAAGTGCCCCTAGCACTCCCATTCAAAAGGCCATTTGACTGGAAAACGAGAATACGGTAAATCTTAAAAGTGGCGCTTGCGTCCTAATTATGCTTTTAAACGAAAGTTTGACTTGGGTACATTCACAAAAAGACCCTGGGTTGCATTTTGGTGAGAGTTACGCTTTAAAATCTCCCCAGCACTAATTTGCATTTTTTTTACGCTCCTCTTTGCATTTGTATCTGCCTGTATTTTATTGTAATGCAAATACATCAACTGAACTTTGTTACCTCTTATGGTAGACGCAGAGGCAAGCCAGCCTGGCAATGGTCTCTCCCTGTACCAGATCCTCCAAACAGATGGAGCACTCGCCGCTGTCTTTACTGAGCACATCCGCTGTACACACACAAACACACACACAGAGCAACCATAAGTATTTCCAGTCTTAAAAAGCACAGGCGTCAGGCCATTTCTGTGATATGATACTTACTATTGTATGGTAGGGGAGGAGACGTGAGGCAGCTCAACAGGTGATCCTCAATCCGACCCCCGGGGAAGGGCTTGGAGCAGAAAGGACAGCGGATATCTGCACAGAGCAGAGACACAACATAGCTGAGATTGACACATTGTGTGTCACAGCGGGACACAAAAAACAGATGATGTGCACATCGCGTCGAGCACAAGTGCTATGTTTGGACGACTAGATTACACAGGCTGACTTGGCGAACCACAGAGCAGGCTGAAACCCGATCAGTGATTGTCATCCCAGAGACAGTGTGAATGACGTGACCCCCGAGTGCAACTGACCCAAAATAGTTTAGAACTTTGACTGCATGCACCGTGCAAAACAGTGAATAGGGCTGAAGGGATAGCAAACACAAGAGCCATGAGTAGATGGGACAGACAGCGTGCCTTTCTGCCCTACATTTCCCTCCTTCATGTAAGAGCTGTCGCCAGCAGTGAGCAGGCATTTGAAGTTGTGACCCATTTCCCTATACTTGCCGGAGGGCTGGCCTGGGAAAACCCACCACAATGTTGTGTTTTGGCTCTGAATGTCATGCACCACCACCATTTCTTGTGTAGTCGATTGTCTAATCTAATGCAGACCAAGTATGCATTTTCACTTCCTCTGCAAAATCAAGTTCCCATTTTTACTGCACTTTAACAACAGGGTGGTTGGTTACTTAAAGTTTTCAACTTGCATGCTGTAGGATTTGCAACCGACAACCACTGTCAACAGGCCTTGTGATATGAAAGGGCATGTATGTCACCACTTTGAGGTTTACGCCACAGCTCTGCTTAATACAATAGGGTCTCTGATGATTTTCGTCAGTATGCAAGCACGGGAAAAGAGATTATCTCTTCAGGAATGTAAATTCCCCAAATAATCCTTTTTATTTAATTTATTGACTGGGTGGAGTTAAGGGCTGCACTGGGAGATATTTTGAAGCTAAATTAATAGTGTTATATGAGACTAAATGTCTTTGAGTTTGTGTACTATTGACACTGTCTTAGATATATTTTCTTGGCCTTAAAGGCTGTTCTGGAGTGAGTATCTCTGACTTTATTTTACTATCATGGCCAAGTAAAGTTTACAATGAATACCCCTACCTCCTACTTAACCATCATATCCATATTACTATTATTTTCTCTATTCCCGTCAGTCACCCACTGATGTCTTCAGTTAAATAGCAGCTGTCATATAGACGAATCAACAGTCAATGTCCAAATGTCCCATTTTTTATGTCGAGGTATTGAGTAATTTATTTAAGCTGATATTGCCAAGCTCTAACATCATCCATGAATTCCATGTAATACATGCATGTAAGCCGTTTTGACATCTAAAAACAAGGTACATCACAAAACATTAACTACTGACGGAGACAGACACTTATTAGGGCAAGTTTTATTTATGCGCCACAAATAAAAAAAAATACATGTATAGAAAATACTACTGCACTGTCAATATGTTAACTTACTGCCATGACGGTTGTTAACACGGTAAAGGCCGATCCAAGCCTCTGAAACCGGCCGCTGGTGTGTGCCTCGAACCCGGGCGGATCTTGCGCCCACGCTGCGGGCGGAGGAGTGCCTATTCCCGGGCAGCCGCTCGGAAAAAGTGCGGTGGGGCGTGCGGCCTGTCTCCTCTCCGGACTGGTGTTCCGCTACCACGGGAGGCTCCGGGCTTATATTCCCGTCTTCCTCGGGTTTCCCCTCGCTGTTGTTGTCGTCCGCAGGAGACGCTTGGCTAATGCTAGAGGGGATGCTGTGGTGGTCAGCGGGGCTGCCGTCGGCGCTCGCCCCATGCTGCCCCAGGTCCGAGTCACTGCCCTCCTCTGATCGGCTTCGGTTGGCCTCCGTGTCCTCGAAGCTCCCCGAGAAGTCGACCATAAGACTGGTGGGCCTGGTACAGCGGGTTCGCCTATAGGAATCCCGCTTTGTGCCATCTTTTCCGAAAGCAGGGGGAACCGGGTCTTCCTGTAGGCGACTTGCTCTCGTCCCCATCTCTAGCGAGCTAGCTAGCTAATTCAGCTGGCTAGCCGAGCTGCTTCCTCTAAGCGAACCACTACAGAACAAGGGGGCAAGTTAACCTCGAAACGACCCTTAAACTGTCAATTTTGTGTCTGCTACCTTTATATAATAACAACTTCTTGGCAACCGAGCTCAATAAAGATGCTATATGTTGTTCGATGTTCCTTCCCTCGCCTCAGTTTGTCCTAACTGTCCACATTTTCCTTTCTTTTTTGACGTGCTCGTTCTCGCTGCTGCAGCGGAAATAGAGCGTTTTCGCTTCCTCTTTTGAGCCGTGCACAAACAGTTACGGTAGTGTCACCGTGTCACCTGAGCAGTTTGTAATCTAAATATAAAACAATATGTACCGGTTTATGTAGTAATTGTTGTGTTTGTTTATATATATAATTCTGCCTTTAAAGCAGTTCCGCTTTTATTCGACTTAGTATTCGCTAATTTGAGAGTAGGCACCCATATATGTGCTATTACGGTAAAAAAGAACACAATAATGCTGACCAATCAGCGCTGTAGCCAGGCAGCTGCTATGATAAACCAGGAACTACGGATAAAAGTTAGTCCTGCCCTTTATTCTTATATACTGTCTATGGTCCTGCCATTGACGTATAGCTCAGAAATAGATGCTAACACTACATTACATCAAACGGTAAAATTAAACACAAGAGGACACGTTTGTTCAGAATCAAATTGACATCAAATTGTTTTTCCGGTGAGTTTTCTGCTTCTAATTTGGCCGTTCATGGATTATCACCACACCTAGCTAGTTAATGTAGCTATATAAACTCTTGAGTCATTACAAAGAAGTAACATAGTTCACTAGAAAACATCTTGACAAATGGATAATAATGTCTCAGTTTAGTTAACATATAGCAGTTAAATCCAGTGGCTGATCTTGATAATGTAGTGATATGATTTTCTTTCTGATTATTAAATGCCATACTTTTCTAGACAGTTTAGTTGTTTATACGTGGCATTTTTTATTTAATAGATGTAAAATACTACTTTTCTAACTTGGAGAAAATGTACACCAAAAACCTGGGACAACTTGACAATGGTTGTTAATTTATTTAAACATGTTCTGTCAGGGAAAGAGTTTTAATGTGGTCTAGAGCTGAGCTTGTGGTCTGCAGCAAGGTTTTGCATTGCCTGCCTTTGATCAGAACCTAACTGAATTTTACTGCTGTGTGTGAGATTTCTTATTTTCATTGTGTTTGGCTGATTTTTGCTTATTATCCATGAATTAAGGTGCTCCTGGTGTCTAGTGAAACTCTGTGAAAAGTCTGTCAGGCCTTATGCTGATAACTTTTTTAGACTTTGTTCCCTTTTATTGATGCTTTCAATTGAGCAACACACCCATAATGTAGTACAATGTTTGTTCAAACAGTTGAAGGAATGCTGCTGAGTTGCTTGTCTCAATACTTGTCATGTAGGATTATGAAGGTTTTGTGTTTGTGCCTTTGACCCTCTGATTGATGTGTTTCTCTGCAGGGATGAGGGCGTTAACTTTACACAAGGCAAATGTTGCTCAAGGAGAGCAGCATCAGGCCACATGTGGGAGAAGTCTATTTTCCAACTATGCTCCTCCGAATCTGGAGAATAAGTTCTTGGCTCAGACCTCCACCCTGATGCCCCAGCCCTGCTCTCCACTCTTAACCTTTGCAGCACAGCCTTCTTGCCCCTCTCTCCAGCCCTCCAGCCTGTCTTCCACCTCATCCTCCCTTCTCTCCACCTCTTCCTTCTCCACTTCCTTCACATCTTCTCTCCTCAGCACCGAGAACAAGCTCCTAAGCAGCCATTCACCTGGTCTCTCCTTTTCCCTCACCTCCTCTACAACTGTCCCAAACGCCTCTCTGCTCCACACATCCCTGGCCAGTAGTGCTCCGCTCAGTCGCTTTGCTCATCCGCCTTCATTCCTCCATCATGCTCTGGGTGGAGAACAGCAGAGGGACGATGGAGGAGACGAAGGCAGGGAGGAAACATCTGAAATGATGCAGTCCTGTTTGGAAGAAACAAGTGTGGTACATGACAGGCTTTTTTGACAATTTGTCTTTTTGCACAAACTGAAAACGAAAACATTACCGTGACTGCTAATACATTCTCATTTAAAGTATTTGACAAACACCATAATTGATGAAACTCTTATTACTTAATTTTAATATTCTTGTTTTAATGTCACTTCTTCTGCATCAGCAGTATCCTGAAGAAGAGGATGTTTTGCTTGAAGGCGAGGAGGATGCTGGGGCAACCATGGAATTACCTGTCCTGGAAACAGACTCGGGCAACCAAGAACTCGAGCAAACTATGGTCATCAGACAGGAGGACTTTGCTGAGCTTGAAAGAGGAAATGAAAATATTGGAGAGGAGCTAAAAGAGAAAAAGGTCAGAGAAAATATTTGACACTGCATACTGTTTGTATTAGTGCTGTGCAATTAATCCAAATGTTGATCGGGATTACGATTTCAGTTCCTAATGATCACGGAGTAATCGAGAAAAACGATTATTTCGCACATTACGTTTTGCAAGTGAACTCTTATTTTGTCTTTTGTTCTGAATGAAGAAAAACAAGTTCAAACGGGAAAAGTATTAAGGGAAATTCACAGATTGAGGTGTTTTCAATGTTGATTTGTTTAACTGTTTCACAGTTTTTTAAAGTTCAGTAATTGCAGAATCTTTCCAAAAGACAATGAGTGATCGTGTTGAATAATCGTGATTTCAATATTGACCAAAATAATCGTGATTAGGGTTTTTTCCATAACTGAGCACCCCCTTATATGTACAGTATGTCTCAGAAATAGTCTCTGTTTGGTGCTGTCTTTGCATTTCTCTGCATCAGTGCTGCCAAAGGATGTTCGTGTGTGCTTGTTTTATGTGTTGATTAAAGTTGACTATAACTCTGAGTTGTGAACACATACTTAATTATCTTTCTGTCTGTTCCTCAGTACCTCCTGCTGAACTTGGTGTGTTGCTCCCTGGTCAATAAGAGCACAGCTCCAGGCCAGGAGAACTGGGACTTAGATAACAGTGTTTGGACTAAGATCATAAACCTGGCGAAGGACATTTCTATCTGTGACCCACAGTTTCTTCTCAAGGTGTGTATGCAGCTTTGTGTGGAGATATGGAATTTATTATTTGTATGCCATACTGGATTGTAGCTCCTGAACTTTTGAACTAAGTGGTGTGTTTCAACCTCAGCCCTACTGGGACTCCATCATGTTGTTATCATGGTCAACCAATCAGAAAAAAACAACCCAGAAAACATGTGAAACATGTTGTCAAAAAATGCATCATAGCAATACGAGTTACCATAGAAATCACAATAGTTGATAGGAAATAGAAATATTTTAATATTTTTTATTAAAATACTTTAAAAAAGAAGGGATACATCACACTATGACAACATTGTACATGCTTAAATAGATCCACTGACTAGCAAAACCATATTTTTTTTCATACTTTCATTTTACATTGGGTTTTCAAATTTGGAAAGAAGAACACTTGACAGTAGGACAAATACAACATAAGTAGGAACCAACAATCGTCATAGGGTACTCAGACATTTATCTTGTTTCATCTAAGTGATCCACTTTTGTCTGATCAAAAGATAGGCCAACTTTTCCAGTGAATACATTTCATGAACAATATTAAACCATTACTCTTTTACTGGAGGATCAGTTCTACACCAAGTTTTTGTTATACTGGTGTTTTTTTGCTGGCTGCTGGCTCCCATAATGTCTCTTATTGTTGAATTTACATACTGTAGTCCCAGAAAGGTTTCAGTTGGTTTAGCGCAACTCCAGAAAAGTGTGATTTGCTTCTGGATTGCCACCGAGCCTCCAACATGGTTGTTGGGTGTTAAACTGTCTGCTTTTGATATCTGGAATGTTATCAAGTTAGATGACTAGGAAAATTGTCATTTAACATGTTATTTTTGCAACATGGTATATTCATCATGTGACATTAGTTTTAGTGGATTAAAGGTGCCGTAGGCAGGATTGTGAAGATCCAGGACTTAGTCAAAAAATGTGAACATCGACAACATCTCAGTCCCTCCCCCCTTTCTGCTAAAGCCCAAAACGGTCTCCTAAGCCACAACCCACAAGGGAGAATGAATGCGTGTGCATGAGCAGTGATTAACACGCAGTTAGACACCCCCCCCCCCCGGCCCTGATTGGTGCATCTGAACAGGGAGCGGTGGATTTTTGCAAATCGCACTACAGGCTGTAGGTGGTGCCAGAGGAGCCTGATTTATTTTTAATGACCTGCTTCATGTAGTTCTACTGGAACATAGGGTCAGTTTCAGCAAATATGACAGAAAGTTAGTTGTGTAAGTCTTACCTACTGCACCTTTAATTGAGCCAGTGGATGATCATGATAGAAAAGAGTTATGTTTGCATCAATTTATGCACAGTGTGCTCGTTCTTTCTTTTACTATTCAGGTGGCAGTTTACACTCGACAGGAGTTGAACATCCGCATCACAGCCAACTTCCTATTGGCTCTGGCTGCCAATCAGCCCTCCACCAAGCCACATGTGCGCAGATACTTCTGTGCTGCTGTACAGCTGCCCTCCGATTGGCTGGAAGTAGTCCGAATCTATAGTACAGTAAGTCTTAGCCAGCGATTGGATCTGGATGTGTCAGTTCTGTTAGTTCTGTCCAGTTTTCACACCATTTTTGTCTTGTTTCCAGTGCTTCAGTCGCTCCCTGCCAATGTGCCTGAAGAAGGCGATGGCTGACAAGTTCAAGCAGTTCAACGAGTATCAGCTGGCCAAATACAACACACGCAAACACCGCTGTAAACACAGCAAGCGCAAAGCCAAGGTACAGAAGCATACATTTTGGTCTCTAATATTACACTGCTGTTAGTATTAGTGCTTTTCTGCTGTTACTGTGGTAAAAGCAGAGGTTGATGCCAACACACTTTTAACCACCGCCACTGAAAATAGAATGAAATGTTTTTGAGGGTTTCTATTTTAGTACAATTGAATTGTTTCTCTAAATTAACACTCAGTGCATCTGTGCCTCAAATATACTGTCTTCATCACTCATGATTTGTTCTACGTACACTATGTGTGATTTCCAGAAACCGAATGCTCAGCAGCTGAAACTGTGGGCGAGCCTGCTCAGATCAGATGAATCTGTTCTGACGAAGTTTGTAAGTCAATGTGCAGTACTTTTCTAAAGTGTCACTAAATAATGTTGTTGAATGTTTTTTCAGTGCCACCCTCAGTAATGTTATAACTGGGGATTAGCAAGGGGTAAGCACTTTTAGTTTCATCCATCTCTGCAGAGTATGCATATATGGGATTAGTGCAGATAGTTAAAGGTGCCATATTATAAATAGTGAGATGTTCTTATCTTTATTTAATATAAAGCAGGTTGAGATGCTATATAAATAATAATTAAGACGCTCAATCTACAAAGAAATGCACACAGCCCAAATTCAGAAACTGTGCTTTTAAACGAGCCGTCAGGACTTCTGTGTGGTTGGGAAGACACAGCTATACTATATATAGGGAGAAAATGTTGCTACAGTGCCGTTTCAGTCATTCCCCGGCTGCAATGACGGTGCAGACTCTTGAGTGCACAGATGCAGAATACCCGGAACGCTGACCAATCAGAGCAGACTGGGCTTTTTAAGGAGGGGGTCTTAAGGCTCTGACACACCAACCCGACAGCCGACCTTCGGCAGAGAGTCGGACTGATCAGCCTCCCCGAGTTGGTCAAAAAAGTGACTCGGAACACACCGAAGCGACGCCAACTTGAGAGTACGTTCTGCGCGTGCACCAGATGTAATACGTCTCCATAACAGCAGGCGGCACTAATCTGTATTGTCGCCCAAAAAATGAAAACCGGCAGCTTATTGGACGAACGCATCACGTGTATCCGGCGACAGTAATGGCGGCTCTTTCGGAATAGGCCATGCAGTTGCTGAATATGTCTTCATTTCAGATTGACAAAGGTCAGTTTAAAAGATTTTCTTCAGATTTTGAGAGGCGTTCGTCAGGCTCATCCCGCTCGTCATTTCCGGGTTAGCACTCCACCAATCAGATTGGTCATTGAGTCCGACTGCCCGCCTTCCGATTCAACATGTCAAATCGGCCCAAATGAAGGCCGACGGCTCCTCCGACTGACGACGGCACGGAACACACCGTACAGACTCGAGTCACTGACCTCGCCAGACGACTGATTAACTGGTTTGTGTGTCAGGGCCTTTAAAGAGAAAGGCGCTAAAACGGAGCGTTTCAGACAGAGGGGGAATACATGGACATTCAGACAGACAGTATGAGTAAAATAATGTGTTTTTTAACATTTAAAGAATGTAAAAAATATTCTAGTTGAAACCCCAAATACAAATAAAAAACAGGTAATGAGCATAATATGGGACCTTTTTAACAAAAATTGTGATTTTAAAAAGAGAATTATTCTGAACATCAAGACCCATCTTCTTGGTGTTTTTGAAGAAACCTGGTCTCATGTGTAACACTGGTTTATGTGTGTCTGTGTATGTGCGCAGATGCAGGGAGACGGCAGCAAGGCGGTGGTGGATAAAAAGCAGAGTGAGTTCAGTATTAAGAAGATGATCAAGAAGCTTCACATTAAAGAACCGGCTGAACACGTTATGGCCATTCTGGGGAAAAAGTAAGCTACACAAACACATTCACACATTGGTGAGTCCCGCAGAGGCTCCGACAGTACATGGGACTCGTCTCACTTTATCAGTTGGTTGAACTTAGTTATAAATAAGTATTTTTCTCAGAGCCCATGAATAGCATTCACCTGCTCCCTGTCAGTTTATTCCAGAACTCCAGTTTACTTAAACTCCACTCTCCACATTTATCATCTATAATCAGTGTATAAACTCATAATAAATAGTTTATAATGCATTATAAAGTAGATATACGCAGCTATGGGGACACTTTAAGTGTGGAACAATATCTTAAACATCTCCTATAAAGACATATTTTCCTAGAGGTGAGTAACTTTGTCGTACCACTTGGCTTGTCCTGCTTCCATTTTTAAAATACGATTGTGGTTGTGTCGGTCCCAGGTATCCTGCTGATCTGAAGACGTTCACCCACAGTGGAATAAAGGGCGCATGGGACAGGGAGAGAGCCGGGAAGAGAATGAAGCTCAAAGAGCCAGAGACGTGGGAACGGCTGCTCAGCCTGGAGGGCAACAAGGCCGCCACCTGGGAGAAGC
Source organism: Sander lucioperca (assembly GCF_008315115.2). NCBI lineage: Eukaryota > Metazoa > Chordata > Actinopteri > Perciformes > Percidae > Sander > Sander lucioperca. The sequence goes on from NC_050181.1 coordinate 34,217,150, forward strand.
TCATAGGTCTACTACACACACACACACACACACACACATACACACACACACACACAGAGACACGCAAACATACACACAGACAGAGCCACCCAAACATAAAGAGACAAAGACAGACAGACAGAGACACACAAACACACAAAAACAGACAGACAGAGACACACAAACAAACAGAGACACACAAAGACAGACAAACAGACACACACACACACACACACACACACACACACACAAAGACACACAAACAGACAGAGGCACACACACACACACACACAAAGACAAACAGACAGACAGACAGACAGACAGACAGACACACACATACACACACACACACACACACACACACACACACACACACACACACACACACACACACACACACACAGAGGTAGATAGACAACTGTTTCCAAAATGTCAAGCTGTTCCATTAATCCAGGGGGATTTTAACACCTTTTTTTTTTCCAGTTCCTCACACTTGTTAAAAGTAAAGAAGTAAAGCCCCACCTTGTTATCAGATGTACAGCATGCACAGGCTTGCTGTCCAGATGAGTGTAATTACTGTATCACCAGTTCCAAGTGCATCACTATAGGAAAGAGTTCTGTCATAGGAGAAAGTTCTCTCAGTCATCACAGAAATCTTTCATCTTTTGTTTCTAAGTACTGTTTGACTTTACTGACCTGCTATTTCCAATCTGGTCCAGAGATTCAATCCAGCATTTTTCGAGTACACAAGTAAATATGTTTATTCAAATCCAGTTCAACACACTTTACATGGGACATAAGTCCAAAGATGCATGTATACATTTGAAAACACACACATACTGTATACACCTATAAATACTCAAACCATGTCCAAGATTAGGGCTGGGTATTGTTCAGCAATTTTCGATACCGGTACCGATACCAATTTTATACCCATTAAACAAAAAGATATTACAACATTACACATTACGGCACAAATCTTTTAATCTATTTTTCAGCTCCTGCTATGTGACCCATCCCTGTACGCATCTCTACGATGTGTAATGTTGACACGCGATCGGCAGCATTATTAGATCTTGGTAGAAGCATGCTGCATGATTATTGGCTCACTGACTCTGATGAGATTTGCTCCCTAGGTATTGAAATTGGGCATTGAATAGTCTCGCATTGCCAGACCTTCCTCCACAGTGCTGCGGAGGAGGGTCTTGATAGTCCACACAGCATAGGAGAAAAACATGCTCTGGTTTATTGGCATTTCTTTAAACCAATCACAATCGTCTTGGGCGGCTCTAAACGCGGGACAGAGCCAGAGTTTTAGTTGTGCAACAGAAAACTCAGATTGGACAGATAGTCTAGCTAGCTGTCTGGATTTACCCTGCAGAGATCTGAGGAGCAGTTACCCATAGTCCTCAGAGTTTAAAATGCCAACACAAAGAAAGCGGAAGGAAACGGACATCCAGCTGAAAAGAAGGTACATCCGGCGGAATTTCAGGCGACACCGGATCCATCCCGGAAGTGGAACGTCGTGGATATAGACTAGGTGTTGAATGACGAGGCATTTTTCGATACTCGATACTTTAGAGCCAATTCAGTTGGTGCCTAAAAAGTATTGAATTCAGTACCCAGTCCTATCCATGATGACACAAACTGATGAATAATGTCTCTACTGTGCAGACAATAAGTCTCTTCCATTCATGGCCATGCTGAGGAACCTGAGGAACATGATCACTCAGGGCATCAGTGAGGCTCATCACAAGAAGATCCTTAGCAGACTGACCAACAAGGTGAGATCCAGCAGGGTGAAGCATGTAATACATCCTCATTGTAACAATTATAATAAAGTTAGTATACTGGGCTTTGGTAAGAGAAAAGAGTCATATTTGTGTTCATCAGTTTGTTGTTATGTTTCTTTTGTAATTAAAGATATCTATGTAACTATGTGGTTTTGATTTGTTTACAGAAAGCAGTTATTCAGAGCCGTCAGTTTCCCTTCAGATTTCTCGCTGCCTACAAAGTCATCATGGAGCTTAGCACTTTGGGTAAGATATATATATACCACTACACTGGAAAAAATGGCCACTTCAAAAATAAGTTTAAAAAGAAATCTGCCAATGGAACAAGTAAAAATACACTTGGTAAGATTTATTGAAATAAAAAGATGATCTTCAGCCATATGGAGGATATATTTATTCATAATTCAAATTGAAAGTCCAAAGAGAAAACGAAGCAAGATCAAATTAAAAATATTATTATTTTACTATGCTACTAGGAAAAATCATGCCATCATTAAATAAAAAAAAAAAAAAAAGGAAACTGAAAAAGCAAAGTTGAAATGTAAAATGTAGGGCTGCAACTAATGATTATTTTCATAGTCGATTAATCTGTTTATTATTTTCTCGATTAATCGATTAGTTGTTTGGTCTATAAAATGTCAGAAAATGGTGAAAAATGTGGATCAGTGTTTCCTAAACGCCCAAGATGACATCCTGAAATGTCTTGTTTTGTCCACAATTCAAAGATATTCAGTTTACTGTCACAGAGAGAAGAAACTAGAACAATATTCACATTTAACAAGCTGGAATCAAAGAATTTTTACTTTTGTCTCAAAAAAAAAATTTAAAATTACTCAAACCGATTAATCGATTATCAAAATAGTTGGCGATTCATTTAAAAGTTGACAACTAATCGATTAATCGTTGCAGCTCTAGTAAAATGATAATTTGAAAAGTCTTATTAGATATTTTGACTAGAAATTAGAAAAATAAATTTGGTAACATTTTTTGCAAAACACTCTTGACTTCAAGTCCTATTAAAGAAACCTCTCTTTAAGTCATTTCATTTTTAAGACATGGTATCACATTCCACTTACTGTGTATTTGGGAAAAGGCTGAGAGTCCTATCATGACAAAAAGAACAAGAATAAAATTTAAAAAATTTAAATGGTAAAAAACAATAATGCAAAATGAATAGAACTGCATTGTATTGAAAAAGCAGGTGATCTTTTACATTGCTCTTATTGTCAACAAATGTTATGTAAAGAGTAGGGCTGCGACTAATGATTATTTATTATTATCAATTAATCTGCCGAGTATTTTCTTGATTAATTGAACTGTGAAATGTCCAACACAACATCCTGCAGCACAAGGTGATGTCCTCAAATGTTTTCTATAATCCAAAACTCAAAGATATTCAGGTTACTATCATGTAAGACCAAGATAAAGAAATCACTGAGCTGTAAGCTGTTTCTTTTTTTTTTTTTTAAAGATTTACATCTTGAACCAATCAAAATCAGAATCAGAAAAGGATTTATTGCCAAGTAACTAACACTTACAAGGAATATGCCTTGGTGGTTGGTGTGTACATTAACATCTTAAACATTAATATGAAATAAATTAGCTTGAACTGGAGTGTGTAGAATAAAAGTTGACAGTTAAAATTGCATTGTGTTAGAAAAGGGCCGTGTGCAGTCATTGAGGAAGTGGCTGTACTCCGGGTAAACTCTGATGGACATAAGAATGCATTGTGTAACAGACAGATAAGTAGAAAAGACAGTTAAAGTTAAGAGAATAGAAGGGGAAGTTGCACCACACCGAGGACCTTGGTGTGTGTGTTTGTGAAAGAGAATACCCCCCTGTGAGGAGAGAATAAAAACACAGGGAAATCTTAGATAGAAGCTCATTCGGACAGAGACTGTGGTGGACCGAGCTTCGACTTCATGTCTGTCGCTAGGGAAACTCACTCCAGATTTCCACTGAATGCAGAACGTCTGCGGACCGGCTCCGCTGCGGAACGGCTCCGTGCTCCGCCGTCCATCAATACCCACTAGATCCGGATTTGTTGCGGCATGGCTGCGGCCATGACTGACAGCTGAAGTCACGAGGACCCGCTAGATCTCGCGAATTCACGTAGAATAGAACCACAAAACCAACAACAGTTTGTTTCCATCCAGAGGAGTAGAGGGGAAACTACTCTGTGCTGTGTTTTCAAGGTGTAGTGCAGGGAAATATGATCCGCCGTGAGCACGGTGTATTTTATTTAGAAAATTAACCGGATTTTTATTTTGTTTCTGTGCTCGACTTCCTGTCCCGCACTATCTGCCGTGTGTTGAATTGCTGCGGAGCTCTCCGGCGTCCGACAAAAATAGAAGCTCTGCGTATCTGCTCCGGAGGGCTGCGGACCGCCGAAGCTGAGACGGAGTCGGAACGCAGCCGTTCTGTAGTCAGTGGAAATACACACATTGACTTTAATGGAAACCTAATGACTCCGCCGCCGTTCCGGAGCGGATCCGCAACCGTTACGCATCCAGCGGAAATTGGGGGTTAGACTTTGGTTTGTGAACCCAAAATGGTGTTGTAACTTTTATGCTGGACTCGGTAAACTTTGCTTAACTGAACTCTTTGTATCAGATTGATCCTTGTGTTTTGGTAAACATTAAGTCAGATTAAAGAAGGCGTGGGAATTAGGTAATTGGAGTCAGATTTCTCTGGCCTTAGGGCCTTATTTTGGGCCTGTCTTTCGGACGAATTCCCGCTACAAGTGCCCTAGTCAGGGTAGGTGAGTCAGAAATTATTGAGAGACGGACTAACATCTTGTTGGTTTTGGCCCTTTCATGGGATTTATTGAGGATATGAAAAATGCAGAATAATGCCAACTGATTGGTCAGCTTTAAATATAAAACTAAAGCCCAATATTAACCAAGATACATTTTGACAAACTAACATATCAGCATTATGCCGCCTAAACATGATCCGCGGTAAAACGGCGAGCTAGGGCGCAGAGCCGAGAGCCAAAGGGCAGCGCAGGTATACGTTCTGGAATTGGTTGCGCCTTGAAAGGTCAGCGGCAACGCGGGTCTCCCCATAGGAAAACAATGGAACGGCCAGCGCAGAGCAGTTTTACCGCGGATCATGTGAAGGCGGGCTAAGCTTGCTTAACCAAGTGTACCTCTGACATACTGCAACAAAGAACACATGCTGTACCTCCTCTTCTAGCCTCAGCATCAGAGCAAGCTGTCCCCCCTGTTAAAGAGATCCTGAAGGGCATCCTGAGTAAGATTCCCAAAAGCAAGCGCTTCAATTGTCTGGAATGGGACACGACTCCGAGGAGCCGGCTGAGGGTGACGCTTGGAGTGCCGTTTATCTATCGACTCTACCGAGCCAAGAAGGACCAGCTCCTAAAGGCCAAGTATGAACACGTCTTTTCAGTTCCTGCTATTTTCTCTGATACTGTCCCAATGTATTGCATTTTAAATTTAAACTTAATTTTGTTTTTGATGTCTGTGGCTGATGCAACACTGAATATATATATATATATATATATATATATATATATATATATATATATATATATATATATATATATATATATATATATATATCCGGTGCACAGGAAGTGAGAGAAGTGACAGCAGTTTAAAATAAACAGCAAAACAATTGCTTAGTTAGCTTGAGCAGTGATGGCCGCTGTGACTAAAAAAAAAAGGCAAAGCAAAGAGCAGCACCTATAGAAACTCAAACAGATAATAAGTAGTAAAAGATGTCACTGAACGGCAGCCTGACAAGTGATTTTAGGGAAGCGCAAAACCATCACAACAAAGCTGCTGCACACCAAAGATGCAGCCAAGCGTTATTTTCATTCTCAGATGGAAAATTTGTTTGGTTAGAACAGTTAAAGGGACAATTTGACATCTGCGTGGATTAAAAAAGAAAAGTATGCCTAAGGTTGTTAGACTCTGTGAGCTCTTTTTAAAAAGCAGCTAAAAACCCATCTGTTCAGACAGGCATTTGGGTGGTATATGTGTTAAACGTGTGTCTCCTTCAATATTTTATTTGGTGTTTTATCTTTGCTTTATTTAGGCCTACACTACTATGACTGTATTAGATGTTATTTCTTTGATTGTGAAGCACTTTGTGACTGGTGTCTGTGAAAGGTGCAATATGAATAAACTTTGCTTGCTTGCTTGCTAACTGTTTCTGTTTCTGTGCCTGTGCATCCAGTCAGAGGCGGTACACTGTCGCTCTGTTGGACCGTTACCGCAAAGCCCTGGAGACGGCGGTGCAGCTCTCCTGTCGTTACAATGTGCCCCCGCTCCCTGGACGCACCATTATCCTGCTCTCCACTAGGATGAACGCTAATACGGACTGGAGTCAGAAACAAGACTTCTGCCTCCCACCAGACCCCGAGCAAAGCAACGATGAGGAGACGGAGGAAGAAGAAGAGAGCGGGACGGGGAAGAAGAAGAAGAAGAAGAGTGAGCAGGACAAGCTTACTCCTTCTGTGAGTTTTCTTCTGATCAGCAACAAAGGAAGACTGACTTATTTGACTCAGCTTAAAACCCCAATTAGTGTCGTTCCAACTGTACTTTCTTTAACGTATTACTTATCTCTCCTCTCCTTTTACATTCTCTCAGGTGTTGGAGGTGGCAGTTTTGCTCGCTCTGATGATTGGCAGCAGCGCAGAGGACAGTCAGATCTGCATTTGTGATTGGAATTGCCGTGAAGAAGTCAAGCTGAAGTCTGATGTTCTTTTGGATAATGTCAGGATTGTGATGAAGCAAATAAAGGTCAGGGCTTTTTTTCTGAGGTATCCTTCTTGTGTTGTCTACTTTAACCTGAAACATGTAATTTTAGCTTTCATGTAGAGTGAGTAAACAGAAAAGAAGTACTTTTTAAAAGATTTTATTGGGTGGCCTTTTGCCTTTTATTTGATAGGACAGGTGTAGTAAGGACTCAGCCTTCAGTATATGGGGCGCATATCTAAGAAAAAAACTTAGAAAGCCTCTAACTTCAGAAACTTCACAGTGTCAAGGATGGACACAACTGAATTCCTGCATTGGTAGAATAACGGATGTGTTTCTGAAGGACATTTCTGTTCATTGATTTTTGCCTTTATTAATGAAATCTTTTTTTTTTTCACAGGCACTAACAGAGAAGCCAAGTGAAGATTGGGACCGTTTTACCTTCTCAAGAATGTTTTCCAAGAAAAACAAGGTTAGTTTATTTGTACATATAGAGTGGATTTTTATTGTTAAAAGGTCCAATGTGTAGGAATTTCTCCCATCCAGCGTTGAGATCATATATCGCAATCAACTCTCTCGCACCACGCAGTTCAAAGTACGTATTACAGCTACGGTAGCCTTCACGCTTCAAAAAGCCGGTCTCTTGCTCTTTTCAATATCCTTTTTCTTTTTGTGGTCGAAGAAGAAGACTCCTTTCTGAAATTTGGATTTTGAATACGTGTGGTCCTCCATGTTTCCTTCTTCAAACTTGCCGAGGCCAGGAGGCTACGATACCCATTAGCAGCATTAGCAGCACCTGTGAGTTTATCATGTGACAGCGAAAACGCGAAAGGCGGAGCAGTATGTCCTGTATGTCCCTTACCGGCTAACGTATTTCAAGATGGCGCATGAATATGGAGCGTCTACCCCAGTTCATGCAAATGTAAAATTTCAAGCCAATAGGAATACTTGGAATTGATAGGTGGTGGTAAATATTCATGAAAAAGGACAAGTTTGTGAATGGGCAACACAGATTTTGATAATGAACAACTAAACACCTTTAAATAAAAAAAGATCATGCTGTCCTTATTTTGTATGATATATGCTAACACAACTAATGTTAAACCCCTCAAAGACTCTATGGTGAACGTTGCCTGAAAGGGACAAACAAATATGTGTAGATAGTTTAACAGTTAGCTAGGTTGTATAAGGGGTGTTGTAGAGATGTTGCTAAAGCATTTAAAAAACTATTTTTTAATAGATATGAAGCACCTGATGGAACTGTCCTGCAGTTCAGTCATGCACATTTATCAGACAACTGAGCGCGCAGAAGACAAAGCTATTAGGGAAAAAAAATGGCAGCTGAAGTTCAGAAGTTTACACGTGTCCCGGTTGCTACACCCGGGCAAAGAAGGTTATAGCTGCTGCAGTTTGATTACTTATGCCACCTGCAGGCAATAAGTTTTAAAGTCAATTTGATTTTATTTTTAGCTGTGGTCTCTTTCGGTGTTTTTTACAAATTCTTTAAGCCAAAAATACTTACATTTATGGGTCGATCTGGCAGCCATTGTTCCTTGTTGCGCAATGTATCTGGATACCCCTTGCTTTCAAGTAAGCTTGCGTCCTTGCTTGGTTTTAAGGGGTATCTAGCCCTTCCCCTTAGCCCTACCCCTCAATCAAAATGAGCATTGTGACAGCCCTTACTCTCACGTGAACGCGCAAAACTAAGGGGAAGGGGTAAGACAGAGAAATGAGACGCAGCCTTAATACTCCTATCACCTGTGTCAATAAAAAAGAGATTTTAAAGTCATTTCAATGATACTTTAATAAAAACTTCAAATATAAGCACCACAGACAGTGGTACAGTTAGTTTAAAGCGCAACTCTCGCCAAAATGCAACCTAGGGTCTTTTTGTGAATGTACACGAGTCAAACTTTAGTTTAAAAGCATATTTAGGACGGAATCGCCACTTTTTAGATTTACTGTGTTTTCGTTTTTTGGTCAAATGGCCTTTTGAATGGGAGTGCTAGGGGCACTTTTATGCTAGCCTCAAAATAGCTATTTTTAAAACGCTAAGAAGGCTCGACATAACATGAAACTTTGCTTGAAGTATCACCAGGGGCTCTACACCTTAACAAAAGCATTGACAACATTGTTTGTGTACCCAGAGTTTACTAAAAAAGGTTTTGAGCAACTCACGTTAGCAGTTGTTGTTTACGCTATCCACCATTTTCCCAGTCAAAAATAGGCGATCTCCGAATGCGAATGAACGGACTCCATAGGAGGCTCCTTTTTCAACTACAAGGTCAATATTGTGTTTCACTAACGACAAAACAACGAATTATCCGTGCATTTACATGGAACTTTACTCTCCTCCCTCGACTATTTTTGACTGGCTCGATAGACGGCGACCGGAAGAACAACAGCTACAGTGAGTTGCTCAAAATCTTTCTTTTTAGTAAACTGTGGGTACACAAACAATGTTGTCAATGCTCGAGTTGATGTGTAGAGCCCCTGGTCATACTTGGAGCAAAGTTTCATGTTGTGTCGAGCCTTCTTAGTGTTTTAAAAATAGCTATTTTGAGGCTAGCATAAAAGTGCTCCTAGCGCTCCCATTCAAAAGGCCATTTGACCGAAAAACGAGAATACGGTAAATCTTAAAAGTGGCGATTCCGTCCTAAATATGCTTTTAAACGAAAGTTTGACTCGGGTACATTCACAAAAAGACCCTAGGTTGCATTTTGGCGAGAGTTACGCTTTAACTAACTGTTATTTCTAATAATCAAAAAATATTGTTTGGATCCCCCTCAGGTGTACCCCCTCCTCCCTCAGGAGTAAACAGGCACAAACAGCAGCTATATTAAAATAAATAAAGACACCCTTGAGTTATAATATTATTTGCCTGCTGGGGGCACACATGTCACAACTGCAGCAGCTTTTACAGTACTTTCCTTGCCTGTAGATGGCACACATCTGCGTATTAACATGCAGTTCTAAAATAGTGCTCCAAGGTGGCTTAATATCGACTGGAACTGTAAGTCCTAAAAACTGGTCTGAGTTTCAGGTAGTTTACATCGATGACACGTTTTGTCGATTAAAAAGTCAAAGGCCGCTGCTTTAGACAGAACTGTACTGTGACCTCGTGATCCTTGACCTGACATGCTTATGTATCTCAGGTTGACAACGTCATCCTGCTAACTGACTTCTGGGTTGATAGTGAAGTGGAGTGGACCATCAACAGCTACCGGAAGGACGTAAATAACAAAGCCCTCATGGTTCAAATCTGCTTGTTACATAGGTAATGCTCTAAATTAACCATGTCCTCTCTGTTTTCTTGCAACTTTCAATTAGCATAGACAGGTCATTTTTAATATTTGTCGTTTTGCAAAAATGTACAGAACAGCCTCAAACGAAATTCACTAACATTTAGCTTTCTGCTGGTTTCTGTTTCTTCCTGTTTCTAACTTGAATGTATTTCTTGATGTATTCTCTACTTGCAGTTTGTCAGACGAGTTCATCCCTGACAGGAACTGTGTGAAGCTGTCCGGCTTCAGTGAACAAATGCTGAGGTAAAATGTCTGGTTGTTCACTTCTATCCAAAAAACTGAATTAGAGGATTTATATACATGGAAGAAATGTTAAGTCCAATGGCACTTTAAAGCAAACTGTTTTTTGATTATGATAGGAACTTAATAGGATCAATATCAGTCTTATATCTGCCTGTTAAATATGAAGCTGGAGCCAGCAGCTGGTTAGCTTAGCTTAGCACAAAGACATTAAAACAGCTAGCCTGGCTCAGTTTGAAGGTAACAAAATGCACCTACCAGCATCTCTAAAGCTCACTAGTTAACATGTAATCATGTTTGTTTGATCTGTACAAAAACAGACGTGTGAAAACAACCAGGGAGTCACTGGTCCTTGCCAAGAAATAGTCTGGCACAGAATTTAAGGGAGACACATTCTACTGCCAGGTGGGAACACACGTACTACCTAGAGTTGTCCACTTATGATATGATCACTCAGATTCGATTTTAAAACCATGTTGGAATGGGGCCATAATCCCCCAGCCAAACAGCTAATTGCCATTTGTACATAGTATACCAAATTAGTAAACTATAGAGGTGCTGATATGTAGATTTTGTTAACTTTTGACAGAGCCAGGCTAGCTGTTAGCCGTTTACAGTCATTGTGCTAAGCTAAGCTAACTGGCTGCTGGCTAATGCTCCATATTTCAACATACATGAGAGTGGTATGATCTTCTGATCTAACTCTCGCCAGAAAGCACATAAGTGTTGATGTTTATAGTATATTGTAAAAAGTGTGATATACATATCTTTTTTGATTATAAAGCAGGTTGAGGTGCAATATAAATACTGTGAAAGTATCAAGACGTTCAATCCACAGAGAAATGCACACAGCCCGTATTCAGAAACTGCGCCTTTTAAACGAGCCGTCAGGACTTCTGTACGGTTGTGATGTCACAACTATACTATAAATAGGTAGACAGTGCTGGTGCAGATTGAGAAGACCTGGAAACACTGACCAATCAGAGCAGACAGGGCTTTTTCGGGAAGGGGGCTTAAAGAGACAGGCACTAAAACTGAGCGTTTCAGACAATGAGAGAGATACAGCTATATTCAGACAGTAAGTTTGAGAATAAATAGTGTTTTGAACATTAAAGCTTGTAAACATGTTCTAGAAGAAACCCAAAATACAAGCATGAACCTGAAAATGAGCATGATATGGGACCTTTAACTATTTCTTTAACTATGTGACCAGGTTTGTGGCAGAACGAGGATCATCCAGGCTGCTGGACCATGTTGAGCATTTAGACAAACTGTACAACGTCCCACCACCAGAGGGAGCTAAAGGCCCTCAGACCACAAACAATGTCGTCCCGATACCAGCCAGCCCCAACTCAAGGTAACTTTTATTTTGTGGCGAAGAAGCAAATCTGAACATCTTTCTGCTTAACAATGAAGGCCAGGAGACATTTCGTTTCCCCCGCTGGTTTAACACCGACACCCTTCTCTGTCATCAGGTGGCGAGGCGTTCGTGTGTTTATCTCCTCCACTTTTAGAGACATGCACGCCGAGCGCGACATCTTGGTGCGGAGTGTGTTCCCGGAGCTCCGGCGTCGTGCCGCGCCACACTGCCTATACCTGCAGGAAGTAGAGCTGCGTTGGGGCGTGACAGAGGAGGAGTCGGGCCGGGCCACTGAGCTGTGCCTGTCAGAGGTGTGTCGCAGCCAGATGATGGTAGGCATCCTGGGGGAGAGGTACGGCCTGGTGCCTCCCAAGCCTGTCCTGCCTGACCTGCCGCAGCACAGCTGGGTAAGACTTATTATTATTATTACATCAAATTAAAGCAAAACACAATTTGCTCAGTGTAAATATTAGGGCTGCACGATATGCGGAAAATATGCGATAATATTGTTGAATATCACGATAACGATATTACTTGATGCGATGAATTCACACATATTAAAGTGTACTCAGTTCTGCTGCTTTCCATATTCTTCCAAAATACAACAAACTGCTTGTTGAATGTAAAACCAATTAAAGGAAATCATCTCCAACATTCTTTTATTGAACAAAATAGAACAGCGTATTGAATATAAAGATTGACAGTTACATTTTTTTTTTTTTTTTAGATAATTTTTTGGGCATTTTAGACCTTTATTTGACAGGACAGCTGAAGACATGAAAGGGGAGAGAGAGGGGGAACGACATGCAGCAAAGGGCCGCAGGTCGAGGAGTAAACCTCTGTATATGGGCGCACACTCTACCAACTGAGCTACCCGGGCGCCCGACAGTTACATTGTAATGACCAGTTTTCTGCTGATATTTTCTTTCAACACACACAAAAAATCTCTGAGTGTATTTCGAGCAGCCTTTCACCATGCGTTTATTGCGCCAGTTGATATCGGATGATGATTAAAAAAACAATATATGTTGTGCAGCCCTAGTAAAATATATAAATGAAGTACTGGTGCTTTATTCTGTGCAAGAACCTGGTTTATTGAGATTGGGATTAAAATTTGCTCACTTAAATTCTCAGAAAACTATTCAAAGAGAACTCCTCATCTTCCCATGAGGGTTTTTTTTTTTTTACAGTTATGATAACTAGCAGCCTTAAATTTGATTATTCACATCTTTAAATAAAATGGAACAAGTTCAGTCAATATAATCAAACATCGAAAATAACATGAACAATCAAGGTTGACAAAGAGAAAAATTAACTAATCAATATCTTGACGGGGCATTAAATGAAATTGACTGGACTTTTGGGATTTACATTTGTTGAAATATAAGTCTCCTAATGCAAGTCTTTGTCGCTGAAATGTGTTGTGAAACTAGTCACCTGTCGCATCGTAGATCGGTTGAAAATAAGAGGAAATAGTACAATAACTCTCCTGAAATAAAGGTAGCAAAAAAGGTTTTGTTCTTAAACTGAAGATCATTATTTGAAGCTAGAATGTTAGTAGTCTCGCATGACCTATCAATGTCAGCAACTGATAAAGTAAACATTGCGATATTGTGTATGTTTTTTTTGTTTTTTTTGATATCTAAATTTAAATCTAATCTAAACTTTTACCTTTTATACTTTAATGTAAAAGAGGATGAGAGTGTCTGTGTTTAGATGTGAATTTCAATCAAAGATATTCTCTAAAATGATGAAAGAATGCATGATTTATTTCTTTATGTGCAGCTGGCGTCGGCCCCAGCAGGCCTGTCCATCACAGAGATGGAGATCCGTCAGTTCCAGGCTCTTTACCCCGACACAGTACAACAGCGAATGCTCGGCTACTTCAGAGATCCAAACATCACCAAGTATATAATCCATGCTCACATTCACACATTTGTCTAACTTTTCTCTTTATAATGTTTAAAGCTCACATATGTTACACCTTTCTGGAGTTTTATTTGAAGTGTTGATATCCTCAAGAAGATATATTTGTGGTTTTAATTACCAAAAACCATATCGGTATAGTTTTACAGCTCCCCCTCTCAGATGCTCTGTCTTATTAATAGTCATGGTCCTCTCTTCTGATTGGCTGATTGTTTTCTGAGTGACGCACGCCCAGGCCAACCACAGGTAACATGTTGTAGCTTGTTGTGCATTTGACTGTAGATTGACCGTTTTTACCCTTTTATGGTAAATATAGCCCCATAGACCTTAGGTATCAGGACAATATCTGACCTTTTTAAGTTTGAATAACTGAGTCATTTAATTAAAAAAAAACGACCCCCGACCAATTCATTTTAAAAACAGTCATAGGATGTTTATGTTTCCATTCAGTTGGTTTCAATGCTGTAATACTAAACAGTTTGCTGGGAATTTATTCAAGTATTTTATGTTATAATTACATGTTCCTTCGATGTTTCTCAGATTAGTTCCTGTGGCGTGGAAATCTGACTTTGTTGCTGAATCGAAGGAGGCCGAGTGTAAAATGGCCTCTCTGAAGAGAAGCATCCGGGCCAGCGGAGTCAAAGTCACTGAAAAGTGAGTTATCTGTCCTGACAGCACTGAAGCTGTGGTATTATAACAATAGTTCACTATTCTTTCAGAATACCTCTCATTTAAGACTTTTATTTTATAAGTAGTATTTGTTATATCTGTGTTTTTAGTATTAACTGGTAAAGTACAATATTTTTTGATAAACTGAAAATCGCATTCTGTAATCCAAAATCATAAACCACTGAATCATAATTTGAAGTGCCTAAGCTGAGTCTACTTGTTTGTTTTTCTGTCCTAGTTACTCGTGTGAGTGGGGCGGCGTTGTGGGGGGGAAACCCTATCTGAAAAACCTGGAGGACTTTGGCAAGGCTGTGCTGGAAGACCTGTGGACGGCTGTAGTAAAGCAGTTTGTGGAAGTTAGTCACTCTGACCATTCTATCAATCACACTTTCCAAACTCCTCATTAAGCAAACTAAGCTATGTGAAACCAGTGGTGGAAGAAGTAATCTGATAATTTACTTAGCGATACCACACTGTAAAAAAAAAAAAAAAAAAAAGTACGTTACAAGTATTTACTAAAGGAAAGTTATAAAAATATTAGCAACCAATTACACTTAAAGTATCAAAAGTACTTTGCCAAATGAGTTGCTACAAAGCTAATTAAGCCTATCAGCTCCACACAACTCTCTCTGTATTTCTCAGTATGACTATGTTCAGAAGATTATGTTGTCCGGCGCCTTTCCCGCGCAGAAGCTCGAGTGAAGATAATTACCTCTTCTGAAGAGTCCATCATGTGTTTTTAATCCTCCGTGTCCCTCTTGGCTATTGCGGGGGGGGGGGCAGTGCGCGGTCACGGAAGGCTTGCATCATGTGGACGTGCCGACAGTTTTGTTGTCATTACTTTGTACATCAACAACTTCTCAGTCCCTCCCCCCTTTCTGCTAAAGTCCAAAACGGTCTCCTAAGCCCCTCCCCCCACAAGGGAGAATTAATGCGTGTGTATGAGCAGTAGGGGTGTAACGGTACGCAAAAATCACAGTTCGGTACGTACCTCGGTTTTAAAGTCACGGTTCGGTTAATTTTCGGTACAGTAAGGGAAAGAAATGCAAACATTAAACTGCAGGTTGTTTATTATTATAAACTTTTTTTTAACAATTGGATTACACCTTGGCCTGGGCATAAATATAATAAATAAAATATATATAAAATAAAAAAAGAATAAGAAAAATACTGCTGCAAAGTTCTCCACTAAATAAAATACTCTCAGTCTCAAACCAATATCACATAATAAAATATAATGAAAAATATAAATAACTATGGATTACAGTGCAGCATTATCAATCCCAGCTTGTCAACAACCGAGTATGGTCGTAGATCAGCTGCTATAAAAACACCAATTGCTTTCGTTATTGCGTTGGCCCGATCGGAATTACCAGCAAAGGTCTGTTTAAATGCAACGGGAGCTGCGTTTGAATTACGGTCGTTTTTTTCCTTGTAGTAGTGATGTTCACACTCACGTGATGCCTTTTCAAGTGTGTCAGCAACGTCGGCACACTGCTTTCGTCTTATCGACTAGTCTTTGTCCGTTGACGTATTTCACTGGGAAACCGAAGTGTTCCCAAACAGGAGACCTTAATGATATGGGTGGCTCTTCATGCTCCGGCTTGTCCGTACTGTCTATGGGCTTGTCTGCATTGGCCATGATGCTAGCTAGCAAGAGGCTGGGCTAAAGTGTGCCGTGTATGTTGTTGTACAGCGCGCGGCGTGTGATTTTTATTTTTTCCCCCAAACCACTTCAGTGGAAATCCCGCCCTGCAGTCGATTTCACTGGTTTAGGTTACAGTGACGGCGGGTAGGTTTAGAGATCAGTGTTTGGTGTAGGCAATCTGTACAGTGATTGACATATTGACATGACAAATGAAAACTTTAGAATCAGCTGTACGCTGGGCAATATATCGTTGTCCTTATTGCGATAAGAGAATTGATACGCTGGCGCCAAATATGGATATTTTAATGAATAAAATAAGGCGCTATGAATTGATTTCCTTAAGATTTACTTAATGGCTCCTCGAGGTGGCGCTCAACACGTGAACGAGGGAAACTTGAACAGAAGTTAACAAGCCAAAAAGGTTTTCAATGGGATGGCGGACAGCAGTTTGAGGAAAATAACAGATGCCCCCCCAGCAGAGCCGCGGGAACATATTTTGAATTGGGGGTGCTGACAAAATTTGCAGAGTGATGTTTTCAGCCAAAGTCAACCACCACACACCAAACTGCATCCATCACAATTTACTGAACTGTATAGAGATTCAATTCATATAAATAGCCTATCCAAGACCGTAATTAGCCTGCCGTGGGCTACTGATCCCGAAACACCAGGAAATAATAGACCGTTATCGCTATTTAACCAAGTTAAATTTCTTTCATACCCATACTGTCAAGATGAAGACAAAATATCTCTATTTATTAAAACAAAAGCACTTCGTGGTGTCAAAACAGTACTAAGGCTTCGGTCATAAAACTGGAACAAGAATAAAGTCCAAAATCCAAGACAGAACAAACTATAGGTACGGGTAACGCAGGAAATAGGCACAAAGCTACGACAATGGTACAGAAAATGCATACTACAAGCTCAAAAACAGAGCCACAAAACACATGGGTAACACATCACTGAATTACAGTATATTAAATCAAATCAAAGTGAAGCAAGCCAGTCAGTCCTGACACAAACACTGAAATAGAGAAATGCAGCCTTAAAGTGCCCATATTATGAAAAAATCACTTTTTCTGGGATTTGGAGCGTTATGTTGTGTCTCTGGTGCTTCCACACACATACAAACTTTGAAAAAAATCCACCCATGCTGTTTAGAGTGAGATACGGTTTCTGAATGTGTCCTGCCTTCAGTCTCTGGGTGAGCTGTTCAAAATCGGCACGGCTTGTGACGTCACAAGCCGAAACGAGCAGGCTAACCGCAACCATTAGCTCGTAGCGTTAGCATGCTAACGCTAGCATGCTACCTCGTTCTCAATAGCAAAGCACTGCTACAACACACACAAGTTCACCATAATCTACAAAAGAACTACTTACATGTGCGCCCTCATTTAGAAGTCTCCCAGCTAATCCTGCCTTGTAACTGACCAAAGTTGTAGAAACAGCCTTTCTTTTACTGTCTATGGAGCTAGCTAGCTGACATGATCTACATCTGAGCTACTGGGCATGTGCAGTGCAATCAAAGATAGTACAGAAGAAGAAGAAGAAAAGAGGTCTCACTCTGTAGCTAAAACAGAGACCAGCTGAAAAGAGGATCTGCAGCAGTGAGAGAGAGCACTGCAGCACAACACAAATATGGTGTTTTTTGAAAATTAAACCATGTAAACCTATTCTGGTACAACCTTAAAATACAATTATGAACCTGAAAATGAGCATAATATGGCTGCTTTAAGTTTTTGTAGCACAGCAATAGCAAATTAAAGGCATAAAGATATTGGGCCTACGT
Organism: Sander lucioperca; assembly: GCF_008315115.2. Classification (NCBI taxonomy): domain Eukaryota; kingdom Metazoa; phylum Chordata; class Actinopteri; order Perciformes; family Percidae; genus Sander; species Sander lucioperca. The sequence continues at coordinate 34,234,583 of NC_050181.1, forward strand.
ATCAGAAGTTATTAACGCGTGTTAAGCTGGACCTAATAATTTTATAACAATACAGTAGGATAATTAAAAATAGGTGTGACCTCATTCTGGTTTTCCAATACGTAGGCTAAGTAGGCTTTACACGAGTGTAAAAAAACACAATTATCTCCAATAATTCGTATAAACTTTCAGTTGAACTGTTACTGAACAATTGATAAATCATGCCAATTTACTGCACGGCGGCAGCATAATAATAGTAAACCAGCGTTATTACCTTGTGTTGCAGTCATAACACAAAAAAAACAAATCCTCATCTCCAAAACGTCTACCAGGAAAAGTGTGACCCCGAGGCTGGCAGCACGGAGTTGACGTTGATGTTCCCTCTGCGGCTACCCTGGTGCTGCTAGCTTGATTTACAAGATTAGCTCCCTTGTCGTCTGTTGCTAGCAGGGTCGCTACTTCATTCAGTTACAGTTGCTGAGTTTTATGCCTCCGGTCTTTTACGCTTTTTAGCTTGTGGTTGATCTATAAAGAAATCCAAAATGCGCTTTTGTGCCATGGCGAGCTAACTTCTGTACTGTTGTTGACCAGCCGGGAAAGTTTCCACAACTGTCTTCACCACTCATGAATGAGCGTCAGAGGCGCACGGCGCGCCTCGACTCTTGGCAAAATCGGCAGATTCATTCTAATCAAATTATGTGTTTATTTCTTACTTACCAAATTTTAAAATGTATTACATTTATTTATTTGTAATGCAAGGGATTACGTTTATATTAATAATCAATGTATTAAAAATAAATGTGTGTTTTTCTTTTTTATTATGGTTGTAGTAGTTTCTCCTTTCGCTAGGGGGTGCTGCAGCACCCTCCGCACCCGTAGTTCCCGCAGCCATGCCCCCCAGCCACGTTTAAGTCCAAGAGTGGACCCAGAGTTGCTCTATACTTGTGTCATTTTAAATTTACAGAGTGAAAAACTTGTGCTGCAGAATTGTGCTGTTTTCTAACAGTTTTGGACTTAGAGAATAAAGAGAAAAAAACTGCACTTAACCTTCTCACAGGCAATTTGTGTTCATAGTTAATCCTATAATTATACATTATGATATGGGTCTGTCTAGCTTGATTGATATATTGATTATGGCAGAATTGTTGCATGGTGATATTATCTGTATCGTGAGCCATGTATCGGATTGTGATTTACCCTGTGATTCCCACTTCTAATGTCTAAATATGTAAGCAGTACTTCTATTTTGTAGTTGGTTTATTTTGATCTATTTAATACTGCTTCATATACTGTTGGATAGTTTAATCTAGGATAATGTATATTTTATTAAGTGGTCCAACACGTCCACATGTCACAACTGTTTTAAGCAAAACTGATATATTTTAAACTGATATAATTTCAAACTAAAGAGGTATCCTGGGACATTTGTCAACACAGCTACCGTTCAGTAGATGGTAAATAAACCTCTCATTTCTCTCCGTGTGACAGGAGGATGCCGAGGCAGAGGCTGTGTCCGATGTGATGGAGCAGCAGGTGCACCAGGGGGCGCTGCAGAGGCAGTTCTTCGGCAGGGCCAAGCTGCTGTCTGGGGCTGTGGAGATAGTGGAGCAGGCCCAGGCCAAAGGGGGGATGATGGTGGTGGAGGGAGGACCTGGAGAGGGCAAAACTGTCTTCATGGTAAATTTCTCAAAGGAATGATATTCTACCATATTTTTCTATCAGGGATTCTAACCTGTTCATTACATGTATACGCTCAGATCTGACTGCTGATGGCTTGCTTGTATCTCCACATGTAGGAGAAACACTGATATGCTCGATAATCATCACTTAGAGTCCAAGTTATTATTATTTTTATTCAATTCTAAATATTGGCGGTATGGATTTTTTTTTTTTGTCATTGATTTTTTTATTGTCATACAAGAAAATACATTCTTACATTTCAAGTTTATAAAAATATTTCAATATCAAACCCTCTTCCCCATTCATCTCCACCCGCTTAAAGTTAGGACATGCCAGTCTCCCATCCATCTTATTGAGCTGAAGGGCTGACCACCTCAATTGCGGGCGTTTACCATTCCATACATAACTTCGAAATAAAGTGTGCAATTTTTGCCAATATCCTGCTGGAGGCGCCAGTGAGATCATCGAACTTATAAAATTAATGCAAGGTTAAATGTTCATTTTGAGGACTGCTACTGGCACTGAACTCGGTAAACATTTAGATCGGTAAACATCTATTAATATCTTCTTCTGTTCTTTTCAAAATGGAAGAATAATTAGTTTTAGCCACAGACAATGGGGAAGTATTAACCCTAATACCCAGGTAGAGGACCTCCTTTGCAATGTTAATTTGAGCCGGGAGAGTTAGCTTACTTTGATCCGTATTGATAAGCATAAGCGCTGATTTTGACTGATTAACTTTGTATCCTGAGAGATATCCGAATGACTCTAGTGCATTTAAAACCCATGGGAGAGTGTGCTGAACATTTGCCATATAAATGAATGTATCATCCGCATAGAGCGATATTGAATGAGATATCGTACCTACTGTAATAGGAGAATTTGTAGGCGAATTTCTAATCAAATGTACCATCGGTTCTATTGATAAAGTAAAAAGTAAAGGAGAAAGAGGATCCCCCTGTCGTATGCCCTGTCCAATTTCAAACCGCTCTGACATGCCACCCCCCACGCATACGCGGGGTGATGGATTAGTATACAGCGTTTGAATCATATTGATAAATTTACTGCCAAACTTAAATTCTTTCATGACCCTCCAAAGATATGGCCATTCCAAACGGTCAAATGCCTTTTCAGCATCTAGGAATAATAGACCGCAGTCAGGTGGGATTTTATGTGATGCACTCAATACGTGTAATAGCTAGCGAAGATTATCTGAGGCCAAACGTCTCTTCATAAAACCTGTCTGATCTGGGCTAATTATTTTACCTATTACTTTTTTGAGTCTACTGGTCAGAACCTTGGAAAATATCTTGATCAGCATTTATCAAAGATATTGGGCGGTGACTGGCACACTCTAAGGGGTCCTTACCAGGTTTAGGAATAACTGTAATCAAGGCCGTATTCAGGTCCCTATGAAAAGCACCCTGTTTACACCTGGCATTCTGCCTTTGTTTGTGGCTTTAACTGCGTCTGAGTCTGAACTGAGTCTAAAGCATCTGTGTCTTCTGCTGACAACGTAGGGAGGTCCAATCCACTAAAAAAGTTAGTGAAGTCTGTTTCAGAAGGGATTGGGCCACTTGTATACAGATGTTTAAAGAAATCTTTGAAAGTCTCATTGATTTGGCTGTATGGATTTTGATGTAACATGCGATGATAAGTGCTGCATGGTTTCATATAGGGCTGCAACTAACAATTACTTTCATAAATGATTAATTGAGTAATTGTCTGTTCTATAAAATGTCAGGAAATTGTTAAAAAATTGCCTGTTACAATTTCTCAGAACCAAGAATGACATCTTGATTCAATTACAGTTATAGAGAGCAAATCCTCACATGGCCCAAGCTAGAACCAACACATTTTTAGCATTTCTCAACCTCAAACCCACCTTAAAGGTAGGATGTATTGCAGGACTGTTGTATTAGACTGCATTAGTTTTAGCTCGGTGTACCTAATAAACAGGTAACTGGGTATAAATTGTCAACATGGGAAATACTGCATTTATCTCTCTCCACACAGGCTGCTCTAGCAGACACCCTCAGGGCCGGAGTGAAGTCCAAGAAAAACCTTGTCTGTGATGTCATCTCCTACTCTACAGCTGCCAGCCAATCAGCACGCTCTGTGGGAAACCTGCTTCGATGCCTCGTTCAGTGGTTGAGGAAGATGAAGGATACTGAGGAGGAATCACCTCTTCCCCGTTCTAACAAGTAGCTAGATTAAAAACTGTCCTTAAAATAGTTTACAGGTATGTCATATTGTCTATGCAAAGCTAATGCTTTTCCTTTTAAATTTTTTCATCAGAGATTTGCTGTCAGAATTTCACTCTAATTTGAGTGACATAAAGAAGACTAAACCTCTGGTGCTGCTCGTCGATGGGGTGGATCTTGTCCGAGATGGAAGAGGTCACCTCAGCTCTGATTGGATCCCACAGCAGCTTCCACAGGTCAGTTACATGGATAGGAAACTGAAGGAAGACGTTCACATATTCTGGTGAGGTGGTACATAGTAATGTAAATCACAAGTTGTATCACGGTACAATATTATATTGATTCTTCCAACAACGATATGATATTTGCTGATATCTGAAAGTCTGTCACAATATGATTTTGATTTGATTCAATTCAGGGGCCTGCGCTCGATATGAGACGATATAATTTGCCAATTTAACCATTTTTCATATAAACTTTGAAAAACCAACTTAAAGGTGCACTATGAGTTCCTGCATGGTCACTTCTGTTGACATTCCAAGTAAATTTCAAATAAAACAGAGCAAACTCGCCCCTCCCCCATGTTTCTGTAACTGTCATGACTAACTGACTAACTGTCACTAAGCCCCACCCCCTCCCCCAACCATATTGTCGGTGATTGGCTGGAACATGTTTGTTGTATTTTGGTGCCTATCCTGTGCCTCTAGTGTTTGTTTGATGTTTACGACCCCTGTGTTGTCTCCCGAGACCGGGCTTTTTTACGATGTGTTCAGGGGCCAGGCAGCTGGCGGATCAAGGAGAGATGCCTACGAGACAAAAATGAAATCACGCTGAAACCATGCAGGAACTCATAGTGCACCTTTAATTATGATTTGTCAGTTTTATAGATGAGCTCCTCCAGGCATTTACCTCAATTCAAAACGAACTGTTCTTTTTTAATAATTAGAATAAATAAGAAGTGGGAATCTAAAATAAAGGGGCATCTTATCGATAATATTGGAATGTGGATCATTGAATCTATAAATGGATCCAGATCATTACAATGTGCTCCTCATTCACCCATTCACACGTCATACACCGACTGTGGCGGAGCTGCCATGCAAGGAGCTGGCCTGAAATCTGGAGCAACTTGGAGTTCAGTGTCTTGCTCAGGGACACAGAGCCTGGGATCGAACTGTCAACCTCGTGGTTATTGGACGACCCGCTCTACCTCCTGACCCACAGCCGCCTAAATCTGCATAATCATAACTCAAATGCGTTTATTTCAACTTATAAAGATCGATGTTACAGCAGTTTGAAGATATGTCTTCTTACTGAGTTCATGTGGATAGGCCTGAATTTGGTTACAGCTCATTTCTTACCGAGAAATGCTTTTAAAATCTCGTCAGCATAAATAATCTGACGTGTGTACAGTGTCAGAGCAGAGACATTCTAATATTTCAAAGTTGACAAGGTAACAAAACCAAACATGGTTAGGATGCAGGACAAAAATGTATTGTCTACACTGGTTGACTTTGTAGGCGTTTGTGTGCTACAGTAAAACTCAGATTCTCTTTTTTCTTTTTCAGGGTGTTTGTTTGGTAGTGAGCATCCCAACCAAAGCAGCGCTGTTACAAACCCTGGCCAAGAAAAGAAGCACCGTCCTGTTTTCACTGGGACAGCTTACCATGCCGGACCGGAGGGAGATAGTTCAGAAGGGCCTGGACACCTTCGGGAAGAAACTCAGTGACTCTGCATTCAACAACCAGGTTCTTCTCATGTGTTTTACACTGTAGATATCACACTATTTTGTGAACTCTGACAGTTGTGCGTCTCCAAACATTGCTCATATGTTTGAGGCTGCAATTGATACTCAAGTGTTTGCCCTACACGCTTTAATCTAATGCTAATCTAACCCTCAAACTATGCTTTATCTGCTCATCCAGCTCCAGGCGCTGATAATGAAGAAGGGAGCATCCAGTCCTCTCTACCTGCACCTGGCCTGTGAAGACCTGAGGAACTTTGCCTCTTTTGATAAGGTGAAATATATATATTTTTTAGACACTTCCACAATGGTATTTACTGGTTGTATTTCCGGTGTTGGATGTAGCAATGCTATGTACTGTATAGGGTGGATGCTTACATGAAACCTTACAATATCTAACACAGGTAAAGAAGCTGATAATGCCAATATTAAAACCAGATTTGCTCGCAGCTCTGTGAGACTGAGCTAAATGCTCACATCAGCATGCTAACATGCTCATCATGATAATGACAGTATGATCATGTAATAGCAGGTGTGGTGTGTTGGCATGTTAACATTTGCTCATTAGCGCTACACACAAATTGCAGCTGAGGCTGATGGAATGCCAATAGGTTAACAGGTATTGGATTATAAACCAAAGTATAGGACAGAATGAAATGCTGACCCGATGATGGAGCTAAATGAAAGGCCGGAGGGGGGGGTCAAAGTTTTCCTCTCTGGACCGTGAATGTGTGAATCCAATTTCACAACAATCCATCTAATAGTTGAAGAAGAAAAGTGAGTGGATCACCACAGTCATCAGAATGAATCCTCTAGGGCAGTGGTTCTCAACCGGTGGGGCCCGCCCCCCTGGGGGGGCGCGAGTAGGCTACAGGATGGGAGAAAAAAAAAAAAAAATCACGTAACTTTTCCTGCTCCAGATTTCCCACCGTGGTCAGAAAGAACAGAGGAGACACTTTGTTTCTCTCACTATGACTCTAGAGTCGGTACTCGCTCTGAAGCTAAACGCTGTCACTCTCTCACTTCTCCCTCTACCACACACACACACACACACACACACACACACACACCAGCGCACAAGTATAAACATCAGGCCACTTACGTAGGCTACGGAGAAAGCTCTGTGTTGAGCCTCCGCACAACTGTAAAACAAGTCATCCTCCACTTATATCTAGCAACTTTTACTGGTGTTATTGGAGACTTTTGTGGTGTTTGGAGACTCGAAAACACGTATCACTCTGCAGTCATGTGCTCAACGAGCAGCGGGTGCTGCCGTGAGCCCCTCCCCCGTCCAAAAGCCCTCACAGGCGGTGTTGCCAACTTAGCGACTTTGTCGCTAGATTTAGCGACTTTTCAGACCCCCTTAGCAACTTTTTTTTCAAAAGCGACTATCGACAAATCTGGCGACTTTCTGTAGAAAAGTCGCCAGTATTGTCCAGCGAGCACGCGAGGTATTTCTCTCCTGTAGCCGCCTTCTGTTCTGTGACAGAGGAGCAGCGGAGCAGCCTCTCCCCTCTCTCCTCATGTGTAGCAGCTCTGCGCACAGTGTGCAGGTAGTTAGAAGGGGAGGGGGGGACAGGGTGTGCGGGTGCTGGTGTAGGTAGGAGAGACAGCGGGACGCGACGGGAGAAAGACTCCGCTGAGCTGGCCTGGACCTGGGCAAGCCAGCCTTCTTTGAGAATTCTTTATCGATCTTTTTCCCTCCCTTTGTAGAATAACATTTTTTTACTTCAAAGATCGGCTACCTAAGTAATAATTATAAGGTCAAATAAATTCATGTATTGAATTTGTGATTATTTGGCTAAAGAGTTCTATTTCTTTTTATCTACCTTGCTGACAAAACCACTAAGCTTTATACAAATGATTGCGTAATGACGTTAAAAATATGCAAATGAGCGTATGACGTCATCAAACGACTTTTAGCGACTTTTGGAGCTGGTGCTAGCGACTTTCATTGGAAAAGAGTTGGCAACACTGCTCACAGGCGGTCAGTCTCTCAGTAGCCTCACGCAGCAGTCCCATCCTGCAGAGAGGAGACACACACCACTCCGCGTCCAGGCTGCACACACGCACACATCGTTACATCATAGCCTCAACTTATTGAAAACACATCTAATCCACATCCAAATTATTTCAAAACCAAACAAAAATAGAGAGATTTCTAGTGAGGACCAACAAGGCAACCGACGCACCACCAGCTGCAAAAAAGCTTTGAAGGTACGATGAAGCATACCAGGCTCAGGTCTCACATTAACATCAGCTACCTGCAAGCTTCTGTCGAAAATAGAGATGATCTGCCTACTGTTAGGCCTAGTAATAATAACAGTAATAAAGCATGAATTCATATCAGAGGTCTGGTGCCAATTCCCAATTATAGCAATAGCCTAGTAATGATAATAGGCCTACCTACCGCTACTGATGACAATAATAACAATAATAATAATAATAATAATAGTGTGGGCCTAAAAATAATAGCCTAGCCTAGGGCTATCTATCTATCTATCTATGCAAGGTGGTGTAGTGGGGGTGGCGCCGGGAAGGGGGGGCCCAACTGCAATGAACCAGCTTTGGGGGGGCCCAGCTTGCAAAAGGTTGAGAACCCCTGCTCTAGGGACATAGGGAGCAAATTTCATGGCACTCTTTCAAACAGTCGTTCAAATAGTAATGGTGCGCAGACCAAGCTACACACTGGCAGACTGACATTGCCATTCATTTACTGTTTGTTTTTTCTCAGAGTGTTTTTAATTGAGCCAAAGATTATTGAACAGACAGTGACATAGTTGATTCGGTGCTCATTTTGGTGGGAAAGTGAAAGTAAGACTAGAAAATGCATTTCCTGCGGAAAATGCGTGGGAATGCTGAATAGCTGAATTGCTAAAGCTAAACTAGTTGAATAGCTTAAATCAGTAAGAAGAAGGTGAAGTAGTGAGAATAGTTGAAAAAGTGGAAATTGGTAGAATGAGTATGAATTTCATTAAAAAGTTGAATAACACCACTAATGTATAAAGTAATTTACATGCTATATAATATTTTATCTGAAATTATGAATCGGTATGGAAAACTTACAAATGCTGTGAGAAACATTGATGAAAATGCAGAAATATGGAACAAATTGTTTGTTCTAAACTGCTGAAAAACTTGTAAGTTGGAAGTTGATCTGCACATGAGTTAAGAGCTAAAATACATTTTAGAAAAGCTGGAAGCTAAACCGTAATACTGTCAAAAGTGGATGTTTCAATGAATTGACTAAGAAGACTTATTATCAGCCATATCCATTGCATAGAACAAACAAGCAGAAAGAGAGAGAGAGAGGAAAAAGAGAGGAAAGATAAAAGAAGAGGAAAAAAGAGAAAAAGAAGTAACTTTCAATTGCTATATATGTCAGTGGTAACACATCTTGAGGGGAGTATGGGTAAAGTGTTCACCTCAGGGACACATTGATTGATGTACCTTAGTCGGATTTGAAGGATTTGAAGCATGCTCTCATTGACTTCAATGTTTTTAATAAAAGGTGTTAAAAAGCTTAATATTTTTAAAAGTATAAATAGTAGAAAAAAAGTTGAAGAAGTCCCATGATTAGCTGAAAGAGCTGAACATTTTAAAAGTTGAATGGTTTTAATAGCTGAACGTATGCAAAAGTATAAATAGTAGAAAAAAGTTGAAGAAGTCCCATGATTAGCTGAAAGAGCTGAACATTTTAAAAGTTGAATGGTTTTAATAGCTGAACGTATGCAAAAGTATAAATAGTAGAAAAAAGTTGAAGAAGTCCCATAATTAGCTGAAAGAGCTGAACATTTTAAAAGTTGAATAGTTTTAATAGCTGAATGTATGCAGAAGTTACAGAGAGCCAAAAAATGTACCGAATGAGATATAAGATATAAGAACTAGACAGACAGAGAGAGGAATAGACAGAGAGAGAGAGAGAGATAGAGAGAGAGAGAAAGAGAGAGGAATAGACAGACAGACAGAGAGAGAGAGAGAGAGAGAGAGGAAGGATTAGACAGACAGAGAGAGAGAGAGAGAGAGAGAGAGAGAGAGAGAGAGAGAGAGAGAGAAAGGAATAGACAGACAGAGAGAGAGAGGAATATACAGACACAGAGAGAGAGAGAGAGAGAGAGAGAGGAAGGATTAGACAGACAGAGAGAGAGAGAGAGAGAGAGAGAGCTAGAGAGAGAGAGAGAGAGAGAGAGAGAGAAAGGAATAGACAGACAGAGAGAGAGAGGAATATACAGACACAGAGAGAGAGAGAGAGAGAGAGAGAGACAGACAAACAGACAGACAGACAGAGAGAGACAGAGACAGGGAGAAACGGAGACAGAGACAGAGCGACAGAGAGAGAGAGACAGAGACAGACAGAGATAGACAGACAGACAGAGAGAAACAAACAGACAGACAGACAAAGAGACAGAGAGAGACAGGGAGAAACAGAAACAGACCGATGGACAGAGACAGGGAGAAACAGAGACAGAGAGACAGACAGACAGAGAGAGACAGACAGAGAGACAGAGAGAGACCGAGACAGACAGAGAGACAGAGAGACATAGACAGACAGAGAGAGACAGACAGACAAACAGAGAGACAGAGAGAGACATGAGACAGACAGACAGACAGAGAGAAAGAGAGACAGAGACAGACAAAGAGAGACAGAGACAGTCAGACAGAAGTGGAACACTAAAGATGTAGACTAATGTTCATATTACTGCCTGTAGTATTCAATTCAACTGTCTGTGAAAGGGTTGTCATGGTAACATATGACCAGTGAAAACACCCTTTGAAGTTTATGATGAGATCTCTTTGATCTTTAATCAGGTTAACGACCGTGTCACCTGCTGAAACTGTCAGCTGGCCACACTGGAGCTATTCAAAGACACAGAGCAAGCTCTCAAATAAAGCCTCAGACTGCTAAAACAATAAGGGCTATCGGTGAAATGATGTAATTGTGACGACAACAACGCCTTTGTGAACGTATTGATGTAAAATTTATGTTGATAAACTTAAAAATGTGGGCATATCAGCGATTTAAAAAAGTGGTTCGCTCTGCGTTTCACTGGGAAATGTGGAGGACGTTTAAAATGGCCGTGAATGGAGGGAAATGTGGAACTCTTGTCATTTGGAAGCTCACAGAGCCAAAAGTGTAAGGCGTATCGCAAAACTGAGCACAATGGATGAAACTAGACAAAAATACCTACGTTTTGATGTATAAATTGTGTATGACAAGTAGATATTGTGGGCGTGAGAGCGATTTATAGAGAGGGGACAAAGATATTTTTCTTAAGGTGCTCCACTCTAACGATGACATCATCCACTCTGCCAGACGCAATACACACTCACTAGAAACGCAGAAAAATCCTGAAATGATCACTAAACTTAAACAGCTCTTTCACAAAAACTGTAAAAGATATCAAACTGAAAAGCCATAGTCTAATACCTGAATATTTTGTGAACATTTTAAAGTTTGTTTGGCGTCTGTAGGTGAAAGTATGAAGGAGCTGAAAATTTTGGGAGCGGAAGAAGATTTGAAGGATTTGAAGCATGCTCTCATTGATTTCAATGTTAAAAAAAAGTCATAAAAAGCTTAATATTTTAAAAAGTATAAATAGTAGAAAAAAAGCTGAAGAAGTCCCATCATTAGCTGAAAGAGCTGAACATTTTAAAAGTTGAATGGTTTTAATAGCTGAACGTATGCAGAGCCAAAAAACGTACGGAATAATAATAAGATATAAGAAGAAAAATAAAGAACAGGATAACAATAGTTGGAATGCTGCTGAACAGCATTCCCACTAATTACGATCATTAATCTGAATGTAGAACATTTGGTATAAAAATACCGAATTAAAACAAAAAAACAATTAGACATCTTAAAAACATAAACAAAATCTAACAAGAGACCGTCATTTCCCCAAACCTATCCCATTCCTTAACCTACTACTCTTACTCATTCAACTCACTAAAGAGATACAACAGTGTGTGCATTCTACTGTACAACTATTACTGTGGCAGGTATGACATATAGGGCTATCAATTGATTTATCAACTTACAGTATATGTTTGCAATATATAGCAGGGTACATATGTTATTTAGTTGACTGTGGTCTCTTATAGAGATGCACCGATATACCGGCCGGTGACCGGAATTGGCCGGTTTTCACATGCTTGGCCGTGACCGGCGACCGGCCGGTCAGTCTGACATATGCCGATTTCATGCCGGTCAATGCTACAATTAACTGACAACATAAGTTATACGAGTTACAGTTCTCAAGGACGCACGCACGCACACACACACGGATGCGACAGCACAGTCTTTTTTCCCCTTTCTCTCAACTTTTCCGCCGTGTGTCGCGCGTACCGGCTCGCGGTGTGAAGCACGGGCGTGTCCGCGCTATTGTCGCACATGTAGGGAACCTCGTGAATTAACCTGCAACATGTCAGCTGTTTGGAAATTCTTCAGCGTGTGTGCAGCAGATAACAAGTTTGCAATATGCAACACCTGCAAGGAAAAAGTAGGGACGACACCAAAAACCAAAATCACATTTTGGATGTTGGATGTGAAAAGAAGGAAATAGTTCTAACATTGCACTTTAGATGTGTGTGAATTTCCCACACCAGGAGTAATTTATATAGTTTTATTTTATAGTGCTCCATTATCTGTTCAAAATGTTTCTATGTTCTGTGCAAAATGTTCTATTAAAGAAAAGATAGAAAATAAATATTTGTGTGTGCTGTAAAGTGGTTAGAAAAAATTAAATCGGAATCAGCTGAAATCGGTATCGCCTGGCCTAACTCAAAAGAAAAACGGAAATTGGAATCGGCCTAAAAAGTTGTAATCGGTGCATCTCTAGTCTCTTCCTACAAGCAGACGTTTTTTTTCTGTTGCTGATCTTGACCGATTCAAGATCAGTGGAAATGTTGAACCACCCTACTACCAATTGAGTTGCTTTAACTTAACGTACTTTGTCTCTGTGTCTCAGTTGAAGGAGAGCCTCCAGGGCTTGCCTCAGTCTCTGAGCCAGCTGGTGCAGTACAGCCTGGACAGAGTCTGCTCCCAGTACAGAGGAATGCTGGGACTCCGCCGGGCTCTGGCAGCTCTCACTGTCAGCACCACTGGTAAGATGACCACATTTGTTTTTAATAGCAAGTGCTATAAAATTTAAAGGGATATTATAACCAAATTGCGTTGATTTGCTTAACTGTCTTTGGCTTCATCGACAGGCCTGAGGGAGAGAGACTTGTACTCTGTACTGAACACATGCAATGACTTGTCCTCACGGGACGGACCGGTCACATGGCAGGAAGTACTGCAACTGTCCAGGAAGCCCAAAGGACGCATTCCCATGGCAACTTTCACCCGTATAGTGCAGAGCTTACAAAGGTATGAATCCGATGTTAGTTAAAAGTGGTGCAAAACTCAAAGTGTTTCTTCACCTCGCTGTCTCTTTTTATCTTTACTGTCCTGTACTATAATTTACAGTAATGTTAGTTAATTTTTTTAACACCTTTTGGCCTTTTCACATAAATTGAATACACTTTATCATAAATATTTGATCACTATTTCACGGTCGTTTATTGACTGTGTGCTTTTAGATTTCCTCCATGTTAGAGGGAATACACATTTGGTCTGTTTAGATTCAGTATACTGAGGTGTGAGTCCAATTGTAGACAACAGTCCTAAAGGAGGAAGAGATAGTAAACCTATATAACCTTATCTGCAGTCTGATTGGTCCGTCTCATTGCCACGACACTGACGACCTGCTGGCTCTAACCAACCCAGAGGTGAGGAGGGCCTTCGAGGACTTGCTGCTGCCAACAGAAAGTGACAGAACCAGAGCTCACCTCGTACTGGCAGGTAAAGGACACACAGTCTGTTTTAATGCAGTAAAAGTAAGTATTAGTTACTGTATATTTGAATTAGTCTCATATCACTCTACTGTCTCTTTTTCTCAGCTCATCTGTGGGCCCTAGCCGACCCGCAGGGCACAGATACCTTCCTTCACTGTGAGGCCAACTCTGTACTGCACCTGCCTTCCAGCCTGGTTAGTCCACCACCACTCACAATACAACACAGGTGCTTTGATGTACAGACTGGTTCCGGAAGTGTTTCGGATATCTCAATTGATGTTTCATTAAATGCCTATATAAAGAGTTTTAAGCCTGGAACCAAGCCAACCGGCTATGAGGTGAATCGTGACTATGAAACATTTGATTGGGTGCAAAAAAAACATTTTGAAAATGGCAAAAAAAAGTCAAAGGAACAAGACTGTACAGAAACGAGAGACTGACGATAGACTGATAGCAACTCGCTCCAGCCGTTCATCATGACAATCACGGTTACTTTTAACTGCCTTCATTTGGTTTTGGTCAGATTCAAAGTGGCCAGCTGGAGGCGCTTCATTCCCTGCTCTCCAGCTACTACTTCCTGTATGCTAACGTGCGTCACGGCCTCCTGCACCCCCTCCTGGAGACCTACAGCTTATATGGTGAGCATGCACGACGATACTGTATGATGAATGTGGTAACACCATTTGATAGTTTGGCTGCTTTTTAGAAAGTTCTCCATTTAATCCTTCATGTGTTTTCTTGAGTGCATTTGAATGAATTAGACATTTTTGCAAGGATGGTTTTACTCAGTAAACCTCCCCTTGAAAAATGATGGCTAAACAGAAAATCCTAACGTTTGTATCCTGTGAAATTTTGCCTTTCCTGTAGATAACGAGTTTAAGTCTGCACCTTCAGGTAAGTGCTTAAAACAATACATAACTTACATATATAAGTGTGTTTTATTCCTTACTAGTTTCTCTTTGTGCTTTCAGTTAGCTTCCAGGGTCATCTAGACGACTGCCGGAATTTCCTGCGGCGTCACAGCCCCCTGCTCTCCTCCTGGCCGCCTCTTTTCCTTCAGCAAGCCCTCAACGAGCCCCCAGAGACCTCTGCTCACACCTGGGCACAAGGCCTGATGGGAAAGGGAGGTGCCCGAGTAGTTGAGTGGCTAAACAATGACAGTCAGATTCTTCAGGAGACCAGGTAAGCAGGTTGTCTGCAAGGTGGTTAGAAGTAGAGATGGCCCAATACCATTTTTTGCTTCCCGATACCAATTCCGATACCTGAACTTGCGTACCGGCCGATACCAAGTACCGATCTGATACCAGTGTGTCATATATTTTATTATGTTTTAACAACTGTATACTACTATCCCTGTATGGATGTGATATTATTTCTATCTTTGTTGTCAGTCTGGCTCAGGTTAAACTCTTTGTGAAACATGAACAAACACAAACAATGAACGCCACAGAACTTTCTTTTATTATCCAGTTTGACAGTCAGTTATAACGGAAAAAGAACATAAATAAAACTACTTTAACGTAGATTTTCTTTAGGGCTTTATTACGTGGTATCGGATCGGAAACTCCAGTACTTCCCGATACCGATACCAGCGTTTTAGGCAGTATCGGAACATCTGTAGTTAGAAGTAGGGCTGGGTATTGCCAGGGATTTCCCAAATCAATTTGATTCCGATTCACAAGGTCCTGATTTGATTACATTTCTGATTTGATATCAATTAGGTTAAGTCAATTCCAGTTACAATACCAATTTAGTTTGGATATAAAAGAGATTCTCGATTATTTTAACCAAGGCCTAGTTAGAAGAAGTGTGTTGAAAGTGTCCCTAAAGTCCTACTATTTATCGTTGAGAATGAATTTGGAAAGCTTTATTCCTTTTTAAGCCATCAGCTTTTTTTTGTTTTCATTTCAGATGTAACATATCTTCAGCTTGAATTTATTTTTGTCTTTTTAGCCTTATATGTTTAGGGTTTAATTCGTTATTGATATCTAGGAATGTGTCAATGGTCTGGTGTGTTTCATGGCAGTGAGCTGGTGTCCACCTTCTCCTCTGAACCGACCTGTGTGGTTGTGAGCTCGGACGGAGAGCTGATGGTGGTCGGCACTGGACAGGGAATGCTGCATTTCATCAACACTCAGACCGGACAGGTACAAACCCATTTTCCAGTACTTTTTGGCCACCCTTCGGTGTCTTCTTCATTGCGTCACTTTTTCATCATGTCACACATCTTTGACTGGTTTGTTTTGTGTCGGTAGTTTCTATTTGGCCAATGAGTAGCGATCTTGACCGATTGTTAGTGTCCCGTTGCCAGGCCTGTCTCCACAGCGTAAGGTCTGGCTACACCACAGATACGTTCTGGTATAGGAAAAAAAACACTTTTGGGTTGTTTGCATTTCTTTAAACCAATCACAATCTTCTTGGACGGCGCTAAGCTCCGGATGCAGCGACGGTGGCTCTTCAAAATAGTCTCTGGAAGGAACTTGTTTTGGTGGAACATTTGCACCCCGCAAAATAAAACGCCACATACAATAACAAATGAAGTTAACTGTTGAGACAATATAGTAACAGGAACTGTTTAAATTAGCTGGATACATGGTTAAACCTTATTTGCTCTAACCAGTGTATCACCATGTGTACGTCGTCCACAGCAATCCCACCAATTGGTCCCAAAACATTAGCCTGGCTCCGCCTTCCTACGTACTTGCGCTCAATTTTCATTTCCCTTCAGTACTACGTCTAGGTTTGCGGTATAGTCTTGGGTTTTCTCCAACCAAATTTTTGGCGGTCCAATCAGCGAACAGAGGGAGTGGCTGAGAACGATGACGCCATGTGCTAGAGTTGTAGTTCCGTAATGGCGGCGGAGAAAGATGCGAGCGAAGCCATTCGGTCCGTTGTGGCAACGCTGCCGAATATCCAGAAGTTAAAGCCCGAGCAAGAACAAGCTTTGCTGAGTTGTGTTGGTGGCCATGATGTACGGGGTTCAGGAAAAGTTAGATTTTCCAGCTGGCTCTGTTAGTGGTGAAGGAGTTGGCTAAGGCGAACGCTAGCGATGCTAAGCTGACGTCACGACCAAACGTTAGCGATTGGTTATGGCAGTTCCAAAGTGGCTCTGGGCAGATCCAATAGTTTTAAACTTCAACAGAGTACCCGCCTTCAAGGAAGTTAACACTTGTCAATGGAGAGTGGCCAGACTCTCTGTACAAATGAAATGTACAAGAGTCTGGTAGGACCAGGCTACCAAAACGTCCCAGTTAGAGAGGAAATGCCATAAACATATTCTTTGTAAATCTTTACAATCATTCACCAAAGGAACCAAGCAGGTCTGCTTTGTTGCACGATCCAAATTTTCTTCAAAACTTGCCATTTTCAGTGTGTAGCTTGCTAGCTCGAAGGTTGTTGATGTTTCCCATAGCGAAGGGATTTTGAGAACGGCAACATACAGAGAGCGGAAGGTGAAGGGCAACGGCTTCACACACGTTGAGAAAAAAAAGCAACAGAGTTGTCTAATATCAACTCTCTCCTGGCTGTGCACAGGAAGTAAAATCGCTGGTGAGCAGCTGTGACGGCATCTCCAGCTGTGCATTTCTTAAGGATGGACATCTTGCTACCACCTCCTTTGATGGACGAATAGAGATCTGGGACATCGGGAATGGCTGCAGGTAAGAGGAGAGTCTGAAGGAAAATAGACAAAAAATACCTCAGACTGTATGAATCTGGGGGTTTTCTTCAAATATAGCTCAGGCTACTGATGTTTGAATTAACGGACTGGTGTTTCTTCTTCTTGCAGGACTGCTCTTATTAAGGGCCACACTAATATAATAACAGCCAGTGATATCACTGCAGACAGGAAGCACCTTGCAACAGTGTCTCTGGACTTCATGTTGAAAGTTAGTCTCAAACAAATCGCATTCAACTTTTGTTGGCAAAATCAGTTGCTTGGTTTTTGTGTAGTGTCTCTTTATTCTGCCTTTTTTGTTCCATGTATTCTGTGTGATTTGAGACAGCTGTTAATTTCATGTGTGCCCCAGGAAGACTAGAAGCCACTTTGTTGCAGCTAATGGGGATCTGAATAAGGGCTGCACGATATGAGGAAAATATATGATATGCCATAACGTTGTTAATATCGCGATAATGATAATATTTGCGATAAATAACTAATATTAAAGGTCCCATGACATGGTGCTCTTTGGATGCTTTTATTAAGACCTTAGTGGTCCCCTAATACTGAAGTCTCTTTCCTGAAATTCAGCCTTGGTGCAGAATTACAGCCACTAGAGCCAGTCCCACAATGAGCTTTCCTTAGTACGTGCCATTTCTGTGTCTGTAGCTATTGAGGAGAAGAGGGGGGGGGCAAGGTGGAGAGTGGGGGTGTGGCCTTGACCAACTGGCACTTTGCTAGTTTGAAAACCATGATGTCTCTCTCTCTCTCTCTCATGGGCGGGCCAAATTCTCTGGGCGGGCAAAGCAGAGAAAGGGGAGGTAACCTTGTTCCTTATGACATCATAAGGAGGAGATTCCAGATTGGCCCATCTGAGCTTTCATTTTCTCAAAGGCAGAGCAGGATACCCAGGGCTCGGTTTACACCTATCACCATTTCTAGCCACTGTGGGACCATAGGCAGGCTGGGGGAACTCATATTAATGTTAAAAAACCTCATAAAGTGAAATTTTCATGCCATGGGACCTTTAAAGTGTACTTAGTTCTGCAGTTGTGCTGCTTTCAGTATTCTGCTAAAACAAATTGCTTGTTGAATTTAAAACAAATAAAAGGAAATAAAACACTTATTTTGAACAAATTGAACATGGAATTGAATATAAAAGGCACCACTAAAAAATGAATGACTGTTACATTTTAAAGTGCAGTGCAGTTTTCTGCTGATATTTTCTTTCAGCTAACACAAAACAATCTCTGAGTCTTTTTCGTGATGTGTTGCATCTTTTCGCGATGTTTATTTCTCCAGTTAATATCATGTTGACGAAAAAATATATTGTAGCCCTAATCTGTATATGTAAAACAGAGATTACCGCTGTGAAATTATATTCAACTTTTACTAAACTGCACGTCACTTAAAATATAACTTTCTTAATGTAAGCGTCCTTAATTCTGCTGAATGTTTTTCTGCTATTTCAGGTGTGGTCCTCTACTAAAGGTAATGAGGTTGCGGCCCTGCCCAGCTCCAGCCCTTTGAACTGTGTAACCTTTGACCCCGAGGGTCACCTGCTGGCTGCTGGCTGCTGGAATGGGAACGTGATTGTGTGGAACTGGCTTCAGAACAAAACTCTAACGGTGAGCTGTAAAGATAGTCGCATACTGAGTTTAATGCTCACTACTTCAAATTAAATGTAATCATTTTCAAACTGCAACGAAAGATAATCAATAAACAACATTATAAGATTGAAACTTTAATGGGGAACTTTATCCATTTTACACATCAGGTTCTTTTTACAGGTCTTTGGGAGTACTACTGCATATGAGGGCTAAAACATTCTATAAAGCATTTCATGGCTCCAGAGGGAGCTGTGTGAGGTCTGATTAATGCCTCAAGTGATGTTACTTGAGGCAGGGCTGAAGACTTTGGGCCCTATTTTGCTCCCGGCGCAGCGCCAAGCTCGATGTAAGTGTCTTTGCTAGTTTAAGACCGACGCAGTTGTCAATTTCCCGTCCAGCGCCCGCGTCATTTAAATAGCATATGCCCCTGCGCCCATCTTTGCACCAATGGGCGTGCTGGTCTTACTGTTAAGGTGTATTCTTGGCGTATTGCTATCTTGAGGCACTGGAAAGTGATGGCGCCGTTGACCAACAAAAACCTGGTCTAAAGTCAATAACGCAGCATTTCATTGTTATTTTAACAGCGCATTAGTAAAATGCGCGTGCACACTATGCTTGTTAAACACACACAGGGATGCGCAGCAGCACACAAACATGCAACAGATTAAAAATAAAAATATTACAGTGTGGAAAAGTGTATTATTGTGTAAATATATTTTATATTACATGTTATTATGGTTACTGGCGCTTTCACTTCACGCACAAACAGATCCTTTTCTTCTCCTGGAAATCTCTCCTTCCTGCTCATCAAAACCGTCATCATAATAGCAATGCGCCAAGGTACAAATGTGCCTGGCTTTTAAAGGGAATGGGAGATGACACTGATTGGTGTATTGCATGTTACGCCCAAAACACACCTATTATTATTTAAGACACTAAGCAAAACCCTTTTGAACCATGCGCCTGGCGCACAGACCCTATTTTCCGCCGTTAAACTAGCAAAAGTGTATTCGTACACGCCCTAAACATACCTGCGCCAGGCGCTTCACGCCATGCGCTTAGATCGTTAAAATAGGGCCCTTTTAAGTTTGAAAATGAAAAGAATCTGGGGATGGGGATTTAGAAATAAGTGTTTCCCTCTGTAGCCCTCTTCTCATCTCTGCTTGAGGCTAACAGCTCGAGGCTACATTAGCCGCTACTAGCATAGTTCAATATCAATATTCAAATCATAACAGGAGTTATCACAGGATTTATAAAGACAGAGTAGATCTAGACCACACGCTATAATTTACAAAGACCCAACAATTCCCCCTACATTACACACCCACATTACCTTAAAGGTGCTCTAAGTGATGTTGGGTGACGTTACTTCTTGTTGACGTTTGAAGTATTTTCAAACAAAACGAGGCTAGCTCGACCCTCCCTCCTCCTCATCCCGTCCCCTCTCCCTCCCTTCTCTGCTTCCGCTTACTAACCCCCCCAACCTCCACCCCCAAAACCTTGTCGGTTATTGGCTGGAACGCTGGAACACTGTTTGTTATGTTTTGTGGTGCAGGTTGGAGCAGATTGTTTTTGTTGGCGTTTGTGGATCCTGGGCTGTCTACAGAGACCGTGTTTTTTTACAGTGTGTTCAGGGGACAGGCAGCTAGCGGATATTGAGGAGACGTTTGCTGTATGTGACAAAAAATGTTGTAGCCTAAAAAACGCGTGACATCGCTTAGAGCACCTTTTAAGTCTAGTTGCATTGTGGGTAATGTAGGCGGCAGGTTTTGGCATGGAAGAAAGTGGGGAATAAAAGGATATCTGTGGTCCTGTTACATCAATTTTGACTTTTTTTTTTTTCTAACTGTCCGTTGTCTCTCTGACAAAGTTCTAGGAGTGTGATGCTAAATCGGTGGAGCGCTCTTTCAAAATTACCTTTTAAAGTGCCCATATTATGAAAAAATCACTTTTTCTTTTTTTTTTTTTTAAATAGATTTTATTAATTTTTATCAAAATAGAACATAACCAACATACAAGTGCTCTCTGAGTTCACAAAAATATCAAAACAGGAAGGAAGATAAACCACCATCCAAACCAAAATGACTGCAGGTAGCTCACAACTGTCCTTACAAAATCACTTTTTCTGGGATTTGGGGTGTTATGTTGTGTCTCTGGTGCTTCCACACACATACAAACTTCACCCATGCTGTTTAGAGTGAGAAATGGTTTCTGAATGTGTCCTGCCTTCAGTCTCTGGGTGAGCTGTTCAAAATCGGCACGGCGTTCTACGTCACAAGCCAAAACGAGCAGGCTAACCGCAACCATTAGCTCATAGCGTTAGCATGCTAACGCTAATGCTAACGCTAGCATGCTAACGCTAGCATGCTACCTCGTTCTCAATAGCAAAGCACTGCTACAACACACACAAGTTCACCATAATCTACAAAAGAACTACTTACATGTGCGCCCTCATTTAGAAGTCTCCCAGCTAATCCTGCCTTGTAACTGACCGAAGTTGTAGAAACAGCCTTTCTTTTACTGTCTATGGAGCTAGCTAGCTGACATGATCTACATCTGAGCTACTGGGCATGTGCAAGTGCAATCAAAGATAGTACAGAAGAAGAAAAGAGGTCTCACTCTGTAGCTAAAACAGAGACCAGCTGAAAAGAGGATCTGCAGCAGTGAGAGAGAGCACTGCAGTACAACACAAATATGGTGTTTTTTGAAAATTAAACCATGTAAACCTATTCTGGTACAACCTTAAAATACAATTATGAACCTGAAAATGAGCATAATATGGCTGCTTTAATATTATACTTGTTTGATTGTTTAGTCTGATCATTCTCTAAGTGTAATATTAAAGTGGTATGTGCATAGCTTAGATGTATTATTCAACCATAAGTAGATGGCTATTTTAAGGTATTTTGCCATTATTTTAATTTAAAAGTGCACCGTAGAGGCATACAGAAAAACTGTGGGTGACCGAGGAAGAGTATTAAATGTGTCCAGATTGAACCTAGATGTTGTTACTGGTACTGTGGAAGAAAAAGTTCTCTAAGGTCCAATTCAGTGGCTGGTTCAGATGAGTTGTATTGACTGCGCAGACGAGTTCACAAGAAGCTGTAGAATTCTCTTTGACCAGAGGGAGTTTCTAGCCAGGGTTTATATACCGGTTTACAGGGAAACAGAGTAAACAAAAGCTGAGAAGACATTCAATTTAGGCCGGGAGCCAGGTCCACTCCTCAGGATGTTTTTTGCTACCTTTTTTTTCACTATTATTTCCTATTATCTTATACCTTGGGCCATCACAAGTTGATAACGACCAGCCCCAACTCGGCCCCGTTTGGTCTCAGGGGCCAAAAAACACCCTTTTTGGGAAAAGCTTTTGCTGGAATGATGTAATTGGGAATATTAAGGTACTGCAGCTACATAAATGGTCGTATAACTTTAACATTTTGCATGGTGTATCCTGACACATAGGGGGAACTAGCAAAAAAAGATTCTGGGGATTGCTGCCTTTTTGCTGTCAAATATCACCCTCAACATACCCCAAAAGACAAAAAAATGTCTGTCCGCCTGACAAATTGTCATCAAAAGTGATAATTTTCAAGCATTTTATTATACATATCACTGCCTCAATTGTACATGAAAAAGTTTATAAGCTTCAATTTAAGTCCAAGATGACATTTGTATCTAGAGGATTATAGCTGGTATAACCAAAGTTCTTCACTGTACCTCAAATCGGACAAAACAGAACATTCAAGCATTACCATTCCGTATGGGATTAAGCATATTTTTTGCATATGAACAATATTTTTTTAAAGAGTTGAGACTTGACTTATGCAGCCTAATTCAAAGTCTGAGTAGATTTGCATAGGCTCAATATTTTCTGCTCCAACTAATCAAAGTGCTGTGATTAGTTAAAGGTGCAGTAGGTAAGACTTATAAAACTAACTTTCTGTCATATTTGCTGAAACTGACCCTATGTTCCAGTAGAACTACATGAAGCAGGTAACAATAAAAAAAAAATGCGGCTCCTCTGGCACCACCTACAGCCTGTAGTGCGATTTGCAAAAATCCACAGCTCCTTGTTCAGATGCACCAATCAGGGCCGGGTGTCTGACTGCGTGTCAATCACTGCTCCTGCACACGCATTCATTCTACCTTGTGGGGGGGAGGGGCTTAGGAGAGCGTTTTGGGCTTTAGCGGAAAGGGGGGAGAGACTGAGACGTTGTCGATTTTCAATTTTTTTGGCTAAGTCCTGGATCTTCGCAATCCTACCTACGGCACCTTTAAGGTGGGAATTGTTGACTGTTGGAGTCAACCTTGGGCTCTAAACAAATGGTCTCACAGTGACTAAAGTGAAATACTTTGTTTTAACACTAAGCTAATGCAAAGGCAGACAGACATAATAAAATGACGAGACAGTAAAAGTTTGTGAATCAGGTAAAATAATAGGAACTTACTCTGTGAACAGGAAAGAGGATATTAGGATAAGATGAGACTAAAACTGTTAGGAAATTAATTTTCGTCTACACTACAAAATAATATATTTTTTTAAATACAATCCCCTGTTTCTCCTCTGTCTGCTCCCTCAGTCGCTGTGCGGTCACCAGTGCTCCGTGCGCAGTGTCTCCTTCTCCCACTCCTCCTCCATGCTGTGCTCTGGGTCCATGTCTGGAGAGGTCAGGGTGTGGTCGGTGCCCACCTCCACCTGTGTGGCTTGTTTCCAGGCTCACTGCGGAGCCACGGAGGCCCTCACCTTCTTGGATGAAGGGGCCATGCTGCTGAGTGCCGGCTCTGATCACACGGTGAGGCATCACTGCCTGTACATACTCAACCTGGATCAGAGAAATGGAACTTTACTCTGTGAGCCAGGGCTGCAGGATTGTCATAATATATTTACTCCACCACTTGGCTGACGTAGTTACAATTTAACCAAAAAACAAACTACAAACAAATGATGATTTGGAACTTTTCCATTTGTTTTGTTTCCGCAAAACACAGTCACAAAAAAAGACTCAGAGCATCGAGGCTCAGAACATTGTCACAAATTTTGAGATAAATAGCTTCCTTTTTCCATGTCCTTCTGTATAACAGCTCCAGCTCTGGTCAGGAGGACTTGGACGGTCGGTCACTGCATTAAAAAGCGATGAAGTAAGCACCTTATTTACCTTATGCATTAACTTTTTTTTTTTTACATAGCGCAGAATTTTCTTTCCAAAATTGATATTCTCATTTGGTCTTTTAGTGCGAGCAGGAGCCTCCATTGAAGAAAGTGAAGTCATCTGAGCCTGCTGCTCTCTGTGTGGCTGTTAATGGAGACCATGCTGCTGTGGGTTACCATGGTGAAGGATTGAAACTCTTCAGTCTTGACTCAGGTGTGTTATTTGTGCTAGGAATGTAAAAAAAAACCCAAATCATATTGACTAGATTGGATTAGCGAAAGACACCAACCTGAGAGAAGAAATACAGCTCTGCCGAGGACCCCTCAAGGAAAATGAGAGGGCGTGGCTTCAAATCCTTAACTCCTATTATACAACCTCATTGTGAAAAAATCGTTTTTTGTTCTATATAGTTACAGTCACATAATTATTCAGCAACATAAAAAATTCACCAAGCTGAAAAAAATAGCTTTCCTCCTTTTTTTAAATTGTATTACTTTAATTTCTTACTCTTATATTGTGTCTGTATTTTCTGTCTTGCTTGGGTCTTTTATTGTGAAGTACTTTAAGACATCAGTTTTTGAAGGGTGCTTTAAAATTAAAGTTTACTTACAGATAGATAGATAGATAGATAGATAGATAGATAGATAGATAGACAGATAACCATAAAATTAATATTGATGAAGATTATATTGAATTAAAAGACATACTTACATAATCTACTGTATATTTCTATCCTAACACTCCTATCTCCCTCCACCCTGTATACATATTGCACAAAATGAAAATAATGTGCATTAAAAAAAGAAAACATAAAATAGATCTGATAAACAAACGGACAATAACTATTTTTAAAAAGGTTTAAGGAATCTAAAGGCGTTTTTCCATTACATGGTACCTGCTCGACTTTTTTGGTTTTCCATTACGAAAAAAAGTACCTGGTACCTGCTAACAGGTACTTTTTTTAGTACCTCCTCAGTCGAGGTTCCAAGCGAGCTGAGGCGATACCAAAAGGTGACGTGAAAGCGACAGACGGGGGTGTCCTGAACAAACCCGCTATTTTTAAACAGTTTAGCCAGCTGTTTTTTTTTTTTTTGCTGCCTCCAGCTTAATTTGAAACAAAATGTGTCTTCTGGCAACACACACCTTCGACGTTCTGTGTGTGTGTCGTTAGGTCACAGTAGTTTACTGCGGCGCCGCTTGTTTACAGTTCTGCGGAGGCTCCGGCAGAGCTTTCGCCGTAGCCTAACTACACACACATACATGGCCGGCTCGACTCACACACCAGCGCACAAGAATAAACATCAGGCCACTTTTACATAGGCTACATAGGCTACGGAGAAAGCTCTGCGTGGAGCCTCCACAGAACTGTAAAACAAACTCAAGTGGTCTGATGTTTATACTTGTGCGCTGGTGTGTGCATCGATACGGCATAACGACCAGCCACGCTGAGGTGGTACTAAAATCTGCAATGGAAAACGGACGCACAGTGTGTCGAGTCGAGGTGAGTAGAGTCGAGGCGAGTTGAGCAGGTACAATGTAATGGAAAAACGCCATAAGGCACTTAACAGGGTAATAGTTCAAAAGTCTCTAAAATCTTCTTGGCTATTAAGTCATGATAACATGTCAATGCGTTTCAGCCATTAAGGCCCTTGTCTAAGGATAACTTCTTCTTTTTTTAATCATAGGTGAGAAGATCTGGGACTCCACACTTGATGTGTCCGTCCTGAGCCTGCTGTGGGTGGTTTTGGACGCAGAGCAGAGCGAACCTGGGCTGCTGTTGTCTGGAGGGAGTGACAAACGCGTGAGGGTCTGGAAGAGAAAGGCAGGAGAGGAGGGACTGCTGGAAGGCCTGGAAATGTCTGGAATGTTTGGTGTGCAACCAGGCACCATCCTGGCTTTAGCACAAAACTCCACATACCTGGCGACGGCTTCAGGTTAGTGTTGCTGGCGGGAAAGTAAAAACATGACCGAGGGTTTTACAGAAATGTCATTTTACTGTTCTAATGGTTTCCACCGTAACATACCGGTAATATATTTCTCGTGTAGGAGGTGCTCTCTCCTTTTTTTTTTAAACATCCCTGCTATGAATGATGGGTGAGATGTATTCTGTGTGTGTGTGTGTGTGTGTGTGTGTGTGGTGAGATGAGTTTTATATATATGTTACAATGATGATGCACCTTATTAGAGTGGCTCTACAATTTCATTGTACTTAAATGCAATGACAATAAAGGCATTCATTCATTCATTCTTTTCTTTTTTTCTTTCTTATTTTTCTTTTTTTATTCCCCCAAAAAAATACATTCCACAAACAACAGAACAAATAAATGACAAATCAGGTCTAAGCATCAATTTAACAACCACACATCAAAGATAAAACAAATGTAGAAAAAAAGAAAAGCAAATGAATAAATTAATAAATAAAAACAAAAATGATAAGGTGCTTGAGCTTCCTTCCTTATTGACAACTCAGTTTTTTCAATAAACTCAGTGATCTCTCAGAGTAGTCAGAGTGATAGAAAAAAAGGGCACAAAACAAAAACAATAATTTAGATAAAGAAATAAGACAAACAGCCAGAACTCGCCATTGGTCCTTATTAAATACAAAACTTCCTACCAGCCTTCAGTTCTAATAATTTCCCACCTTTTCAACATGATTTTTACCATCTTCAATTATATTTAGAATCAATCCTTCCTAAATATAGTAGCGTTTAATAAACCTTTTAAATTGGTTGATATTCAAGGAGTGCACATCCTTCTTTCTACTCATACCTGTTTGATTATTTCCCCTTCTGTATTTCTCTTTGATTCAGATGACTTCACCATTGTTCTGTGGTTGTTGAGCGATCTGGCCCTCGACTCCTCCGTCGAGCCTCATGGCTTTCTGCGGGGCCACAGTGGGGGGGTCACCTGTCTGGCGTTCAGCCCTGATGGTGGACAGCTACTGTCCGGGGGGAAAGATCAGGTACAATGTGTGTGTGTGTGCTGTAGTGTTGTGACAATATTGGAATTTAGTTTTTTTTAAACAAACACTGACTGTATAGATGGGGAAAAAAAAATGTTATGCCACATGGATTTGAACGTATGCTTGATTCTAGGGTTGGACAATATGACACAGTATGCTGTGAGAGATTTTGCCATACCATTTATTTCATGGTTTGTCTTCCTTTGATATCAATGAGTGCACAAGGCCATTGTTGGCAATGTTGCAAATTAATCAATCAATTTATGGTAGGGCTGTAGATGGGGTAAACCCAGCCCGATCTGCTGGCGATTTGATTTCGCCCTGCAGCTCAGGCTGGAAACCTGTACTTTTATCTTTTCTGCTTCCGTTACAATTTTGCGGGGACCAATCACAGACTGGCTTATCCACCTATTGGCGGGTTTAACACAATGACGATAGAGAAGCGACCAAGCAGCTTCTTGTTTACATTCAACATTCAGCTATCGCTGATACGTCACCCGGATCCTTGGTCTGATTGGTTGAAGGACTATCCAATTGCGTACAGTCATTTGAACTATGCCCGTTGATCACGCCTCTTGTGCAGTAGAAAATCCAGAGCAGACTCCCCAGACTAATGTTCAGTCTTAAAAGATTGAGTTTGGTCTGGTGATAGCCAGACTAGTAGGGCTGTACAATTAATCAAATCTTGATCGCAATTTCAATTTTGGCTCCTGACGATCACAAAAACAATGTGATCGAGAAAAACTAATATTTTGCACCTTATGTTTCGCGAGTAAACTCTTCTTTTGTCTTGTGTTCTGAATGAAACGCACACTTTTCGCTCCTCCCGAAGGCTAAACTCACTCAGCCAACATTTGAATGTAGCGTTTATATTATTTGTTTTAAGGGGGAATTCGAAAAGTTCAATGGGAAAAGTATCAAGGGAAATTTCACAGTTCAAGGTGTTTTCACTGTTGATTTGTTTAACTGTCTCACTGTTTTTGTAAGTTTTATAAATGCAATATCTTTCCAAAAGTCAATAAGTAATCTTGTTAAATTAAAATAATTGTGATTATGATTTTTTTCCACAATCAAGCAACCCTAATTAATGGCAATATTGGATTATATTATTCATGATTTTTGCAACAACGGTCATTCCTGTCTGCCTTTTATTAATATAGATGTGGGTGGGATTGGACAAAATAACGCAGCATTGACCGGTGTCTTTGTTTCAGGCCCTGATGGTGTGGGATGTGAGTTTGTCTCCTGCCGTTCTCACTAAGTCGCTCCCTCACTCTCACAAAGACTGGATCACTGGCTGTGTTTGGACTCCAGACTGTGTGGTAAATCTTCATTACATTAAGAAAATGTAACTAACTGAGTTACAGGTCTGCTCCCGAATGGAGCTATTACCCGAGAGTCATATAACTACACTATACTTGTTATTCTTTATGTAAACTTGTCTTCATCTGCCTCCTTTTCTGTTCCAGATTAGCTCTTCCAACGACGGGAGGCTTTGTTTATGGGATCTGCAGGCAGGCCAGTGTCTCAGAGAAATCTCCTGGAGGAATCCTCTTACATCTGTCTGCTGTGTGGTGAGCAAATTCTACATTTATCCATCAGAGAAAATACAGGGTGTGTTGTTTCTTTCTCTCCTGAAACATCTTTATGCATTCAATTGTTGTGTTGGCGCAGTAAATAAGCTTGCGTAGTTCGTTTATAGAGATCAACAGTGTGGTTCCCGAAGTGAAAATCCCATTCATTTCCTCCATAAGGATTTTGATTTTTCAGCCATAATGTCTAGTCAGACTGACCAGCTCCGAGGTTGTGAAGCGAAGGTTTCTGCTCCTGTAGAAGCCAGAAGTCCATATGAAATCAACCTTGTTTTAAGAAAAAACATGTTTTTATTCGGGATCTTATGGAGAAATACTACACTTCCCACAATCCTAAGTGTAACAGCGACATCGCTGGAGCTCGCTGTTACCATGGAAATGTTTACCACACCCGCAAATGGCTAGTGAATTGCTATTATTGAAGTCTCTGATCATTGCTGTACACAGTCAATTCAATTTTATTTTATTTATAGTATCAAATCATAAGAGTTATCTCAAGACACTTTACAGATGGAGTAGGT
This sequence comes from Sander lucioperca, assembly GCF_008315115.2. Classification (NCBI taxonomy): domain Eukaryota; kingdom Metazoa; phylum Chordata; class Actinopteri; order Perciformes; family Percidae; genus Sander; species Sander lucioperca. Next base: position 34,263,519 of record NC_050181.1, read on the forward strand.
CTAGACCACACTCTATAATTTACAGAGACCCAACAATTCCAGTAATTCCCCCAAGAGCAAGTATTTAGTGCGACAGTGGCGAGGAAGAACTTCCTTTTAGGGAGAAACCTGGGACAGACCCAGACTCTTGGTAAGCGGTGTCTGACGGTGCCGGTTGGGAATGTGATGAACAGTGACAATAATCGTCACAATAAAGATAATGGAACTATGACTAGAAAGAGTAGTTGTAGTAGTTCATGACGTAGCAGGGCACTGCAGGGCGTTACAGGGTGTAGCAGGGCACTGCAGGGCGTTACAGGGTGTAGCAGGGCACTGCAGGGCGTTACAGGGTGTAGCAGGGCATAGCAGGACATAGCAGGGCACTGCAGAGCGTAGAGCAGGACCACGGCGACAGCGGCAACCATGATTTAGGTGCCACCATAATCCAAGGAAAGCAGCTGGGCGAAAATTTTTTTTTTCAAAATGTTGTTTTCCAGCGAATCAAATGTTTTATGGTCATGTATGGTGATTCATCTTGTAGCCGGTTGGCTTGGCTTCAGGCTTGAGACTCTTTATAGAAGCATTTCATGAAATCTCGATGGAGATATTGAATGAGGAAAAACACTTCCGGAACCAGAGCCGTTCATAAAGTAGGCGGTCACTGTTGAGCTCCATAGTGTAGCGATTTAACTGCAGGTCAGTCTTTTTTTTTTCTCTCTTAAGACAGTATGTAGTAAACCCTCAGCCTCATTAGGGGGTTTCTGTTTTGACTTGTTTGGTGCTCTGTGTGCAGGGACTGTATGTGGTAGCCGGCTGTGCAGAGGGAGCGCTACACGTTTGGAACTGGGAAACAAACATAGAAATCTGCCACATTGCTGCACACAAGCAACGTATACACCACTGCTCTCTCCTCCCAAATACAGGTACACATCTTGGGAAATGAGTGCACACATACAATCATTTGTCTCTCCCTCTTTATTTCATATTGTACAATATGAGTCTTATTTAGAAATTATTAGTTCTTCATTCTTTTTTCCTGCTTTGTTTTTAAGACAAGAACAAAGACGTCAACCCAGAAGAAATGACTGTGTTCACCGCATCTGATGATGGCACAGTAAAACTCTGGAAACCACTGCAGGTCTGTCGCTCAATATCAAATGGGGGAAGATGTGGTTTTTTGACAATTTAGTAAAAATAGTGCAGTGCCAGTTCAAAATGTGCCTGTTTGGAATGGGCTGATTACTCGGCCTCCTGTGTTGCTGCTTGTAGCTTTCTTCAGAACCATTGTACCCCGAAATAACTTCCAGAAGGCCCCCAAAGCACTTAATATGCATGTAAACTGTATACTACTGACTTAACTGTGTATTTCTACTTTAGAGGAAACATTGTTCTGCTACATAAAACTGACAGAGAATGTTGCAGATTTAGATTCTACTCACAAAATATCACAATTAACTATTTATTATCCAGCATTATGTTAGAGTTGAAATCAAGTAAACATTATGTATGGCGTTTTGACCATACAGCATAGATAAAGCGCCTTGTGAATGTGCGCTTTTTTATTATTTGTTTTTATAAAACTCAACCTATAACACATGTTGCAGGGCGGTTCACTCAGGCGCAGCGCGGCTGCAGCTCATCTAGAGATGTCCCCTTTTTTTTAGTCTGTCACTTATTTTAAAATTGTTTTTGTCTTTACGTACAGGTGGAACACTTTGGCACCTTCCAGGGTCACAGCGGTGCAATACAGGGAGTTGCTCGCAAAGAAGGAGTCCCAGAATTTCTTACCGTTTCCGAAGACTGCTCATTGCGATGCTGGATATGGGGAATGGGTAATACTTTATATTCTGCCTTCACATAATATCATTAAAAATGAAAAGGGTTCACAATGGATACTCAGTCAGTGTGCACTCATGAAATGCATGTATATGTATATATATATATATATATATATATATATAAAACAAAAAAAAATAAAAAATGCTATGTAAAGCCCCTCATGTTTTAATGCACTTACCTGACTTAAAATCATTTTTGTGTATTTTTTTATAAAGCTTTGTTTCTAAATGAGATATTAATGAGTCTGATAGGACTGCACAAATACAGCTGAAACAATGATTTGAGTATTGTGTTCAATATTGAGATCTTGATCATCATAATTACTCATCTATTTTTTTGGGATTTCACTAATAACACACAGAAAGAACATGGTTACCTGTAGTGTACTGTGTGTACCTCATATATGGTGTGTGTGACCTTTTTTATTTAGAAAACTGTCCCAGTTCACCTCTGTGTTGTGTTTTTTCAGAGAGTCCTCCCAGTGTGACAGGCCCGGTCACAGCTCTGTGCTTCTCTCAGACAGGGGATCTGCTTCTTGCTGGTTATGAATCCGGTTTGCTGGAATTATGGCAGCGTAACACTGTGGTCGGCCACAAGCAGGTGAAGACATGCACAAGAGAAAAAGGGATGTACACTGGACACACGTATGTTTGTGTGTGTGTGTGTGTGTGTGTGTGTGTGTGTGTGTGTGTGTGTGTGTGCTTGTTTTACTATATTCCTGGGGTCCAAAAACCGGGGAATACAGTATACTTGTGGGGTCTGTACAGCCTTGTGGGGCCCAAAATGCTGGACCCCACAAGGTTAAAGGGCTGTTTGAGAGTTAAGACTTGGTTTTAGGATTAGGGTTAGAATTAGGTTATGGTTAGGGTGAGGTTAAGGGTTAAGGTTAGGCATTTAGTTGTGATGGTTAAGGTTAGGGTAAGGGGCTAGGGAATGCATTGTCAATGACGGGTCCCCACAAAGATAGTGAAACAAACATGTGTGTGTGTGTGTGTGTGTGTGTGTGTGTGTGTCTCTCAGGCTTCAGACAGCACGGTGACAGCGATCTGCTCCATGCCTGATGGCCAGTTTGCTGTAAGCTACACAAAGCTTGCTGTTGATGTGTGGAAGCCAGTGTGGGATCAACAACACAGCACTGCAAGGTAAACAGCCGCCTGACTACAGTAAGCTACCATACATAATACACTACTTTTTTTTATTATTTTATATTTTTTCAACATTTATTTTGTCATAAGTTATGAACAAATTCTCATTTACAAGAAAGGCTTCAGGAAACAACACAAGAATGCAACACAAGAAAACAACAAACTTTTAGTGATACCAGTGTTTGTTGGGGAGGAAATGCAAATCATCAGTCTTTCTCTCTGTTCTAAATGTGAAAATAGTGGAGCATTTTTACCTTAAATATGCTGGTATTTGAAAGCAGTGATAAGCTGTGCTTTGAGAATTACACATTCTCATCATTAATGTGTCAAAATGAATACATTATTATGAGTGTCCCATACTTGATAAAGGTTACTGCTACTACTTCTACTCCGCTGCATTTCATAGAGAAATATTGTACTTTTTACTCCACTACATTAATCTGACATCTTTAGTTACTAGTTACTTTACACATTAAGATTTTTACACACAAAACACATTTGTAGCTGATAAAATCTAAAGTTTTATTATAAATTTAATTACCCAACTATACCTACAAGTCCAGCTGAAATGTTTAGACCATTAAACACTTTGATTGACAGAACTGTTAATAAAATGGATTTTTCTGTATCAGTACTATTACTTATAATACTTTAAGTACATTTTCCTGATGATACTTACATAAGTAACATTTTCAATGCACGACTTTTAATTGTAACAGAGTATTTTACAGTGTGGTATTAGAACTTTTACTTAAGTAAAGGATCGGAATACTTCTTCCACCACTGATTAACACCCTGCACATCCATCTTTCTGCAAAGTAAAGCGCAAACATCCATGTGACGACAAACAAAACCCATTTTGGGGATAGAGGGTTAGGGTCAGTTAGTTAGTTAGTTCCATGGAGACTTAGAAACATGGAAATAGATCAAAGAAGTTGTGAGGAGTTAACTGCTCTGTCCATGTGTTTCTGTTTCTGCTCCCAGCCTGGTGAAGGTAACCACGTACACAGTGATCGAGACCGTGGTCCGCCTCCACTTCTGCTCCGTCCTGATCGCCGTCGAAGACTCTGGAACCATCTTAGACGTCGCAAAAGATGCGGAAAACTGGACCAACACGATAACTAAGTACTTATCAAAATCTTTGTCCACAGTTTTCAGCGTGGTTTTAACAAATCTTTATTTATAAATTTTAAAAATACCTGCATTTTTAATCATTATATGTATAATATATAATATGAATTAGAATTTTTACCTTGTTGAATTAAAGCAGAGGAAATGTTAATTAAGACAAACCCATTTGTGTATATATATATATGTATTTGTTAGCTTTTTGAGGTATTTTAAATCAAATTTGGTGACTGGCTTTTGTCACTTGAAAAAACATCCTGTTTACAATAGCCCAGTTAGCTAAAAGTGGTAAATATCGGTCATTAAATGCACGATAATTTAACAGAACTTCATAGGAGCTCTGTATCCTTAAGCAGGATTTAAGTTACTATTGACACAGTTCAGCTCAGTTGCTGTTTGGTTTTATTTCTTATACACTGAGGGGGGGTATATTTTTTTAAGCTCTGAATAATTAAACCAACCTTAAAGCTCGTTTGTGTATTTGTCTTTTATTGCAGCTGGAACAGAAGTGTCAGAATTTTGGGGATGATCAGTAACGACGAGAAAAGCATGTGGCTGGTGGGCGAAGAAGACGGAAAAGTCCACATTGGCTTCGTTGTGAGTTTTTGCCCAAATTCTCTCTAAATGATACTCATATTATTCACACCAAAGACATGTTTGATGTAGCTCTCAGATTTATTCACGAAAAGAAAATATATGATTGCAAATTAAATGATACCACCTGGCAAAGAACAATTAATTTTTTCTCTGTCAAATCATTCCCAACATTTTATTTACAACTGAAGTCAGGAAATCCAGTTATGCTTGGCGCTGATGGCTCCGCTCTTGATAGAGCTCCCTGGACCATGCAGAAACCCCCCTGGGTATAAAAAAAAGAGTGAGCCAAAAGAAAGACATTAAAAACCATTTTAAACGATTAGTCATGTTAGGACTCTGAACTAGAAAGGTGGAGGCTGGGGGTGGTGGAGGCAAAGTCTTGCCAGCATCAGCAGTGAGTGAAGCAGCGTCAGTGTAGCAGGGATCAGTGAGGAGGGAGTCGTATATAAAAGGACCGCCTTGATGTGAGAATACCTGTGATTGGTGTGTGTCTGATAGGAATTATAATTCAATCAGCGGGCGAATGACTTCCCTGTCCTGCATGAACTAACGCTAAGCTTAATTTGATGTTGATTGATGCCTCTGTCCTCTCTTTCTTCAGTTTGCCATGGGCCCCAAAAGTGTTTTGAACACAGCTTTCAGCTCAACGATCCTAGAGACGGAGGAAGAGGAGAAGAAGGGGAGCCCGATGACAGCTGGAACTGTGGACAAAGGTTCTGACATCTATAATGTGTCCGCTGCAGCGGTTACAATTACTACGCTTACTACAAGCATACTTCTACTCCTGCACATAGCAGCTCTCAATGTATTGGTTTATTGCGTGATTATCCAACATGTTGTACGTTCTTTCAGAGTTTGTCGTGTGTGGAGACGTGAACGGCAACATGTGGTTCAACCAGCCTCCAGAGTTTTCCTCGTGGAGTAGCAAAATATCTGTAAGGGCTGAGAGACTCTGAAACACAACATAACACATTTAGCATAAAAAAAACCCCGCAGCATTTGCTTGAATGAGAAAACTATAGATACATCTGGTGAACATCTACATATAGTATAGGTTTTAGTGAGGTATTGCAACTATCAACAATGGCTGCTACATTGTTTGATCATTGATTATCATTGATTTTGTTAATACAGTTTCACAAAATAGTAAAAGATAGTTACTAGGACAGCACTCCAGTTTTAATATTTTTATTGCGACACATTGGACATTTCCCAGCTTGTGCATGCAAATACAACACGCTGAGGAAGTGCGCTGCCCGAAACATCTGTTGTGTGGCAATAAAAATATTAAATTGGAGTGCTGTCCTAGTAACTTTATCTATGGCTAGTCACCTTTAGGATCCAGCACCCTGCCTTCATAGCTTTAAGTGTCTATGTGAGTTGAGCGCATCCAGTCCCATTTTTTTTTTTACAAAATAGTAAAAAGAAATGCCCATCACATTTTTCTATAGCCCAAGGTGACGTCTACACATTGTTTTTTGTCCAACCAACAGGCCAAAACCCAGAGATATTTGATCTACAACAAATCCTCACATTTAAGAAGCTGGAGCCACCAAATGTTTGGCATTTTTGCTCAATAATCCATGATTAGAATTGTTGTAGATTAGTTTTCTCTTGATCGACTAATTGTTTTAGCACTACTTTGACCTGTAAAAAGGCCTACATTTCTCAAATTCTACATTTCGCCACAAATCTTAGGTACTGTAACTACAAGAAGAAAAAGGCATCTGCCTGTACTGTCTGCCTGTACCAGCAAGGACATAGAAGCAAACATCAGATATAATTAGCCGTTGTTTTAAGCCAGGGCTTTACTTTTTATCCCCAGGCTCACAGTGACAGGATCAGTGTGCTGAAACTCACTGAGCGCACCATCATCTCCGCCTCCTACGACAGGACAGTGAAGCTGTGGGACAGAAACACCAAGAAACAAGTACGCCAGAGTCTTAAAAGAACAGTTTGACATTAGGAGAAATATATTTTCGCTCTGATGGATCTCTTCACCTTCATTTAAAAAAAAAAAAAAGTAGTCTGTCTTCCAATAACTATTTGCCTCGTGTGCTCTCTCTTTCTCTCTCTCCCTCCAGGTGGGTATGTTTGTGTGTGGAGGTCCTGTTCTGCAGTTAGAGGTCAACCCTAAAAAATCCACTGAACTGGTTTGTGGTGACGGACAGGGAAAGCTCTACTTCCTCTCCTGGAAAGAATAATCCTCAAGACATTACACACTAACTTCAGCATTTACTAAAAACGCTTAAATGCTACACTAACCAAAGATTGGCAATAATGTTTTACTTCCTCCTTGCTTCAGTGGCGATGAATGTGCAATAAATATATTAAGAAAGAATAGGGTGGGGGCGGCATATAAGCATCTATTTATTAGTTGCAAATATATATTTACAAGTGCCTTTAATGTTTATGGCAAAACAAACTTGCAAATGTAACAAGTATAAAAATCAAGTAAGAATGTAAAGTTCAAGTTCAGTTCAAGTTTTGTGCTAGCTAAATTATGTAAATGTTTATTTTATTTGAAATTAGATAGAAAACACTAGAAGATCTTTTGTTTGACAATAAATTAAATGTTCAAATCTGCACTTTGTTGGTTGGTTTAATGTTGTTTTTTAAAAGACCAAATGAGAAAACATCAAATATTGTATGTAATACTTTCTTCACATTCTATATTCTATATTCAATAATAGATTACTTTAATAATTAGTAGGACTTCTTTTATATTAGCGAGGCAGTAAAGGGCATGGTGACATTCTTGTTATTGTCAGACTTTTGTGTGAATGTTTGTATTTAAAGTAGGGATGCACCGAATCCAGATTTTTGGGGTTCGGCCGAATACCGAATCCACTGGTTAAGATTCTGAAGGCATGTTGAAGGCATGTTGGGTGGGTGAAATTAGAAAGCTAACGTTAGCTAACGAGCAGCAGCCGGCCGTTCAGTCGCTCCGCTCCCACTGTAGGGAGACTCATTTGCCAAGAGAACAGCTGACGGCCCGGGAGAGGCACTGTCTGGTTAACACAAGTTTTTAGCTGTGACTGCCCTTCCTTTGCCGTACCTGAAGTTGCTGCATTTTGGCTGCTGTCTGTCTATGTAAACACCTTCCCGTAATCAACGGCGGCGTCATTACGTCGACCAGCATAGCGCGCGTAGTGCAAGCGTAGGGTTCGGTGGAAAAAAATTCTAAGGTTCAGCAGAAACCCCCGTCAAAAAGCCCAATATTCGGCCAAATCTGAACCTGAATGCTGGATTCGGTGCATCCCTAATTTAAAGGTATTTTCATAAAATTGCTCTTTGACTGGAAACTGCGTGAGACCCTTTCAGCTGAGAGACATCAGTGGCAGACATGTAAACGGCTTATCAGCTAATGCTTTTACAACTCTGTTATCTGCACTCAATTGATTCTGTTATATTGACAATGGGTCACATTTAGTGCAGTAAAACATGTTCAGTAAATAAAACTACAAGCAGTGTTGCACACAGGTTTGAATGTTTAACCTTAAAATGAATAGAAATGTGCACCTTAATGAGACATTAAATAATCACACAACATACTATCATAATCACTTTCTTTTTCTTAGGCCATTTCAACAAGATTGTCTTTATTTGAACACATACATTGACCTGCATTTCGACTACACACGTATAGCCTGCTAACAAGAAATTATGCAATGTGTGTTATGTCGGGCAAATCCAACTGCAACTGTAGAAATCTGCCAATTAAGCGTTTCCCTAAGATTTTATAATTTTCACCAATATTTATTTCTGTTTCACCACCACATGCTATTCATTATTTATTATATTTATTATTTATTCATTATAAGCAATGGTTTTTGTGGGAGGGAGAATAAACAGCATACTCAAAAATCCATATTTAGTATGCATGCTTTCTGCTTTGAGTATACTTTATTTTGTTACTTTTTTCTTTCCAGTGGTGGAATGTAACTAGTAGGCCTACATTTACTCAAGTACTATACTTCACTGCATTACTAATTCTAATCCAGTGATATCTGAAATGGGCCATTCTGCATAATGAGTAGGTACTTTTACTTCTTGAACTTTAAGTGTATCTTGATAATAATACTTTTTTTACTTTTATGTACGATTTTTTAATGCAGGACTTTTTCTTGTAACAGAGTATTACTACTGTGTAGTATTCCTACTTTTACTTCTAAAATCTGAGTACCGGTAATTTTCTTCACCACTGTAGCTGTGCTGTGTGGACTCAGCGTTAGCAGCTAGTGATGTTTGTAGCCTTGGGGCAGATAAAATAGCAGCAGCAGCACTTGAACGCAGCACCAGGCTTGTGTCAAACTCCAAGGTGAGACTAGCTAGTAGGTGAGACAGACACGCCCTCTCCTGGATGACAACACAGGGGAAAGAAAAAAGAAAAGTAACCGCTGCTCGGTTTCAATAATGTCTGCTTTATGAACCCACACAAGTCAGAAGAATCTGTGAGAAGTCTTTGATCTCTAGGCTGTTTTTTCTTTTCTTTTTCTTTTTTCACTGAGGAGGGAGGGACCTTTAACTTTCCAGCTTTAGCTAGTGCGTGAAAACAGCCGACAGTACCAACACGGGGACGGACAGACAGAACTCTCCCTGAGGACAGAAACATTTCAACATCGATTAACCAACGGAAAAACCAACCACTGAACACGGGCGGGCGTTGAATAGCTTCAATGGTGAGTTAACGTTTAAATTCGTCTTTAAAACGGCTTACGTTACGTTCGTATTTCTGTCGTTTTTATCCTCCGGGCAGGATAATGTAGCTAACGTTGCGTTAAACAACCGTTGGAAATGTGACTGCTTTACTGCTGTTTGACAGGATCGATACGATAACATGGATTTGGAGTTGGAGTGTGACGGAGAAGCTGTGAGTAACCTTAGATATTTTCTGTCAATGTTTAGCTAAATGTAAAACTTTAGCTTGCCAACGTTTGCGTTTCAAGAGTTTTCAGAGTTGGGTTTATAGTTTTTTCTGTCTGTAAGTCAATTAACAGCCCCATAGCTAACCTAGTAGAGCAGCATTAACCGAGCTGACCTCAAATCTGTGCCACTGAAACTGTCAATGTACAAATACACACTGCAGTAACGTTATAGCTACTGTATGCGGACAGCAGTGTGGGAAGGTAACGAGGTACATTTACCCAAGAGTAACGTGTGGCTCACTGATGTGTTTTTAATTGTTTTAGCTATAATCAACAATATTTGTTAGTGGGATTTAGTGGGATATTGTCGATAATAATAAGAATATATACTTTTACTTTATGACCTTGAGGCCCTGAGGATATTGCTTTAATGATGCATATTCCTAATCAGTCTTTTAATAAAATGATTATAAACCTGCCTCTGGTTCCTTCAATTCTGGGGACTGTCATTGTCACTGTCTGTTATATATATAAAACGAGGTAGGCTATAGGCTATGTAACGTTATAGGTATCCAAGGACCTTCAAGTTCAAAGTAAGCTCTCTTAATATAACTTTGATTTCAAGTAATGTTCAATGTTGACATACCAAACACAGCACTGTCTTATGTCTATACAGTCAGGGAAACGACAACATACGAGGGAACTTAGTTTGTTAAAATAGAACTTGTTTCTGTGGTAACACTTTATATTATGTGTCCTAATTTCTTTTGAGGTTTCCTGGAAAACTGTGTAATTTGGTACTTAATTAAAGGGAAATAACAGCAATGTTCTGAGACAGTAGTTCTTTGATTTGAGTTTGTTATGTTGAGTTTGTAAGCAGATGTTGATTTCTAGAAGACTATTTCCTGTTTAATTTTTATTAGTATAAAATGCTATAATCTTTTGAAGGAGCCTTTGGTAACACTTTCTATGACACCCATTTCTACTATGCATTTATAAGCTTACTTATAATGCATTACAATCTGTTTATAGCACTGTGTAATTATAGTTATAAGCACTCATACATATCCATAATGTTTTATAACAATAACACATTATAAAGCATTTTATAATGACATAATGTCAAGTATCATAATACTTATAAATGCTGGTCACTCACTGACTTTTTTTTTGTTGCACTGATCATGTATTACAGTTCTCATAGTACATTGTATCCTATTATTTAAAAACCAATTTAGTGTTAAGAGTGTAGAAGTATAGTTTAGGGGAAACATCACATTAGTGAAATGTAAATGTCGATCAGTCAGTGATGTCAATTGGAGTCTATTGGAAATATAACACCCTAGTGCAGGAGTGGCCACACTGGGAAATGAGAATCACATCAAGGGCCAGACATATGAAGTTTATTGACATGCTTTTTATATCAGAGAAAAGTCAAATAGCTTTGACTTTATTATTGTATGTCTCGACAGTCTCGAGTTTGGTCGACATAAAGCCCCCAAAAAAGTCAGCAAAACGTGCCTTAGCCATGGTAGAATTTAGAAAAAATCAAGCAAAACAAAGTTTACATTTTGACAACAACCTGTTTCACAGCCTGAATATCAAAATTCTCTGGTTACTGTGGACATTTCTCAAAGATTCTCAAAGTAGGCAAATCTGCCAAATTCTGCTCTGAGTGTCACGTAATTACAGTTTGAAAAACAGTTTCCTGTCTTTTTGGTTGGGCGCTCAACTAGGCGGGCCAAAATTTATGGTGAACCTAAAGTCTTCCGCGGGCCTTGAGTTTGACACATGTGCCCTAGTGTCTCCTTTTATGTGATTCTTAATAATAATAATAATAATAATAATATATACTTTATTAATCCCACAAGGGGAAATTGCAATGTTTTCACACATTACACACAGGCCTGAATTACACACACATGCTCAGCACCTATACATGTATCACTCCGGATCTCCACTGTATGCGGAACGTCTGCGGAACGGCTCTGTGCTCCGCCGTCCGTCAATACCCACTAGGTCCGGATTTGTTGCGGCACTGCTGCGGCCATGACTGACAGCTGAAGTCACGAGGACCCACAATATCTCGCGAATTCACGTAGAAACAGTTTGTTTCCATCCAGAGGAGTAGAGGGGAAACAACTCTGTGCTGTGTTTTCAAGGTGTAGTGCAGGGAAATATGATCCGCTGTGAGCAAGATTTAATTTTTTATTTTGAAAATTAACCAGATTTTTATTTTGTTTCTGTGCTCGACTTCCTGTCCTGCACTATCTGCCGTGTGCTGAATTGCTGCGGAGCTCTCCAGCATCCGGCAAAAATAGAAGCTCTGCGTATCTGCTCCGGAGCTGGGACGGAGTCGGAACGCGGCCGTTCTGCAGACAGTGGAAATACACACATTGACTTTAATGGAAACCTAATGACTCCGCCACCGTACCAATGCGGATCTGCAGCCGTTACGCATCCAGTGGAAATTGCCGAGAGATGTCAGATTGAGGGAGCTGCCCATGGAAAGGCGCCCCGAGCAGTTGGGGGTTCGGTGCCTTGCCCAAGAGCACCTTGGCAGTGCCCAGGAGGTGAACTGGCACCTCTCCAGCTACAAGTCCACCACCATACTTTTTGGTCCGCCACCCCAACAACAACTTAAACAGGAAAATCAGTAATATGATTAATTTTCCCAGAGCTAGAAACACAACAATCACTCTATTGTCATCAAGGTTTCAAGTCCAGACTTGAAATCTGGACGTGAAGCTGGACTGTGGTGATGTGAACGAGTAAATGTATCTTTTTACCCATAAAGTCACCCGTGAATCGTTTCGCAGCATCTTCTCCAGTTTAGTGTCCATGTAGAGACAGATTGATGCTGCTGACTCACAGATCACGGCAGAGAATGTTTACCTTCTGTTACTAACTCATACTGACTGAAACCACAGTAGTTTTAGATGCATGCATTTTTTCAAGTCTAATTTTCTCCCTCTTTTTTTTACTCCTCCTCCAGCAAAAATCATTGCTATTCGGTGGGATGTTCAAAAGATCCTCCAAGTCTGCAGTACCACCTCTCCATGTCAGGGTGGGTAGGTGAATGGCGGACCCAAATAGCAGAGACGGAAGCAGAGGATAGTTAGATGATTTAATCAAACATAAAATCATACTAAACCAAAGGAGTCCAGGAAAAGGAAGGCAAAAGGGTATCCAAAATAAAGTCCAAGATAAACGTAGAAACACGAAGACTAACACTCAGGAAAACTAGTGGAGACGAAACACACAAACCCAAACACATACAATGATCCGACAACAGACAAGGGAAAGACAGAGACTAAATACAAGAGGTAACAAGGGACAGGTGATACAACAGGTGGAACACATCAGGGCGGAGCAGAACAATCAGACAGGCGGGAAAACAGAAAACAGGAAGTAAACTGGACAAGACAAGTGAGAACAAACAGATTACAAAATAAAACAGGAAACCAAGCAAAACAGAGAAACAAGACTACACAATAAAACAGAACAAATACCAAAACCCTGACAGTACCCCCTCCCAAGGGACAGATCCCAGATGTCCAAAAAAAATACCAAAACAGAACAAAAGGCAACCCAGGGAGGGCAGAGGGGGACCGGAGGAGGGACGAACGGAGGAACCAAAAAAGTCAAACGGGGCTAGAGAACAGAGAGTCACTGAGGCACAGGGAACAGAGAGCATAGAGGGCACTCAGGGGAAACAGAGGGCCGTAAAGGCCTGGGGGAAAACTGGGGGGCCACTCGGGGAAGGGAACAGGAAGGCCCCAGGACAGGGACAGAGAGGCCTCGGCAACAGGGGACAGAGAGGCCTCGGCAACAGGGGACAGAGAGCAGCAACGAAGGCAGAAGCCTTCAGGCGGCCGAACAGGTTGGCGAAGGTAGAGTCCCTCAGGCGGCCAAGCAGGACGGCGAGGACTCCGAGGCGGCCGTCGACGAGGGTAAAACCCCTCTGGAGGGCAGCGGCGAAGACCAATCCCCTCAGGAGGCCGTCCGCGACGGCGAAACCCATCAGAAGGCCGGCGGCGAAGGCGAATCCCTTCTGAAGACTGGCGGTGAAGGCGAAGCCTCTCTGAAGGCCAGCGGCGAAGGCGAATCCCCTCTGAAGGCCGGCGACGAAGGCGAATCCCCTCTGAAGGCCGGGCAGGCTCAGCAGATGAAGGGGCAGCTGGGCTGGAGACAGGCGACGGGTCAGCTGGGCTGGAGACAGGCGACGGGTCAGCTGGGCTGGAGACAGGCGACGGGTCAGCTGGGCTGGAGACAGGCGACGGGTCAGCTGGGCTGGAGACAGGCGACGGGTCAGCTGGGCCAGTGTCTGCCAACAAGGTAACAGGATCAGTAACAGACAAGGCAACAGGGTCAGGAGTTGGCAACTCCGCCGACAGGGTAACTGGAGCATTAGTTGGCCGGACCACCGACAAAACACGGGGAGCAGGAGTCGGCCGGACCGCCGACAATACACGGGGAGCAGGAGTCGGCCTGACCGCCGACAGGACACGAGGGGCAGGAGTCGGCCTGACCGCCGACAGGACACGAGGGGCAGGAGTCGGCCTGACCGCCGACAGGACACGAGGGGCAGGAGTCGGCCTGACCGCCGACAGGCAAAGTCTCATGGGGGCAGAACAAAGGCAAAGTCACTAGGGAGGTCTCTGGGACTCCGGAGACCAACAAAGCCTCAGGGACAGTCTCTGGGACGCCGGAGACCGGCAAGGCCTCTGGCTTGCCCGTAGACGTAGACTCTGGGAGGTCTGTCGACGTAGACTCTGGGAGGGTGGTCATCGAAGAATCTGGACGACTGGAAGACTCCAGCAGAGCGGTCAACGGAGACTCTGGAAGGCTGCACGTCAGCAGCGGTTCTGGGCGGCTGCACGTCAGCGGCGGTTCTGGAAGGCTGCACGTCAGCGGCGGTTATCGATGACTCTTGAAGAGCGGTCATCGAAGACTCTGGACGACTGGAAGACTCTAGCAGAGCGGTCATCAAAGACTCTAGATGACTGGAAGACTCTAGCAGAGCGGTCATCGAAGACTCTGGACGGCTGCACGTCAGCGGAGATTCTGGAAGGCTGCACGTCAGCGGAGGTTCTGGGCAGCTGCTAGCCAGCTGGGGATCTAGGGAGCAGCTAGCCAGCTGGGGATCTAAGAGGCTGCTAGCCAGCCGAAGCTCGGGGCGGCTGCTAACCAGCCGGGATTCTGGGAAGCTGCTAGCCAGCCGGGAATCAGGAAAGCTGCTAGTCAGCTGGGGATAAGGAAGGCTGCTAGTCAGCCGTGGATCAAGGATCAAGGACAACCTGGGGACACTAGGAAACTCGGGAACACTAGGAAACTCGGGGAAGCTAGGAAGCTTGGGGAAGCTAGGAAGCTTGGGGAAGCTAGGAAGGCTGCTAGCAAGCCTGGGATCTGGGAGAGTGCTAACTAGCCTGGACTCAGGAGGGCTGCTAGCTAGCTTGGGCACAAGGGGGCTGCTAGCCAGCCGGGGCTCAAGAAGGCTGCTAGCTAGCCTGGATTCAGAAGAGCTGCTAACTAGCCTGGGCTCAGGAAGGTTGCTAGCTAGCTTGAATTCAGGGGGTTTGCTAGCTAGCCTGGATTTAGGAAGGTTGCTAGCTAGCCGGGGCTCAGGGAGGTTGCTAGCTAGCCTGGATTCTGGGGAGATGCTAGCTAGCGGGGAATCAGGGAGGCTGCTAGCTAGCCTGGATTCAGGGGGTTTGCTAGCTAGCCTGGATTTAGGAAGGTTGCTAGCTAGCCTGGATTTAGGGAGGTTGCTAGCTAGCCGGGGCTCAGGGAGGTTGCTAGCTAGCCTGGATTCAGGGGGCCTGCTAGCTAGCCTGGAGTCAGGAGAGCTGCACGTCAGCCCGGAGTCAGGAGAGCTGCACGCCAGCTCAGGAGAGCTGCACGTCAGCCCGGAGTCAGGAGAGCTGCACGCCAGCTCAGGAGAGCTGCACGTCAGCCCGGAGTCAGGAGAGTTGCACGTCAACCCAGGGTCAGGAGAGCTGCACGCCAGCCCGGGAACAGAAGGGTTGCACGTCAGCTCGGGAACAGAAGGGTTGCACGTCAGCTCAGGCTCAGATACACCGGTCAGCTCAGGCTCAGGTACACAGGTTAGCTCAGGCTCAGGTACACAGGTTAGCTCAGGCTCAGAAACACTGGTCTGCTGAGGCTCAGGACAAAACACAGGCATGGAGACGGGGAGGCGAAACTCCTGTGCTGTGGCCTGCCAACGTACCTCCATAAGGTGCCTAGCGAAGGCGGGGTCCTCCTCATGGAGGGAGCGGTAAAACCCAATCAAAAGTTTTCCATCCGAGTCCAGTGGATGAAAAACTGGCTTGAATTCTGCTGGGTCCATAGTTGGTCGGATCATTCTGTCAGGGTGGGTAGGTGAATGGCGGACCCAAATAGCAGAGACGGAAGCAGAGGATAGTTAGATGATTTAATCAAACATAAAATCATGCTAAACCAAAGGAGTCCAGGAAAAGGCAGGCAAAAGGGTATCCAAAATAAAGTCCAAGATAAACGTAGAAACACCGGAACACGAAGACTAACACTCAGGAAAACTACTGGAGACGAAACACACAAACCCAAACACATACAATGATCCGACAACAGACAAGGGAAAGACAGAGACTAAATACAAGAGGTAACAAGGCTAACAAGGGACAGGTGATACAACAGGTGGAACACATCAGGGCGGGGCAGAACAATCAGACAGGTGGGAAAACAGAAAACAGGAAGTAAACTGGACAAGACAAGTGAGAACAAACAGATTACAAAATAAAACAGGAAACCAAGCAAAACAGAGAAACAAGACTACACAATAAAACAGAACAAATACCAAAACCCTGACACTCCAAGCACAGGTGATGTTGTGGTATTAACTCTCTTTCTCTCTGTGTCTTTGTTGTAGTATGATGTAGTATTAAGTCTCATGAATTTAGATCTAGAATTTAACATCAACGTTATTTAATCTCTTTGGCTTGTCAACTTGACCAACTGCCACTTTGCTTGTTTTCAAGCCATGATGCCTCTCTCTCTCTCTCATGGGCGGGCCAAATTCTCTGGGCGGGCAAAGCAGAGAAAGGGGAGGTAACCTTTCCCCTTATGACGTCATAAAGGGAAGATTCCAGATTGGCCCATGAGCTTTCATTTTCTCAAAGGCAGAGCAGGATACCCAGGGCTCGGTGTACACCTATCGCCATTTTTAGCCACTGGGGGACCATAGGCAGGCTGGGGGAACTCATATTAATGGTAAAAAACCTCATAAAGTGAAATTTTCATGCCATGGGACCTTTAAGAGAATTCCCTATGGAAATGCTTGCTTACTTATTTATTCATGTGTACACACATACTTTTTATTACTTGTTTTATGTCCCAGTGTGGTTACTGTGAGGTTTTTGTTTGTCTCAGTCTTTTGTGAGCTCACCAAACTAAATTCCTATCAACTATGTTGAAATGGCAATAAACTATTGAATTTTGATTTGTTTTATGTATGTGAAATCTGCCCAAAATATAACCAAATTGGTCATATCATTTCGGAGGGGGGGAGGGGGGGTTGTAACAGTCAAAGTAAGCACCAATGTCTGTTTATTAAACTGTTTTTTGTAACCAAAATCACATAGATATTTCTCATCAGATTTGACTCAGAAAGAACAGTGAGTCCTCCCTCAGTGTTTATTTAGTGACCTATGTTGTTGATGTCATTTAACCTACAGTAGATCATCTACTGTGTAGACCTCGCCTGATTGGATGGTGAGTTTGAGACGGGTGTGTTTGTGTTGTTGTGGTGTGTTTGGAAGCGTCAGCTGAACCTGCATGCATCAGCGATTTACAGCAAAAGAACTGCCGGCCAACGCGTGAAGCACTGAATCCCTGCCTGTCTGTCTCACAGCTGCATCATTTCAAAATACTGAACAATTGGTTTTATTTTATTTTATTTGAACATGTATAAGTAATCATTACGTGACTTTTTCTCCAGGAGACAGGAGGGGTGTTTAGTGGGATGTTTAAAAAATCGCCAAAGCCTTTTGGAGCGAGGACACAATCTCAGGTGAGAGTATTGCTGCAGGTTATTCACCTCAACATTAAACTGTTACTATAAATTATTAGAACAGGATTAATATTGATGGTTCAATCCTGGTTGAGCCATTAGTGTAAAAGGGGTATAAACAACAAAAACTTGAGAAGATATTCACGTAAGAATTATTCACATCGTGGTTTTAATATTTGCTTTCATATAGATTTTGTTGATGCAGTAGCTTAGCCTTTTTTACGTGCCAGCTGTTCAGTGCCAACATTTTCTGCCCTGGCTAGCAAGCATTTGCTTGTTCTCTAGTTAGTAACTGCTCAATGTTTCGGTCACAGACTTACCACCCCTTTTTTAGTTCCTTTCGGGGGGAATATGTCACACTTATGTGGAAATATTTGATATCAACAACACCCTGATCATGCTTCAGACATTTCATTAACTTTCAGAGGCATCTTTTCCCAGAGCCCCTTTAATTGTAAACGTTCTCGCTAATAGCAGCCGGCAGTCTGTTTTGCACCAGTGCCTGCAGTCGTTTAGGAAAATGGCAGATATTTCACTTTGAAATAAAAGACTATTGTGTATCCCTTGTGTTGTCTTCCATTCGACCATGCACTTGTCGTTCTGAAAATGGCCTTTTTGGCACTTCTTTTCACTACCATGTATAAACACCACTAACACCAACTTATTACCACTAGTTTTACATTAGTTTTTTACTTATTTTTGAAAGTCAGTGTAAATAAACCTCATTTATAGGACATTATACCTTAGTTGAAAAAGCAGAAATTATGAATTATTTAGACTTAAAGGAACATTCAGTGAGGATATTGTTTCGAAACATTTTGATTTTTTTTTTTTTAAATGCTAAAAAATTTAATAAAGCACCCAAAATTCAATGAAAGTAGAGATCCAATCAGTCCCTCCAGAAAAACGCGATTATGCAATCGCATAATTCAATGCATAATCAGCCAAAGTCCACATATTTATGCAGGGGCCGCATTTTTTCAAATACGCCACACTTTCGGCGTATAAATTGCCGATTTCCGCGCAAAATACGCGGGGCTTGCATGATTTCATAATCCCCGCATTTCCGTTGCAAAAAAGTCACATAACTCTTAGCAGAAAGTTGAAAAATGTTGCGTTTACTTCACACAAGAGCAGCCATTTTCCCCTGTTGCCATGGGAACGTTATGAAGTGACGTAATTACGCGACGTGAACATCATTGAAAAGCTGCAAACCCTGCGATGTTTTTGCAAGTTCCCGCAATTTCATCGCATAAAACTGCATAAATATCCCGCATATTCCATCGCATTTTTTAAGAAAACGTGCCGCATAATCAAGGATTTTTGCCTGCGACAATCACAAAAAAACTCCACATTTTTCTGGAAGGACTGTCCAATCTTTTGTCGTACTTGCGAAGCGCGTCGTATGGAATCATCCATGTTATTTTTGGGTTATTACAATTAGGTAGTTAAAATGAAATTCAGATTTTTTTGGAATCGCACACCTAGTCCTGCATCATATAAAGTATTCTTTGAGATTAATGACATGCTGGTAATGTGTATTTGGATTTTATAGTGCATAAGTGGTTTAATTTAATAAATGGATGTACTTAAAGAAGACTGTTCAGCCTGGTTTATGTTTTTCATAAAGTAATCATTTCTGTCTTCTCCCTGCAGCCTGTGAAGCAGACAAACTCAGATGTCGAGGATCCAGCTGTGAACGGTGAAAGGTCATCGGAGGACAAACAGGTGCTTTGACATTAGCTTGTTCCTCATTTTATCAGTTATCAGTTTAACTGGTTATTTTTATTCAGCAGACACACGTATAATTGAGGGCTGGCATCTACATTTTCTTCAGCTATTAATCATGGGGATATTCCTAGTCATGCAGTTACACACCACAGCCCTCTGATGCAGCTCTGTGTCTTTCTCTACTGCTACTTGTCGCCACTGTCATCCCTTTGCTAGTCTCACATTGCCAGACCTTCCTCCACAGCGCTGATGAGGAGGGTCTGGCTAGTCCACACAGCATTCTGGGATGGGAGAAAAACATGCTCTTGTTTATTGGCATTTCTTCAAACCAATCACAATCGTCTTGGGCGGTGCTAAGCGCCGGACAGAGCCACGTTACTTACTTACTCCTCTTCATCCTCTATGGGACATAAGGCTTCAGTGAGCACTCTCTATTGCATTGGGTCCCTGGCAGCATGTTGGGCCTCTCTCCATGACAGGTTCATCTGTTCCAGCTCTTGTGTCACAGTTCTGCGCCAGGTGGTTTTCGGCCTCCCAGGTTTTCTTTTGCCAGGTGGTGTCCATCTTAAGGCGACTTTTGGGATGTGGTCCTGCTCCATCCTCAACACATGTCCTAGCCATCTCAGGCGCCTGTGCGTAATCTCCTTGGTGATGCTCCGGCTTCCCGTTTTCTTGTACAGTACATTGTTGGAGATCTTATTAGGCCAAAAGATCTGGAATATTCGTCGGAGGCATCCAGAGCTACGGTGCCGCTGCAAAATAGCCTCTGGAAGGAACTTTTTTTGGCGGAACGTGTACGTTCAAAAGTTGTTTTAGTCATGCAACAGAAAACTCAGATTGAACAGATAGTCTAGCTAGCTGTCTGGATTTACCCTGCAGAGATCTGAGGAGCAGTTAACCTCATAAGTCCTCATAAATCCACCAGAGTTTAGAATGCCAACACAAAGGAAGCAGAAGGTAACAGACATCCGGCCGAAAAGAAGGACATCCGGCGGAATTTCCGGCGGCACCGGAGCAATCCCAGAAGTGGAACATCGTGGATATAGACTACACCTTTGCTAATGTCACAGGAAACAGCTTCAAATATCTCTAATCAGCTGGTCTTGCAAACTTGTTTTACAAAGGCCAGCAAAGCTGTTTTTTATAAGTATGTTGGGGTATTTCTATGCCTTTATCACCAAGTTCAGAGTAGAGAGATGACAGAACTAAGGGGAGAGATAGAGAGGGGGAATGTTGTGCAACAAATGTCCTTGCCGGGACCCAAACCAGCCGCAACAGCGGCAAGCAAAATTATCGCTCATAGAACTCAATTACATCACTAGGGAAACCAGAAAACATTGAAATCTGCCTGGTTGCTTACAGCGTGATGACATATTTATCATTGTTTGCAGTGTACATGCATGAAAGGGATCGAACTGTTCCATTAAAAGAAATCCAAACATGGCATGGGTGCATGTCTTTCTTGACCCGCTTCTATACTCTTTGTGTCCGTATGTGTAAGTACAGTCTGTAGTTACAGCAAAAAGAAGAAAAAAAATTCTACCGACATTACTATGATAAAAGCTTGGTTGAATACCTGCATGTATCCCTTTAATGTCCTTTCAGACAGACACCAAAGACTCAGAGACGCTCAAGGAGAATGAGAAACAAGTGGCAGAGAAGTCGAAACCGGTCAATCTATTTTTGTAATCACTCATGAGTCATCAGTGACCGCACACAGCTGATCAGCTTCTGTCAAAAATACCCTTACGCTCCTCCTCCTCCTCCTCCGGTCCTCCACCACGCTCCTCCTCGTCCCCTTACCTACCTTTAAATCCTGCCTCCCTGTGCTCCTGCTCAGCCACACTGTGTGACTCTGTGTGTGTGTCCTTGTCAGGTCAAAAGCAACATGATTCAGCAAGAGACAGAGGAAAGAAGTGAAACTCCAATGGTCCCACCCAGACCAACTGAAGAGGTTTGCAAGCAGTTGAACAACAACTCAGTGACATGTGGTTCAAGTGAGACTCATTCCGACTACTGCTCTGTCAGTTCCATTGTGTTGTTAAGCCTGTGATCTCTCCACAGGAGATGAAGAGGACGTCCACATACAACAAAGTAAAAGCAAAAGGAACTGAGGATAATCAGGTAGAGTTTATATTTCTGCTTCCACATCAGTTCGAATATATCTGTTAGAACACAAGTTAAATCAGTTAATATTATACAGTATACTGCAAGCATGAGCATTGCATGCCATGCTTTTAAAGGGTATGCTTTGTATACATGGAAAGGTACACCTAGGATCTCATGCTCAGTTTTTGAAAAATGTGGGTTTTTTTTGGGCCTCTGCAGGATAACCAGGCTATGATCTCCAGATCTGCTAGAGCATCAGAGGAGGTAGTTTAAGCCTTGAGTGTTAGCCAGTAATAATGGCTGTTTTGTGTCCGTCTGGAGCTGATGTGCATCAGTGTGTATGGATGCTGGTTTATTCACCCTGTGGTTAAGGAAGCTGTTGTGGTTTAATTTATTTCAGGAGCTGAGCAGTACAGCGGGACAAAAGCAGAAGAGCAACCATCAGGTACTATTGACACGTACACACAGGAAAACATACTGGGGATATTTGGGACCAGTTTGTTAAATATTGAATATTAGCTATTGGCTATAATTGAGGTTTCTTCGTGACTGCAGCTACAACAAAAAGAACATTATACTTAAAGTCCCCCTCAGTTAAAAAATGTGTTTTGAACATTTTTGTTTTACTTGGATGTTTGACCTTCACTGTGCAGAATGACGCACTGCAGAGTTTGACTCTAGAAGCCTTTTTTCAGGGAAAGAGGAACGTTTCTCTGAGTTTAACGTGTACATACATACAAGAGGATTTAGTAGTTTTGTAGTTTTTTTTATTTTTTAGATCAACTTTTTGTTGTTTTTTTTATATGCAGACATACAGAACAGAGAAACACAAATTGAACAAGAACAAAAACCCTCACCCACCCCCCACCCTCTGCGGTCTCGAGGAAAATAAAACAAAATAATCAAATCACACCTTGCCTAATCACTCTCCTCTAATTCTTGTGGTGTTGAGGTCATTAGATCTGATATTTGTGCTGCTGTGCTTTTCCATAGGTTGATAGTCGATGACTTGGCTTTGTTAATCCTTGCTGTATAGAGCTCAAGCATAACTATGTCTAGAAAATACACCAACCACTGTTTTATACAAAGTAAGAGCCAGCGTTGAGCTATCATTTTCTTGGTTGCAGTTGAGCCGGCTAGCCAAATTTTCCACTGTCTCCCAAGCAGGTGTAATTTAGAGTCGTCGTTAAGTAACAAAACAATCGGGTCAGTAGAAATTCGACATCCTATCACATCAGATATTATTGATGTTGTTTTATTCCAGAACTCATGCACCTCTTCACACTCCCAGACCATGTGCAGGAAGGTTCCAGTTTGTTCAGGTTGACAGAATGTGCAGTAAGGAGTTGGAATGACTTTAGAGATCTATCTCTTCTGGGGAGTCCAATATGTCCTATGGCATATGTTGAAGTGGATCTGCTGGTGATTTGGGTTCTTGGAACAGTGGAAAATGTTGTCCCAAACTGTCTCCCAATTAATTGCGTTCCCCTCAGGGCTCAGCTCTCGCTCCCATTTCTTTACTAATGGGAGTTCTCCTATGGATACTTGCATCAGTTTTCTCAACTAGTTTTGAAGCCAATCATAGTCTAGTATGCCTTTTGAAACTTGAGCGCACATACACTGAGAAACACTGAGACTGAGATCGACATTACAGTGAAGTAGGAGACTGTCCAACAGTTAAACTTTTGAAATGAAAAATATTAGCATATTCATAGATTTTTTATTTCCCTGAGGGAGAGGGAGTATGTGTAATTTTGGGAATTTTTAATGAGGTAATTGAACTTTTCTGTGAGAAAAATGTTATTATATTATTCCAAGTATTTCTGTGGGTCTAAAAACATGTCCCTTTATTATTTAGTAGTAGTGTTATGTGATCTGTGATCTCCACCTTGAACAGTTGACAAATTTCTCGACACAAGCCTTTATCAGTCAAACTCCAGCGTACACACAAAAACACACGCACACATTCCACATGGCAGTGCACACATGTAGAAAGCGCTTTGCTGAAGCATCCTGTCATTCTAATTGAAATGTGATAAGTTTAATTTGCTGCAGAGCCAATCAGATGGCGAAGGCCTCAAAAAAGATGAATCTGCAGAAGCCGAAGAGGAAGAAGAGGTGAACCCCCCAGAAAGCAAAACAGTAAGTTAATCCCATCACTGTCGGACAAACTGTATTGATTACTGATCCTTAGTATTGGTCTTTAAGCTCAGACCATGGATTGGTACACACAGTGATTAGTATAGAGACTGACTGACCTGTAGTATTTATGTATGTATCTGGGAGTCTGAGATCTTTTGAAATCATCTATGCGTGTTATGAACCCACATTGTTGCTACATGCAGGTGAAAACAAACACTCTGCCAGGATCTAAAGCCGCCTTTCAACCCAAGTTTCTGGAGTCTTCTTAGTCCCCAGAACTATTTTTGAAGGAGCTAGAAGGTTCTTTTAAAGTGCTCATATTATGCTTTTTGACTTTTTCCCTTTCCTTTATTGTGATATTTATGTTTTTGTGCATGTTATAGGTTTACAAAGCGAAAAATCCCAAAGTCCACCCCAAAGGGACTTACCATCTCCAACAGAAAACACTGTTCACAAACTGCTCCAAACAGCTCTATTGTAGTCCAGCCTTTACTTCCGTGACGAACGTGTGTCACTTTGTAAAACACGTTATAATGCTCGCCTAGCTGCTAACGTGGCACGCCCTCATACTCTGCTTCTGACTGGCTAGTAGTCCTTACCTAGTTACTGCGTATGTGCGACTCCCAACAAAGATGGAACAGAAGTGAGATGTCTCACTCTGTAGTTGAAGAGAGAGCTCAACACACAGGGGGAATAGAGGAGCTGCAGCAATGTGCAGTACAACAAAGACATGGTGTTTTTTGAAAATTAAACTATGTAAACCTATTCTGATATAACCTCTAAATACAATTATGAACCTGGAAATGAGCATAATATGAGCACTTTATGAGCGTTGTCTGCGTTTCCGCCGTGGTCTAAAGATTGGGCAAATAGTCCGCTGAAGTATAGGGTTAGAGCAAAGCAGCACGACAGGATGAGGGCTGCTGGTGGTCACAGGAGTAAACCCATGATACATGATGCAGTTCAGTGTGCCGTGACCGTTTCATCTAAAAATAACACTTGGAAAGAATTAGTCTCATTGTGCTTTAGAGCGTAACCACTGAGAAAATATCAGAAAATAAGGTTTTCTTTCTCTCAGTCACAGCACCACCTCTCTTTCGCTCGCCCAAGACACACGTCTGCAGGCGGCAGTTCATTGTTCATTTCATTTATTGCAGGTGCGAGCCAGCTCCCTCTCTCTTT
Source organism: Sander lucioperca (assembly GCF_008315115.2). Taxonomy (NCBI): domain Eukaryota; kingdom Metazoa; phylum Chordata; class Actinopteri; order Perciformes; family Percidae; genus Sander; species Sander lucioperca. The sequence goes on from NC_050181.1 coordinate 34,288,289, forward strand.
CGCTCTGTCTTTGTTTAGGACTGCTGCACCTGCAATAAATGAAATGCAGAAGAGGGTAATGAAACTATAAGAGAGCACATCTGTTAAGTGTTAAGTGTTTAATGATCAGTTATTTTGGGCTTAAGAACTCACTCGTTGAGAAACCGTCAGAAATGGCTACATTATTTCATTACCCAGGAATATTTTGCATTATTTTATACACATTTCTCCAAAAGTCAGACTGATAATAGTAATCTTAAGATCTCCACTAGATTTTAAAATGAAGAATGAATGAAGAACAATGTTTGGCTGCACAGCATTCATTTTGTAATTACTTTCCCACTCCAAGTCACTGCTTTTTAAGGGGTTGTTAAGCAGATTTTTTTTTTTTTTTTTTTTATCTTTCAGTGATAGGAGTAGGGGAGATTAGACTTCAAATTATAGTAATCCAAAAATATAGTTGTATATTTGAGGAAAGAAACATACAGATGACATATTTGCAAAAAGGTTGGATCCTTGTAACACACCTTACAGCACAGATGCAGTTCTTTCAGTCAAAGTCACCAACAGCTGTAATGAAATGTAGTTCTTCCGGTTATTGCTTTTCATGTCGCCTAACATTGTAGCGTGCCTTTCTTTTACAGACCAAGGTGAAAAAACACCAGCATAATAATAATAATAATTTTAACCTTTTATTAATCCAGGTAAGTCAATTGAGAACAACTTCTCATTTGTAACGATGACCTGTCACATTCACACAATTACCCATTCATACTTGGAAGCTGCCCAGTACAACTACTACTGGTTAAGGGCCTTGCTCAAGGGCACCTCAGTGGAGGGACAAGCACTGCTCTTTCACTTTCCCCACCCAGATTTTTTTTTTTTTCTGTCCTCCCGGTCACAAGCTCGCTTCTTTAACCACTAGGCCCCCACTGCCTATACTATATATACTATACTGAATTCATTACATCCTCAAATGTATTTGACAAGGCCACACAATGTTAATATTTTAAATTAGCAAGGAGTTCATATGCAACCCTTTTTCTCCCAGCTACTTATTTATTTCATCGTGTTCACACTTTGTTTACCTCAGGCTCAGTCCGATGATGAGGGGCTGAAAGAAGAAGATGATTCTTCACCCAAAGAAGAAAAGAAAGTCGAGGAGGGCCAAGACAAAACAGAGGTCTTTTAATTTATTTCTTAAACTCAATGCTTGTTGAATGATTAAACAGTTCTTGGTTAGATTTTTGCAATGATAGTCATCAGGAACAAATGTTCATTTTACTGTAATTACTGCTAAAGGAACATTTCAGAATGTTGACCTGTACCTTCCTTAGAGTAACACTGCTATTCTGATTTTTCTTTTTTAGACCAAAGTCAAGAAACCTAAGAGACACAATCCCTTCATGCCTCGGGGCAAGGTAACATTAAAAGTAAGGTAACTTTCGGGCATTCCTGCTCTTCTTCAGGACACTCAAACATGTGACATGTACAAACGTGTTTCCTCCTGTGTGGACAATACTCGTTTGTTTAAACAACACTGCCAAAATGTATTTTAACACCTAATTACAGTTACTTCCAAGGATAACACTGATATAACTGCACTTTGAGCTCATTGAGCTCATCCTAAGAAGAAAAATAAATCTTTTTTTTTTTTTAAGACAGTGGATCTGTATCACTCTATAAAGACAGTGTGTTTCAGCATGTCCCTGAACTGGGGAAACTGAAATGTGGTAGACTGATCCAGGCCTACGCCATACTACATTTAAAGGCCCTGACACACCAACCCGATAATCGGCCGTTGGACAGTCTGCCGAGGTCGGTGACTCGAGTCTGTTTGGTGTGTTCCGTGCCGTCGTCCGTCGGAGGGGCCGTCGGCCTTCACTTGACTTGCTGGGTCGGACGGCAAGCAGTCGGACTCAATGGCCAATCTGATTGGTGGAGCGCAGAGATGGGGACTCGAGTCTGAGACTCGGACTCGAGTCGCACTTAAGTCGCACAAACAGCTGACTTCAGACTTGACTTGCGACTCGACCCAAAAGACTTCATACTCGAGCTTCGAGACTTGTCAACAGCATGTTTTCATGCAATTATTGCTTTTTAAATCTAAATTTATTCATGTATTTCTATTTTCTTTTATTGGCACATATACGTTGGGGAAACGTATGACGAGTCTCATGTCCCCTGCCCTTTGCCATAATGTGCAACGTAATGCATGCGTTATGCCTTATGTGCGCGCACTCACATAAAAAAAATATATATATTGATGATGGCGACACCAAGTCCTCCCGGAGTTGTGCCTTTTGTCATTAGTTTTGCTTTCAATAACTTGGTAAACAGTGGCAGTAAGCCAACAGCTACATGCAAGGTGTGTGGCACCAAGATAAATGATGCCGGATCAACAACGTCGGACTTCATCAGGCATCTCCAAACGCACCCAAATAGTCACTCACACGCTAATGTGAAAGAGACGTCACATTTAGCATATATCGTCACAGGTAACTAGCTAACCATTGCACAGTGTTGTGCTAATGAAAACGAAATGCTGGGAACAGGCACATTGTATCTTTATAGTTAGTAATTGCGGAGGCTCAGACATCCATGGCCCACAGGAGGCGGGACGCACGGATCCATCTCCCCAGGAACAAACGCTGTGTCGGCTGGGCAAACTCATGTGATGCGTAATTGATCCCGTGGATGATTTGTAGGCTATTAAGTGAACAAGGTGTATCCGGTCCACCAAACACTGGTCTTAATTCTGCACATATTTCTGTTGCTGTAGTCCTATTTACTATTTCATTATTTAATCCATGCGTGGCGCAGCGGATCCGTGCGCACTGTCACCTGCCTTGGAGACGCTGGCCTCACTAACCTCTCCTCCTCTGAGTCGGGTCTTTCTCACACTGGACTCAGTTTCACTGAGCCTACTAACACTTAGGAAATAAATGGTATTACATTCAAAGTTCAAACTGCTTATTGTGCGTAATTTGGACTGACATTGAGATGCGTGTTGTTCTGTAACTGGTGTGGCGCTGCCACTATTCTCTTGATTTCCACTTCGACACTTTTTTTTAGTGAAAGAGACGTTACATTTAGCTTAAATCACCACAGGTAACAAGCTAACCGCTAATGTGGGAACAGGCACATTGTATCTTTATAGTTGTATCCATATGATGTGACAGACTTGGGTTAATATTCACCAGGTCCGAGGGCTAGAGGGATGTGTTAAATAGACCCCATAAAGTTCTCCTACAGCTGATTTTGATACTGTACTGTATGGATGGTAGCTACAGGACATGCTTTGAATTCATAAGATTTAACAATACAGTGTTAGGGACAGATCAGATGACCAGAGACTTGAGACTTGGCTTGGACTCGTGGCAAAAGACTTGAGACTTGACTTGAACTTGCCCCTCAAAGACTTGAGACTTGACTTGGACTCGAGCTCAAAGACTTGGGACTCGACTTGGACTTCCAAAAAATGACTTGTGAACATCTCTGGTGGAGTGCTAACCCGGAAATGACGAGCGGGATGAACCTGACTAAGCCTCTCAAAATCTGACGAAAATCGATCTGAAATGAAGACAGAGTCAGCAACTGCACGGCCTATTTCTCGCTTAAAATGTTTTCAGGAACAAGTTTCGGTGAACTATCTTCATAAAATATGAGATCGTATTCCGAACGAAGCCACCATTATGCTCGGTTGTAAAATCCGGGAGAAGCCAGACCCACGTGACACACGTTCGTCCAATCAGCTGCCGGTTTTCATTGTTTGGGCGACAATACAGATTAGCGCCGCCTGCTGTTATGGAGACGTATTACATCTCGCGCACACGCAGAACGTACGCTCAAGTCAGCGTTGCTTCGGTGTGTTCCGAGGCCCTTTTTTGACCAACTCGGGGAGGCTCATCAGTCCGACTGCCTTTTCTGCCGAACGTCGGCTGTCGGGTTGGTGTGACAGTGTGTCAGAGCCATAACTGTCATGAAGTGCAGTACACTTCATGCAAGTGTGCAGTCTTGCCATGTTTTGATGGCGAGGTTATTAGTTAGCATATTCTGTGCAAATCACTGTGCTATGTTCCGTAGCCGCTGATTCCAAGGCCAGAAAAAAAAAGTTTTTGTGCCATTCATATTTTGACCAGAGTTCCTCTTTTCACTTTGTAACTAATTCTTAATTTGTTCCAATAAACTGGACTTTATTGGAACTGAAATCTGCCCAAACACAAAATTTCAGATTGATATTAGAAATGATTTAACTGTGTGTGTGTGTGTGTGTGTGTGTGTGTGTGTGTGTGTGTGTGTGTGTGTGTGTGTGTGTGTGTGTGTGTGTTTCAGGGCAAAAGTATACAGAGGAACACACAGGACGGTGCTGCAGGCAAAACAGCAGAGGTAAGAGCTAATAAAACTGAGACAAAACGCAAATAATTTTTCTTCTCTTTCTGTTTTTCCTTTCACACACGTTGAGCTTTACATTGAAAGCAACTTTTAACCTTTTCCCACCCAGACTGTGTCAGCATATTTGTCCACCGTACTAACATGTTGCAGTCTTAGTCATTGGGGTTCAGGATTATAAAAGGTCTGTTTCATCACCGGACCCGTCCCTGAAAACAACCTCTTTCTTATGTTTGTCTCCAGGGTGTCTGCTCAGCTCTCGACAACTCTCAACATGTAAAGCGTTAATTATAGGAGTAGATAAATGTTTGGCTGTACGTCTGTGTTCATCACTGTTGCCAGGCAGCCTGCTTTTCTTTACTTCTGCTCTCTTATACTGCAACGAACAATGCGTTGAGCATAAACGTCTCCGTGCGTGCTCATAGCGCACTCCATCTACGAAAGCCCAGGCCCTGGTGTCACGTGCGAGTATAACCGAGGCTTCACCCACCCCACACCTCCACAGTTTCTGTGCATGTTCTTAGCATGGTAGAAGAGATGAGATTAGGTTTCAATGTACATAAACGTGTAACTCTGCTTCCTTTTCAACATTTCCATGGAAGATTTTGGCTTTTCTACTTCTGCAAAAACAGCAGTACATTCAGAATCCCTTTTACCATCACTTCCTTTTCTTCATCTGAGCACATACGGTATAAAAAGTGAAACTGAGGATATGTGATAAGTTGATAAGTTGTACTTGCTGTTGGTTTATCTGTCTTTTTGTCTCACTGACATAAACGTCTGCTACACTGTAGACCCAGACGTTTTGTATTTACACAAGGAACACAACTCTTGGTATTGATATAAAGTATGAATTTTAAGACGTAATATTTCTGTTGTTTCAGAATGAAGGTGGAAATAGATCCTTGTTTGACCAGCTGGAGGACTTCCGTCTTGACCCAGCACAGCCTGAAGACAGACAGGTTGGTTTCTGAAGCAAGCCCTGTCACCATGTAACATTTCAATCAAGTCTGACCGTGGATTTCCACAGGATGCAGAACGTCTGCGGAACGGCTCTGCTGCAGAACGGCTGCGTGCTCCGCTGTCCGTCAATATCCACCAGGTCCGGATTTGTTGCGTAACGGCTGCGGCCAGCCGACCACGAGATCTCGCAAATTCACGTATGTTCGCGCGATATAACAGGATGTAGATTCTATAAACAGAACCACAAAACCAACAACAGTTTGTTTCCATCCAGAGGAGTAGAGGGGAAACAACTCTGTGCTGTGTTTTCAAGGTGTAGTGCAGGGAAATATGACCTGCCATGAGCACGGTGTATTTTATTTTGAAAAGTAACCGGATGTTTTATTTTGTTTCTGTGCTCGACTTCCTGTCCCGCAAAATCTGAATTGTGCTGAATTGCTGCGGAGCTCTCCGGCGTCCGTCAAAAATAGAAGCTCTGCGTATCTGCTCCGGAGGGCTGCGGACTGACGGAACTGGGACGGAGTAGGGACGCAGACGTTCTGCAGTCAGTGGAAATACACACATTGACTTTAATGGAAACCTAATGACTCCGTCGACGTTCCGCAGATGTTCCGCATCCAGTGGAAATTGTCGGTGATGCTTTATCATTAAAGCTTTAGTGCGCAACTTTTTGATATTAAATGACCGTCCGTTACATTCAAGCCATTGCCAAATGAGTTGCTACAAAGCTAATTGAGACTATCAGCTCCACACAACTTCAACACGTTCAGAAGATCGTGGCGTCCGGCGACTTTTCCCGCGCAGAAACTGGAGTGAAGATAATGACCTCTTCTGAAGAGTTCCTCTTGTTTTTTTAATCCTCCGTGTCCTCCTTGGCTACTAGCAACAGCGTGGAGGAGGGGTGGGGGTGGTACGCTATCACGGAAGGCTTGTATCATGTGGACGCGCTGACAGTGTTGTTGTCATTACTTAGAATTCCTCATGGGGGCGAAAGAAACTACGCACTATAGCTTTAACCTTTTGGATAGCAAGTATAAACTTGCAAACCCATACAAATCTAATATGTCTTTCAGGGTGTGGAGGACCTTATGGATTGGTGGAACACAGTGGAGTGTAAGTTACAAATAAAATGCTTTTCATCTTGTTTGGCTTTCTTTTGGATTAGTTCTGAGAGTAGATTTGTTTTTTCATCTCGAACCATTTACACCATATGACAAAAAGTATGTGGACATCCCTGTTTGCATACTGTGCTGATTTTTAAATTGTTATTTAACCTTTATTTATCCAGGTAAGTCGATTGAGAACAAATTCTCATTTGCAACGACGACCTGTCACATTCACACAGTTCCACATTCATACCTGGAAGCTGCCCAGTACAACACCAGTCTGATCTGCTGGCCACTGCTCCACAAGCGCTGCTCTTTCACTTTCCCCACCCAGATTTTATCCTGTCGGTCTGGGGATAACTTGCTTGCTTGCTTCTTTAACCTTTAGGCCACCATTTTCATGATTTGAGCCCCTAAGTTCCAATTAAAGGATAGCATAATGCTGCAGCTTATAATTCTATTTTAAACAATATTGTTCTTCCAACTTTGTGACAACAGTTTGTGGAATCACCTTTCCTGTTTCGAAATTATAGTGCCCCCGTGCACAAAGCCAGGTCCATAAAAAAGGTTTTCTGGGTTTATTTATTTCTCCTGTGGCTGAATGGGAACAAATCCCTGCAGCCAGGTTCTAACATCTGTTGGAAAGCGTGAAACCAGAGGAGTGGATGCAGTTATAGTAGATTAATGCCCATGGTTTTGGAATAAGAATAAGTTCTGAATGTTTGCTGCCCACAAAGTTTTGGCCATGTAATGTGTGTAATATTATAGGAAAGCTTAATATTCATTCTTTCTTGCTTTTACCTTCTCAGATTGGGAGGACACGCTTCAAGATGATGACATGACAGAAAAAGAAGAGGCCAAGTAAGCCAAGGCTCAAATAAGTGTTAATATAATATTTCACAGTCTTGTGTCTTTGTTCCCTTAAAGGGTCTGTTCACTATATGTTTTTTTCTCTTATTTCTGGTAGTATTTAGCCATGCAGATAGCTTCAGTTTCATGTGTCAAAGTTTTGAGATATCCACATCTAAAATGTCTTCCATGACTCCAATATATTAGAGAATATAATTTTATTTGTGCTGCTCAAAACTCAATCAGACAGAAACAGTGTCTCAGAAACAATACCACCATTACTCACAGGACTGCTGTCAGCAGTTTTCATTTCTTCAGCAGAGAGCAGTTCCAAAGATACGGAAGAGGATTAGGGCCACATGTGAAAAAAATTTATTGAGTTCTGAGTTTAAAGTCAGAATTCTGACATTTCCTCTTCCATACAAATAAAATTGTTGACAGCAAGTTGTTTAATTCTTTGTGCAGCAGGAAAAACTTAAATGTATTCACCTCTAATGTATTGGAGAGGAAGCTGGATTTCTCAAAACTTGGGCAAATAAGACCACTACTATGTGTATGGCTAGATACACAGGTGGTAAGTGAGAGATCCAGTGATGTTGCTCTGTAATCACTCTAAACTTGTTGGTCTCAGAGCGTTTGCTGTGACGGCAGACAAGGTGCAGAAGGGCATCCGTGTCTTCAACAAACTGTTTTCGGAGCACGCCGAGAGCCTCTGGCAGCACGTCATGGACCTCAACAGCATCGCAGACGGCCTGGACAAGTTCAGCAAGAACACAAAGATTGCTCAAATCACCGGTGGCTCCACCAGCGCCCTCGGGGGCGTGGCCACCATCACCGGCCTCGCCCTGGCCCCGTTCACCATGGGAACCTCTTTGATTGTGACGGCGGTGGGATTGGGTGTGGCCACGGCCGGCGGGCTGACATCAGCAGGGGCCGGCATCTCTAACCAGGTCAACAACTCGATGGACCGCAAGAAGGTGGAGAAGATTGTGCAGGACTACCAGGAGAAGATCGACGACCTCAACAAGTGCCTGATGTTTGTCAAGCAGGGTATCGAGAACCTGAGGAGGTTCGACCTGCTCAAAATGAAAAAGCACGCCTACAACCGTGACTTCCCAGCGCTCAATTTCAATTTCTACGAAGACGGCGCCATGGCCGGAAGGGCCGTCCTCAACAACGCTAATGAGATCATGCGGGTGGTGCAGATCGCCAATATGGCGGGCAGCACAGCAGCCAGAGCGGTCCAGATCGCCAGTATGGCCACTGGTGTGCTCACGGGACTCTTTATAGGCATGGACATTTACTTTGTGGCCAAGGACTCCAAAGAACTGAAGAAAGGGGCCAAGTCAGAGTTTGCTGCCAAAATCAGGGAGGTGGCTTTGCAGCTGCATGATGGTCTGGTGGAGCTCAACGGCATACGAGGGGAGCTGCAGACCACCACACCAGAAACCAACGCAGGCAATAATACAGCTGCTTTGGACAGTGACAAGAAAGAGAAAAATGACAGTTCAAGTGAAGATGAAATCGACCGCATTAAAAAAGCCATTAAAAAGGACTATGAGAACCGAGAATATGTTTGACGGAAAATTAAAAACTGCGCAAAGGCCTTAAAGGGGCTGTGCTTGAAATACTCCGGGCTGAGATTGCCTTCACACGGTACTCACAGACCATAGAGACAGAGCACATCGCGTCATACGCTTTTGGGTTGGCAGCTTATAAAAACGTAATTTATGGGTTCTTTACAGTGTTGGTAGTGAGTATCACCACACAGCAGCTTTTAGGCAAGGCAAGGCAGCTTTATTTGTATAGCACATTTCAGCAACAGGGCAATTCAAAGAGCTTTACCTAAAACGTTAGGTATTTTTCTGTTGTTTGCTAGCAGACGGAATTGACGAGGAGGCTCCTTCACGCAATACAAGTCAATGGAGAGCGGCGCAGGTGGGACTTAAATGCGCTTTGTCTTTATTGCCCAATAAGTTAAATACTAAAAAGATTTAGTAAGTAAGGACATTTTTTGTCACAGCCACATGCACTTACATGCACGCACAGCCGGACCAGGTATCACAACAAAGAATAGAGAAGCTTGTGACTTGTGCCATTACTCCACTAAATCGTTACATATCTAGTATCTGTTTGCTGCTATATTAAAGGTGCACTATGAGTTCCTGCATGGTTTCAGCGGGATTTCATTTTTGTCTCAAATGGTAGGCATCTCTCCTTGATCCGCTAGCTGCCTGGCCCCTGAACACATCGTGAAAAAGCCCGGTCTCGGGAGACAACACAGGGGTCGTAAACGTCAAACAAACACTAGAGGCACAGGATAGGCACCAAAATACAACAAACCACTCCAGCCAATCACCGACGAGATGGTTGGGGAAGGGGGTGGGGCAGTTAGTCATGACAGGTACGGAAACATGGGGGGAGGGGCGAGTTGTTTGTTTGGAACGGCAACAGAAGTGACCATGCAGGAACTCATAGTGCACCTTCAATGTGCTGTATATTGAGTACAGTCCCTTTTAAACTGTGCTTTGTTGTTAGGGTTTCAGAAGGGTCAGTTTCTCAGCTCCCCCTTCAAAATGTTTCCAAGTGTTTTGAAAGTACCGGCTCAAAACTCAAGCTTAATGCTGCACTGTTGGCATCTGAGAGGTGGTTGGTGCTAATTTCTTAAAATGGAAAACTACAATGGAGTGGAGTTCCCTAATTTAGAAACCGGCATGGTTTCTAAATTAGGGAACTCCACTCTTGATGAAATAGACTATGGATCTAACTTACACTACTGAGAGGAACTGAGGCTTTGCGGTAGATAAAGTATCACATCTGCTTCTCTGGCTGTTGTGCCAACGGGTGTGAAATGTGATACAAAGATTTAACTAACTCATGTATTTGGATAGTACAGTTTTAGATGAGTTAAAGAAATAAGTACAAAGTATTTTGTAGACTTTAAAGTGTTGCTTAGAGTCTCATTAAAGTGTGCTGGTTCATATTGAAACACAAGGACTTTAACTGACCAGGTATAGAGAGTGTGTATACTTTTAGGGACGACTGCCTTTATTATTTACAATGCCTTAGAAATGCAGCATTAGTCTGTTTTTCTATGTCTATGTTGTTTATTTTAGTGTCAGGCCTGCAACAAAACCATTTCCACCTCATCCTCTGCTTGAGGTTTTTGATCTGATGTGGGATGTTTTCAAGTTTTACAAGTCTTGACTTAATTATATTGTTCTCATTTTGAGGAATGGTGTTAATAAGCTTAGTTTTAGATTGTTTTTACAAAAGAACTAATAAAATGACATAACTAGAAGGGCACTCTGAGAGCGCAAACCTCCGTCAAGACATGCCCTTATATATCTCATAATATTAATGCAGTGTGAATTTTCCCATTCGGGAACAGATTTTTCAGATTTCTAACACCACAGGGATGCAGCAAAAAATGAAAGTCAAAACTAATTTGTGTAATGGGTTCGTCCTTGGCCCATTCCACACCCTTCCACCAAGTCTCCCATTATTCGAGCCAGTAGTAGTTTTTCTGTCATCCCGCTGACAGACAAACAAACGGACAAACCGAACCGAAAACATAACCTCCTCTGCGGAGATTATTATGGTGAGAAAGCAGCAGGATGGAAAACTAGTGATTCACTAAACCGGGTTGCACCATCCAAACATAAAGTGCTCATATTATGCTTTTTGGCTTTTCCCCTTTCCTCTATTGTGTTATATATCTTTTTGTGCACGTTATAGGTTTACAAAGTGAAAAAGCCCAAAGTCCACCCCAAAGGGACTTACCATCTCCAACAGAAAACACTGTTCACAAACCGCTCCAAACAGCTCTATTGTAGTCCAGCCTTTACTTCAGAGACAAACGTGGTCACTTTGTAACACACGTTATAATGCTCGCCTAGCTGCTAGTGTGGCACGACCTCATACTCTGCAACTGACAAGCTAGCAGTACTTACTGAGCATGTGCGACTCCCAACAAAGATGGAACAGAAGTGAGATGTCTCACTCTGTAGCTAAAACAGAGAGCTCAACACACAGGGTGAAAAGAGGAGCTGCAGCAATGTGCAGTACAACAAAAATATGGTGTTTTCTGAAAATTAAACCACATATACCTATTCTGGTACAACCTCTAAATACAATTATGAACCTGAAAATGAGCATAATAGGAGCACTTTAATGTATGTCTTGGATATTAAAGACTTTAGTAATGTGTAAATCATTGATGTTGTTATTAAACATCTGTAGCAAGTCATAGACTGGAACATAACTTAAAAAAAAGTTTTAGGGAGGCAAGTGATGCCTCTGTCTTAACTGTCAATTGTTGTTTTTTTTTGTTTTTTTTACACGTGCATACATGAGAAATACGTTTTAATCATGTATTCAGTCATGTTGGATATTTGAATGGTTTCCGGGTGTAAAATAATCTCTTATTAGATGACTGGAATGACACAGGACTGTAAAGACCAGTCTTGACCGTGTCAACCTGTGCTTTTTCCATTAATATTTGAAAGACTGTTACTTCAAAGTCAGGGTCTGATATGCGGTCTAATCTCTGATGATGTCAGCTCTGTGCTCTCTGCATCATTGAACTTAATATTTATTTTTCTGGGTGGGGTTGTTTATTCGATACTACCTTTTCATGTGCAATATATCGTAGAACTCTTGTGTCACAAATGTAAAGTTGATAATTAAAGGTGAGAGAAACATTTTCTGTCAATCTGTCTTTCATAAAGTAAATATGCATTCAAGTATAGACTTTAACACTTTATTTCAACACTATATTTCCTTCTCCCGAGTTGGTATTTGCTCAGTTAATAACCAAGATAAAGTTGTTTGTCAAAGTGTCCTACAGCACTGATTACTTTTTTTTATTTCCAGGACAAATACAGATGGAAGTCTGCTAGTTGCATAAGTCTCTGCATTTCTGTCACCCTTTACATTTTTGGCATAATAAAGATGTCTACATTGAGCTTGTATAAACACAGTTATGAGACTGGGGTTAGATTTATGTTGCCCATTCAGGTCGGCATAAGCATCATGTGCCGTTGTGTGTGTGTGCCGAATAGAAATGTAGTGGAAACCACAGCCAACTGGTACAAACCTGCGCTGTGCTGGTCAGGGTTCGGAGGGCACCCGGTTACACTTGTAACCACACCCAACCGTGACCTCACAGGGTACTGGCCACACCCTGGAGTCCACTTCTACATCACTGCAGCAGGGCGAGAAGATAAACCACTGGACGTCCTAGAAAGAAAGAAAAAGAATATCAGCCTGCGTTAAGTTGCTCTTGTTTTAAGTTACAAATTACTGCAAAGTTCTTGCACACCAGAGAGTCTTACTGATCGATTGATCGATTGATAGGATAGATCAGATAAAAAAATACTCATAAGGCTGTTGAAAAATGGTGCACATTTTACCAGAGGAAGTTCAAGGAACAATATGTTGCTTATAAAGTGAGTGCTTGCTTTTTTGCATTATTTTAAAGATGATGATGATGATGATGGATGGATGGATGGATGGATAGATAGATACTATTTTCAGAAAATATAATTAAATATAACAATTTAATAAACAAAATTAGTCATGTAAAGCAAAATAAAATATTGTCAAACATCTTGTTATGATTTCACAATGTTTGGACTTCTGCCAAGATGATTACTCCTTTTTTTTTTTTTTTTTTCTACTTTTGGAACAGCTCCCATCCCGTTTGGGTTTTTCTTCACTGACTGCAATAACCAGCCTTTCATCGTTGGAACAATTATCAGATGGAGATTTGGTGCCTGAGATATTGTTTCTTTTATTTTACCTTTGTTTTATCAGGAATATTCAGAATCTCTTTTACAAGGGAGTCCTGGCCAAGACATCAGCACGAGTTTCACACAAAAGAGCAAACTTTACACTTAAAATAGGAAATTACATCAAACAGTGAATTAGCAGTGTTCAGTAACAGGACATGTACATTCATTGGTCGTTTATTGTGTTGCAGGAAGTCGCCTTTTTATCCAACAACAGGTGATTTCAGTGTGAGAATGTGTTGCACAGAAGCTCTCAAGGGCAGGCTTGATTCGACCTGTAAGTGATGTTGCCTTTGGGTGGTATCGGAAATATTTGGGTCACTTCATGTAGAGGTAAATAGGCCTACGTTTGAAAAGCATGGGTACATGAGATGTGTAAAGTGTATGAGTAGTTAAGAGATGTACTATAAAGTTGGAGAGGATAAAAACTGCATCAACCAGTGATGTGGATATTATTGTGGGCGGGGCTAAATTCGGCTGGCATCCGGGCTACATTACCATAGTACAGTCGGATGTGACTGACCAGCTGAGATTCGGAGCTTTTTGAGGAGCTCTTGAACGCCCCATGTGTGCAGATGCGCGGGTGTGGTGGAGTTGTAAAAACTCCTGGGAATGTCGCGACACTCAGTGCCATAGAAAGAGATTCTGATTATCGTTAACGGACTCTGGTGACAGTGACGGAGCCTCCGCTGCTCTCCGCTTTGATATTATTTGGTACAAACTGAATGTGAAGTGTTTCTGAACTGTCTTCAAATCTTCGGTAAGTTAAGTGAAACCTATTAGTCTGATACCTAGTTTTGTTTTAAACATTTAACGTTATAATTTACCGTCCCTTTAAATGACGAGTGTATTTTTAGCAAAACGTTTTCAGCTTGTAATGTTAGCAGTTAAGCTAATATTCAGTAATTCAGTAATTCAGAGTTCAGCACAACCGGGCGGAACTGACCATTGTAAATGTTAAATGTATTGCTTCCTATACTTGCTTCCTATACATAATTAATTTACCTTTTTTTCGTCTAGTGACAGTTTTGTATCAGTTGTATAAGAATGATAGTTTATTATATTAGCTAAAATAAAAGTAGTTTACTATCAATATCTACTGTGTTGTAGCCAACTTCTAGTTTTGTGAGACATACTTTAGTTAGTTTTGCTTATTCAGCCGAATTGTTCGATAATAATCAAATTTTGCTATTTTATATTTTTGTTTGATATTCTTATATTTTACTATTTCAATTTTGCTATCTTATATTTTTGTCAGTTTGTGTGTTACTTATACTGTCAAACTGAGAGCTATGTTTCGTTGGTGTGAAACAGTTACAGTGAAGAGTATATTCTATACTAATAATAAAAGCTGAAATAATGCTAGCCTTATCCTTTATCCAGCAACTGACTTACATTGTTGCATGTTTAAAGAGAAGATAATCCTTTATTAGTCCCGCAACAGGGAAGTTTGCTTATTAGTACAAACCGCAGACATTTTGACTTGTCACAGTAGAAAAATCACAGGTGTTACTTATAACATTAATGATGGCTGTGTTTCATTAAGTACCCCAGTGAGCCAAAATGCACAATCCTAGAGTGCTGTCCCAAATGTATGCTACACAGGGGCGGTTCTAGGATCAGACCTTTAGGTGGGCTCAGCCCCTAATGAGAATGTGACACGGATACAGTGCCTTGCAAAAGTGTTAACCAAGGGGGTAAGCGTCTCCTCACAACCCAAACCTCCTATGGCGCCATTTTGATGCTAACAAGCACTCACCCCCCGTTAGCATCCCATTGACTGCCATTCATTTTGACGTCACTTTGACAGCGAATAACTTTACATCGGAAGTGTTTAAAGAATTTATTTGTCCATTGTTTATTTCTAAAGAAACACGACAATGTATAAAAGGCTCCATTACCTTGTATCTCATGTTATGGCTCCGTAGCAGACATTTTTGTAAAAATAGGCTAACGATTGTGTCATAACCACGGGACTTACTGTCGCATAGTAGAGGAATTACCGTATAGCACAGGAGAAGGTCGCAGGCAGTTTGGACTTACATTAGCTGTATAAGTTTAATTACTAATGTTAACTAGCATTTTAGTTAGCATTAATTAGCCTGTGTCCATGTTATCTCCTTACATATACCTACGCTCTCTGTCTCTGCAAGATTGGGAATGATTGAGATTTCTCTTGGCCCAGCTACCAGAAGACTTACAACTTTCAGGCAGGTTGCTCACGGCACATTTACGTCGTCTCTCTCAGTTGGAGGCTGCACAGTAACGCTCAGCGCTCACCGGAAAAGTGCTTCTAATATCCTTCACTGGTCTCCGTCCAGAGCAACGGGATCTGTTGGTCCATTCTTACATACTGTGTATGGTGTTAACCCCCCCTGCTAAATCAGTAATTTCATTAGCCGATAATCTCTGAGCTAGCTCCTGAACAACAACGTCAGCTAACGTTTTTTGACACTATGATGGAGCTAAACCTGACACTTTATAAGTCACAGTAATAACAACCAGTTTGACACAATGTTCTAACATTCAGCAATTTTAGTTGCTTACGTTTCAATTTGGGTTCTAATCTGTGCAATAAAATGACCAACTTCTTCTCTGGGGACTACCAACGTTAAACTTCACAACCGTCTCCTGCTCTCCCTCTGACAGATCAGAGAGAGACTCAGCCAATGGCGGGAGTCTGGCACAACCTTCTCCGATTGGCCAACACTACGTTTCTGTTGACCCTTTCCTTGGCTGGGTTACAGGTGCATAGCATCGGCAACAGACACCCAGGATATTAAACCTGTTTCAAGCCCTTTGAACCTGCAGCTCTTTGTCCTCTGTCACTAACAGACAAGTTTGCAACTCTAACTTCAAACACTAAAATTGATTTTAAAAAAAAAAAAGCAGGAGTGTATTCAAAAAAGTCAATATGCAAACAAACAAGATGCTTGATTTTGTTGATGCACACTAATGTCCCACTAATGTAATGGAATGGACAAAGGAAATGGAGGAGCTGCTCACAGCTGCAAAACATAACAAGAAATTGCGGGACGTAGTGACAGAGCTTGAGGTAACCTTGGAAAATAAAAAAAAGTTTTTTTTTTTTTTTTACAATCTTTCTTACATCTACAACCACAGATGAAAAAAAACCTAACCTACTGTAGGCCTATCATATACACAATACACACTCGTCTTTTCTTCTCTGTTCACAGCCGAAGCCTCCCCAAAAGCCTGCAGAGGTACTGTAATAAAGCCAAAGCTCTAATTAGCTATGTGACAACGTTAATCGTGTGTTTATTTGTTTGCTGAAGTGAACATGCCATTACATCACCATAGGTTATTTTAAATATGACTTCAGGAAGGCTTCACATTTCAGTCAACTGTCTTTACAGATAAAAAGAAATGACCCAAAGAGAGAAGCCAACTGCTATGGAGCCTCAGCGACCTAAAGATGCTGTAAGTCCAGCATCAAGAATCGTTGTATCTTTGGTTTGTGTATTCAGAACATCAAACTATACCTGGAGGACTCCACGAATCTTGTATAGACCTGTAGACCTGTGGTGGGCCAACATATCTTAAACATCTGTTAACACTTTTACAGATACCAAATATTAATACAAGCTGACTTCTATTATTATCAGCACAATATCAGAAGTGAGTTCAGCCTAAAACACTGAAGAAAAACTTACATTTTCTCCCCTCCATTATCTGCAAGCATTTTTGTTTGTGTGTTTTTCATACAACTTTCAGTCACTAGAGAAATAGAAAGAAAAAAAGGAGAATTGTCCTCTTTAGAAGATTACGTTTGATTTGCAAATCTTTTTTTTTTTTTTTTCAAAGATTATTTTTTGGCCATTTTAGGCCTTTATTTATGTAGGACAGCTGAAGAAATGAAAGGGGAGAGAGAAGGGGTATGACCTGCAGCAAAACTGCGTCAAGGAGTACACATATGGGCGCCTGCTCTACCAGGTGAGCTACTTAGGCGCCCGGGACTCAACTTTTTTTAAAACAGAGTTGTTTTTTCTGTGCAGGACGTGATTCACACACGATACCGAATGAAAAGAGCAGCAACAACAAACAATGAGGTATTTACTTTATATGTTTTTTTTTTTTTTTTTGCTGTTATTTATCTTTTACTAGAGGGACAGAGAGAAATGAAAGGCGGAGCGGGAATGAAATATTACAAAGGTCTTTAGGTTGAGCCTGCATGTGAAAATATCTAGGCAAACTTAAAAGACAAACGGACACTTTTTCTTATTTCTGTCAGGTCCATTAAGTCAAGAGCAACGCAGACAATAAAAATGCTTTAGGAAATTTGTTACTGAATAAATTACAAATTAAATTTGGCAGTATGGCTCTGTTCAGAGGAGACAGCAGCAGCATTAGGGGACGCTCACACAGTTTAAGACTGGGAGAGCTAAACTATTCCCCCTATAAACAGAGCGGCAACGATGACATAGAAGCCTATGTCACATTATACACGACAAGGTGGAACAGGGGAGGAGGTGGGTTGCATAGATGCGAGCGGCAAGCAGTTAGAGCAAACTAAAGCAGCTTTAAGTAGGGCGCCCTGTTTGAGTGTAGCCATTTAGCAGCGAGGGGAGTTGACCACCTGATGCGCTGATGCTCAGCTGATGCGACCTTGTTGTTGGCCAATAGCGGTTAGCAGCGTCTTGACTACTTGGCCTGCCAGAACTGACGCTGACGCTCAATTTCATTTGATTTGATTTTAAAGCAAATCAAACTGGGCATTGTGATGTCTCAGTTGTTAAGACATACGTCTGGTTTCACTTCAGCTAGGTCAGTGTATTAAACAAATCAGTGTAATTATTTAATATGTGGGTTTACATGTGAAAATCAAATTATATATACATACACGTACTATAATATTAATAACAGATATTCTGCTTACTGTTGCCATACACTTTGTGAATTATTGTCTTATAAATATATATACATCACCCTTTTCCATCTGTGTCAGGCTACTGGAAACTTGATTCAAACTCCTGTGGTTCCTCCCAGACCCACAGAACAGGTACAGTACACCCACATACTCCAAATATGTAATAATACTCATCAATGCTGTCATAATTCAGTTCGACATCCACACAGGTAAATGTCTTTCATGTTTAAAGCCAAGCACAGAGCCGATAATTGAATATTGTGTGAATGTGTGTGTTTGTTTCTTCCCAAAAACAACAAAGATTTCTGATTGATATTTAGTTAACGAGCAACCTTTAGAGTCTGTGTGAGAACACTTTACAGTAACGAATCACTCAGAGCTACACAAGCTTTCATGTTTCTTTCTGTTCCAAATATCTTTTTTGTATTGTTCCCTTCCGAGTTTTTTGTGTCTGTGTGCAGGAACTTAACGCCACAACCAGATACAGCCAACTCAGGAAGGTACAGACTGAGGACACACAGGTACACACTCACTCACTCACGCACACACACACACACACACACACACACACACACACACACACACACACACACAACCGTGAAATATCACGTTCCTTCTTGGTTGTTTTTATTCATTTCTAAATCACTGTTCTTTCTCTTCCTCATCAGAGCCAATCAGAAGTTCCCAAAGATAAAGCAGACACCAAACAGGTATTACAGCTGGAGTTGTTAACATGCAGCTCTGAGCAAATTTTTTAAGCAGTATATACTATAAAATGTCTTTCTCTTTATTTATGTGTACTTTGTTGTAGAGTGATCAGTCGGTCCTGGCTGGATTGTTTCAACGGAGCCAAAAGGAGAAAACACCTTTGTTTACTGTAAGAAATGCACATGCAGCTCTTCTCTGCACTATCAATGACCAAGCAGGCAGACAGGCATTCAACTATTGTATATGTTTTTTTATACTAATGATATTGAACAGGTTTATTGCTTTACTGTAGTGTATACTTTTTGTGTTCTGTCCATCATGTACGTAATAACACACAGCAGGGTGTTACCAGTTGTTATAACTTAACACCTACAATTATGAATAAATATAGAAAATTATACCATGAACACTCCACAACCAAATATAATCAAGAGCCTCTGTTCAAAACATTATCCATTCTTTTTAATTATTTTTTAACTTTGTTTCACCAGTAAAAGTGATGGTGACATAGCGTGAAAAAAAAAAAAACTCCTGCCTGTTATGATGTAGGGAATAATAGGACCCAAACGCAGAGAGCAGGCAGCCAGGCAGGCAGGCGAGAGTTGAAGTTGAGGATTTATTTTATCAAAAAAAACCCACAAAAATAAACCAAGGGAGTCCTGAGGCTTCAGCAGGCAAAAAAACAATTCCAAAAAGAAGTCAAAAGGAAATCCAAAAAACCAGAGAAGTACAAAAAAACAGAAACTTGGGTCAAATCTGGGTCAAATCCTGCATCCCTTTTGGCTTTTTACAGTTTTTTACAATCACTTTGCTACTAATTTCAGAACCTTGACGTTATTTTTCAAAACTCAAAACGATCATCTCTTGTAACAGGCTGTCCAATGTTGAAAACATTGCATTGTGCATTCATATCTTCAAATAAATCTTGCACTTGCACAATCATTGGTTCAAAAAACTAATTTATTGTGAAATATCATTGAATCATTACTTTAGATCACCCACACACAAGCTACCGATAGTTTCACTGGGTCATCGTTCGTACAATCATTAAATATTGTAGTACAAAATAGGTGATACATGTTTCATTATGGTACTAGATGTAAATACATCCCTGTAAAAGTGCTGCAGTAGTAGAGAGAATACTACAGACACAGTGGAATCATTGAACAAAACCTGAAATGTATTGATGAAAAACAATACAGTACGATCACAACATAGGTTTATTTGAATCAAAGAAAAATAATTACCTACAAAATAGAAAAGAAAAGACAGTACTGTAAAACATCAAGCAGTGTTCCTCAACTTGCTTGTACTGTAAAAAGCAAAACAAAGAAGTGATTAGTGTATTTCTACATATTCATCAACTCTGTCTTGTGGATTTGGCCGCAGGTTCTCATCTACATTGCAATTAGCTAAACATCTTGGAAAAAACCTTTGGGCATGGCGAACAATGTGGTACAAGTATGTATGTATATGTATATATACAATGTATATATATATATATATATATATACAGTGCTGCTCATAAGTATTCATACCCATGGTCAAGTTGACTAAAAAGAGGAATAAAAAAATCATCTTTTGGAAATTGATCTTAATGCCTTAATTAAAAAAATGAGGAAAAATCCGACCTTTTAAGGACACCAATTTTTTTTGTGAATTAATAATGTATTGTAAATAAATAAATGTTCTTCCTTAAAATACATGGGCCATAATTATACATACCCCTATGTTAAATTCCCATAGAGGCAGGCAGATTTTTATTTTTCAAGGCCAGTTATTTCATGGATCCAGGATACTATGCATCCTGATAAAGTTCCCTTGGCCTTTGGAATTAAAATAGCCCCACATCATCACATAGCCTTCACCATTGGCATGGTTTTATTTCAGTTAGCCTAATAGCTGGTTTGATTTGCATTGATATGGATCTTATCTCAGTTAGCTATTAGGCTAACTGAAATAAAACCATGCCAATCTCTAGGTATGGTGAAGGATATGTGATGATGTGGGGCTATTTTAATTCCAAAGGCCAAGGGAACTTTATCAGGATGCATAGTATCCTGGATCCATGAAATAACTGGCCTTGAAAAATAAAAATCTGCCTGCCTCTATGGGAATTTAACATAGGGGTATGTATAATTAAGGCCCATGTACGAAATCCACGTAGGGAGGTTGGTCGGGGTGGTGGATGGGTCAAACAATACAAGACTTTCACCCGGGAGACCGGGGGATCGCGTCCCCAGCGGCCGCCTCCCGGCATGTGAGGTGTACTTTCTGAATAGATGGTTCCCCTTTCGTGCTGGCCACCACGGAAAAAATGAGATAAACGTGTTGTTGTACACGTATCAATAGATTAAATATAAAGTGACAATTACACAAACTGCTGTGTGCATGCATGCAGTGCAGTACTGTCAATACTGTAAATAGTCTCAAAGGTGGTACATGGGACCATAGAAACAGTGTCTGATAAACAGTAGTCCATTACAGTAAAGAATGGTTCTGAAATTAGTGCCAAAGTGATTGTAAAGAACTGTATGACCTCTCCAGCAAGGTTAGTGTTTATTTAGTCAATTAAGTACAAACATATATTATTATTATTATTATTTATTATACAAGTACTGTATAAACATATCAGAAAAAAATATATATAAATAAGAAATTAATATAGCTTACCTATAAAAAGTATATAAAAAATAAATACAAATGTGTGTAAATGTTTCAAAAACTGGCATGTCTCAGTCAATGTTGTAATTGATCAATGTAAGAGACTTTCACAATTATCAAACAGAAGAAAAAAGACATTAAGCATAAACATGTACAATGGGATAGACAAAATATACATACAAATGTACATTGTTTTAGAGATTATCTGCCCAGAAGATATAAAGCAGAATGTGTTTTTTTTAATTGCTTTTAATCACCGTTAAAAGCCGTTGTTTGCCTGATTTTTCCTTCCTCCTCAGAGTTATCTGATCCAGGACAAAGAGGAAAAAACTGCTAATGTCGCGGCCAAACAGGCTCCTGGCAGCAAACCGGTATGTGTGTGTGTGTGTGTGTGTGTGTGTGTGTGTGTGTGTGTGTGTGTGTGTGTGTGTGTGTGTGTGTGTGTGTGTGTGTGTGTGTGTGTGTGTGTGTGTGTGTGTGTGTGTGTGTGTGTGTGTGTGTGTGTGCACGTGCATGCGTGCGTCCGTTCAGGATGATCATATTGTGCTGAAGATAGTTGACTCTTCTCTAAGGCCAGCAGTGAGCTGAGCCCAGATCCCAGCACAGAGGAAACCGGCTCAGAAAAGGAACAGGAGAAGAATGCCGAACCTAAACAGGTGAGACATTAGTAGATTTGACTGCCTCTGTCATGTTAACAAGCCAGTTCTGCTCCTTTTTCCAGACAAACAAAATAATTATTCAGTCACTGTTTTGATATCTAAGTTATTCTTTTGAAAATCAGATTACACATCCTTTTAACACCCAGTACTGTAAATAACTCAGAAGCAGTGGTGTAGTCTATGTGATACGCAGGTATACGCAGTATACCCACTAAGAAATCTCCAGGATTTCCGTATACCCACTTAAAAATGTGCAATGATACGCAACAACATACTTTTGTGACAGAACTTTCACTTCAGATATTTGTATTCACAAATACAAGGTCGAGTAATGTGACAGCAAACTGAACTAACACCGCAGAACATGCAGAGAGACTTTTCTCATCTTTCATCTACCCGCTCCTCGCTGAGCGCAGTGCGTAGTGTGTGCGTAGCAACCGGGCCCAAATGCTCCGCCTACACTAATGCCAGTATCCTCCCTTCACCGCACATTTAAAATACAAATATAAGTAGCCTATTTTATTTCGTCCTCGTTGCTTTGGGGTCAACTTTTGTGATCCAGTCTTAGATCCCTGATGTGAAAGCCCCCTTACTGCTTTATATTCCATTATATTTTTGATATATTTTGATTGTCATCTGTGTTTTCCTTCTAAATAAAGGTATTCCCACCATAAATTGGTGCATAAAAGTGTACCAGAATGCAGGAAATTAGTCTTTGACGCTCAAAATAACCCTGGGGGAGGACACCCAGACCCCACACTTTGATATGCCCCCCCCCACTACACACACTACAATAATTAGACTACACCACTGCTCAGAATTACACACTGACTAGTAGATTGTCCTGCAAAAAGGCCCCTCATCGACCTGACCTTGGTCAAAATAAATCTCTCTAACCGAACACATGAACAATATTTCTGTCTGTTTCAGGAAAAAGGGGGAATATTCAGCGGGATGTTCAAGAAGTCTCTGAAACCAACAAAAGCTGCTCAAACTGACGAGGTGACGTAGCTGAACAAACAAAGTCTTATGCAACTTCATAAGGTCATATCAGTAGTATAATCCAGTGGCCTGATAATCATATTGAACCAGTTCATTTTTGTCTTTTAGGACCAACAGTCTCTACATGCTAACCTATCGGGCAATAATGATAATATGTCTGTTTTTAACTGCAGCATTATTGCCTTGGAAGTTCATTGGGTGGGGGCTGAATCTTATATTGCTTTGAACCCTCCCCTACACTGAGAAGAACAATGCAACACCCCAACTCAACCCCTATTTCAAGCCTAATGTGTTATGGAACAATCAGTTTTACAAATTACACAGACTGTAATTAGCAATTGCCAAAGTTGTGAAAAACATAAGAAATGGTGGTTTGTGTTTACCATTACCTTACTTTTTCCAGTTGGTCTCTATTTGTAAACCATGTGAACGAAACGGTGCACTCTTTAGAAATAATGTTTAATCCCTACTAACTATAAAGATCTAAGTCAACTGTTTCTCAAAACTGACTTTAAGCTTCTACTGGCTACTATAATGAAGAAACATGATATTTGTCCTCTGCATATGGTAACAGGCACTTTTATGGTCCTGGAAGCAGACAAAAGGCATTGTTTTTTTGTTTTCCAATAAATTTCGCATGAAAAATGACTTAAAATATAAATCTTCCTCAAGAAAAAACTAAAGAGTCTTGTTTGAGCTTCCAAAACAATCAGACTGCCCTTCCTTTAACAAAAACTAAAAAAGTACATCACTTTTCTGACCCCTACAATGTTTTAATTAAAATTTTCTAGCATTACATATTTCTCTCCTGTATCCCGCACAAATTCTCATTGAAACTATTTTAGTCAAAGCATTCTCATAAGGTAGCCAGTAACTCAAACAAAGGAAAGGCTTTGACAGTGAGTTTTTTTCTTTTTCTTCACGCAGCCGGAGAAAGGAGGCCTTTTCAGTGGAATATTAAAGAAATCTCCCAAACTGTCTGAGGCCCCCCGACTGGAGGAGGTAAAACATTTACACGCTTAAAGGTGCTCTAAGGGATGTCACGCGTTTTTTAGGCTACAACATTTTTTGTCACATACAGCAAACATCTCCTCACTATCCGCTAGCTGCCTGTCCCCTGAACACACTGTAAAAAATCTTGGTCTCTGTACACAGCCCAGGCTCCACAAACGGCAACAAAAACAAACTGCGCCAACCTTCACCACGAAACATAACAAACAGTGTTCCAGCCAATAACCGACAAGAAGGATTTGGGGGTGGGGGTTGGGGGTTGGGGGGGTTAGTGCGCGGAAGGGAGGGGGAGGGGATGGGATGAGGAGGAGGGAGGGGCAAGCTAGCCTCCGTTTAGTTTGACAATACTTCTAACATCAACAAGAAGTGACGTCACCCAACATCACTTAGAGCACCTTTAACTATCACTTTTAAAGCCTTGAATCTATGGACTGGTGAGTCTTCATCATCAAACAGATCCTTCCCACGCACCCACTGAAACTACACAAGTCACCACCAACATGAAAACAAGTGTGAGCTCAAATATCTGCAGCTCCATAGATGCAAGATGAGAAGGCTCAAAATTCTGAAATTCAACAGAATAAGTTGTCGGTTTGCTTTAACGTGTTTTCTGCTCTCTATAGGGGAAAGGTGGTTTGTTCAGTGGACTCCTCAGAAAGACTCCCCAAACAACTGGAGAGGTACAGCTTCTCAAACACAAGTGTAGCTTTCATGGAGGCACGCTGTAAACACTGGAAACACAAAAACAGCTGCTTTATTGTTGCATTAACCCGACTGTTGGAGTGGTTTTCATTCCATTTTAATTTTGCACACAAAACGGCACATCATGAGACCCAGTATGCTTCAATGTTTTGCGTGTGAACATAGCTAGAAGGGTTATTTTGAGAGAATGGAAACTTTTGTCTCTCTTTATTTGGAGGAGATTAGGTACTCCTCATCAAAATAAGAGTTTATTTGCAAAATGTTACGTGCAAACCTTTTCTCAATTACATTGTTTTGTGATCAAAATTAAATTTCAATTAATTGCACGGCCCTAACAGACATTGAAATAATCTTGCTGCTCTCTGTTTGTGATTCTTTTTTAATTCTTGCTTCAGGCGAT
Source organism: Sander lucioperca (assembly GCF_008315115.2). Lineage (NCBI taxonomy): Eukaryota > Metazoa > Chordata > Actinopteri > Perciformes > Percidae > Sander > Sander lucioperca. Next base: position 34,313,404 of record NC_050181.1, read on the forward strand.
TCTATCGGCGCAGAAAGATCTCTCAGCCAGCAATGACAGTCTCTCTGAAGCTGCTAACACAAAGGCCCGTTTGGTTGTAAAAACACTCTCTGTGATCAGTGGAAATCTGTCTATTATTCACCTTGTGACAGGCATGTTTATGTCTATTTTCTAACATTATAGACCAAAAGATTAATCGATGAATGGAGAACAGAATCGGCTGATTAATAAATTAGTAAAATAATCTTTATTTGCAGCCCTACTTGTGGCTCAAATCTAATGGCTCTGTATGTAACAGTGGTACATGTAATGCCCTTCATTCTATCATTTCCCCTTTTTATAACCAGGTAATACATCTCTTTTTTTCAAGAGAGACCTGGCGAAGACAGTAGCATTACAAACAGTGTTATAACAAATAATACAAACAACATGAACACACTAAAAGAACTATCAAACAACACAAAAATGAGTATGAGTTTCCAAAACCTTCACAACAAAGTAAAAACAATACATTCAGAAGCAAACACGTTGATGAATCTTATCTTATTACTGACTGTAATTTCACTTCAATGCATTTCTGGACTTTTATGTTTATTTCTTTACATCTCATTATTCTATTTTAATTGATTTTATTTTCCTTTTTATTGTGTTTTTAGATGTCATTCTAATCGATTTCTCATCTTTATGCAAACCATCATTACTATTAATAAAAATACCTTGTATTTCTTTTCTTTTTTACACATACATGCAGTGTACCTGGGTTATGTTTGGTTATGTAGAAAGATATGCATATATACATATATTATCCATGTATGTATATTTGTATTGTATACATTTCATTTCATTTCTTTTCTAAGGAGTTACCTGTCTTTCTGATTGTAGTTTCATGTGTTTTTTTAATTGATCCATATGTTCTATGTCTGGAAGAGGGAATGTAAATATGAGAATAAATTAATAACCATGTCATCTGTGTTTCAGGAGAAAGGAGGTGCGTCCAGCGGATTATTCCAGAAGCCGTCCAGACGTGCAGACGGTCCTACAGAAGAAGTAAGAAGTCTGTTTTCAGTCCTCCCTTTGCATTAGCTGTAACAGATCACTGTTAGTGATGAAACCTCAAAGCTCTGTAGTGTGTAACAGATTGTTTGTATCTTTTCTCAGGAAACACAGTCACATGGCGATGAGCTCTCAGGCAGCAGTGATGCTCTTAACACCAAGGTGAGTTTTTTTATGCATCATTTAGAGACGGTCCTAAATCGTTTTAAAGTGCTCATATTATGCTCATTTCCAGGTTCATAATGGTATTTAGAGGTTATATCAGAATAGGTTTACATGGTTTAATTTTCAAAAAACACCATCATTTTGTTGTACTGCACATTGCTGCAGCTCCTCTTTTCACCCTGTGTGTTGAGCTCTCTGTTTTAGCTACAGAGTGAGACATCTCACGTCTGTTCCATCTTTGTTGGGAGTCGCACATGCTCAGTAGCTAGGTAAGGACTACTAGCCAGTCAGAAGCAGAGTATGAGGGCGTGCCACGCTAGCAGCTAGGCGAGCATTATAATGTGTGTATGAGCACTTTAAAGAAATAGCACTCATTTGTCTGAAAGTATGTTTTCGTAAAATAAGGAGGAATATTTAGTGGAGTATTCAAGAAAACTCCCAAACCTGCAGAAGCTGCTCAACGTGAGGAGGTAAAAGCATCATTTGTCCACCCGTTTCAACTGTTTTAACGCAATCCAACTCTTTAACTTCAGATTCATATTTTCAACATTTGAGGGATGCTTGGAAGCCTTTTAATGATAATGTTTAAATTGTCCAGCCTCATTATCCATTTGGCTACCAGGATATCTGAAACTCTTTGACAGATTCAAATTTGGTGGAATATTGGGGATAATAATGAGGAATTAGTTGTTGGTGCAGATTCAGTGTTACTTTTAAGAGAGTTCTTGACATAGTACATATTTGAATGTTTTTACTATTTTCACATGGAAATCTGGCAAATGTATCCCATGACTGTCGATTATGTGTATGCTAATGCAAAACCATGCTTAGATCTTCATGAAAGTGTTTTCTATCACTCCTTCCTAATGATAACAAGTAACACCTTCTGATACAAACTGTGATTCATTATAATTAACAGTATACAGTAAAGTTTTTACCAGGAATATGTTGTAAAATGGTAAATTACCAGTGACCTTTGTATCATTTATTTTAAAGCAGCCATATTATGCTCATTTTCAGGTTCATAATTGTATTTTAAGGTTGTACCAGAATAGGTTTACATGGTTTAATTTTCAAAAAACACCATATTTTTGTTGTACTGCACCGCTCTCTCTCACTGCTGCAGATCCTCTTTTCAGCTGGTCTCTGTTTTAGCTACAGAGTGAGACCTCTTTTCTTCTTCTTCTTCTGTACTATCTTTGATTGCACTTGCACATGTGCAGTAGCTCAGATGTAGATCATGTCAGCTAGCTAGCTCCATAGACAGTAAAAGAAAGGCTGTTTCTACAACTTCGGTCAGTTACAAGGCAGGATTAGCTGGGAGACTTCTAAATGAGGGCGCACATGTAAGTAGTTCTTTTGTAGATTATGGTTAACTTGTGTGTGTTGTAGCAGTGCTTTGCTATTGAGAACGAGGTAGCATGCTAGCGTTAGCATGCTAGCGTTAGCATTAGCGTTAGCATGCTAACGCTACGAGCTAATGGTTGCGGTTAGCCTGCTCGTTTCGGCTTGTGACGTCACAAGCCGTGCCGATTTTGAACAGCTCACCCAGAGACTGAAGGCAGGACACATTCAGTAACCGTATCTCACTCTAAACAGCATGGATGGATTTTTTTCAAAGTTTGTATGTGTGTGGAAGCACCAGAAACACAACATAACGCTCCAAATCCCAGAAAAAGTGATTTTTTCATAATATGGGCACTTTAAATTAAATGTTCATTTAGTATTCTCAGATAACATTTGTTTGCTACCACTGCTTTTGAAAACCCTTTTTCAGATCGCGTCTCCTGACAGTGATCTCTCAACCACCACCGAGAATTTACCTGAGAACAAACAGATTAAAATACTTCAAATCAAATATGATTGATGCCTTTTCGACAAAACAACATTTAGATTTGTACTAAATACTCTTTTACTTGTATATTTCATCAGGAGAAAGGTTGAGGGCTGTTCAGCAGACTCCTCAAAAAGACTCCCAAAGCATCGGGAGAAAGCACAGAGTCACCGGTGAATCAGTGTTTCCTGGATGAGCAATGAGTTTCTGAACCCGCGACACAATTTCACCTGTTTAAAAAAAAAAAAAAAAACATCAAATTGTGTGTTTCAGGAACGAGAAGCTCCGAAAGAGCAGTCGGTCAGCAATGACAGCCTGTCTGAGAATAACACCACGAAGGTGAGCAGAATAATGCAACAACAGCTTGTCGATGAAATGCCTTCTGAGGGAGTGTTCACTGACACCAATTTATGTTTTAGGAGAAAACTATTTTTAGCAACATTTTTAAGAAGCCACAGAAACCAGCAGTGGGCGCTGCAGCAGACAAGGTGCTGTGATTTGATTCATTTGATTAATTTAGTCATTAAATGTCCTTTTTGCAGAGGATGGAGTAGATATTTATCTTGTTACTGTTTTCTGGGTTGAATTCAGGAGCTGGAGGTGAACAGAGAAAAATGGTTATCTGGGAGCTGTGAGAATCTGTCTGACACCACGGTCCCAAAGGTACTTCAGATTTTCTAAAATAACTCTAACCTCTTTCTGTTTCACTGTGGAACTGAAACCAGATCTCAGACAGATTCCATAGGGCCACATATTAAATCAGTGCTAAAAGTGGAGATTTGAAAATATGTTTAAGTTTTCAACCAAGCCGCCCCACTGTAACCGTAGTTTTAAAAACTTCTTAACATACATTAAAAAATAATTGCCAGTGGTTTAGGCCTGGTGGGGGGCAACTTCACCAGGCATGCAATACACTGGGGGAAACCCTGCTGCATGTAATCAAATAATCTTTGTTAGTAGTGTTTTTAGTAACAAAGTGCTTCACACAACACACCAAAATAATAATAATAATAATAATTAATTAATGAATTAATGTTATAAATGAATTTGGCCCAGATTTATTTAATACCACGGAAATTCATAAAACCAGTGTTTGCAAAGTCTGATTCACTGTGATCCTGGAAGCAGGTGTAGCTTTTGACTTTTGATTCTGTTTCATTTTTCTTTCTGTGATCTGCGTTACAGGAGAAACAAGGTGGCCTGGCGGGCATCTTTAAAAGATCAGCCAGTATTGACAACCTGTTTGATGAGGCGAGTGTCCATCCCGTGCAAACGCTCACAGCAGCATCCTCCCCGCTAAGGACACATCATTGTTACACATGACAACAACGTTACGTTGACAAAAATAAAGGTTCAAGACGCTAACTGATACAAAAAATGTATGGTGTGCTGAAATGAAACCAGTGGTGGAATGTAACTCAGTACATTTACTCAAGTAAAATGTTGAGTTAATTGTACTTATTTCCATTTTCTGTTGCTTTCTACTTCTACTCCACTACATTTCAGAGGGAAATATTTCACTTTTTACTCCACTACATTAATCTGACAGCTGTAGGCACTTTTCAGGTCAGGATTTTACATGGAAAGCACATGATCAGTTTAAAAATGATTATGCATTCTTATAAATCAAACAACATCTACAACAGTGTATCGAGTACTTAAAAGTACAACTGACAGCATAATCAATCTGACTGGGATCATTTTGCAATGCATATTTCTTACTTTTGATACTTGCAAGTAAAGTAAGTCAGAGTTTTGAAGTTAGATTTTGATTGCAGGACTCAACAGAGTACTTTTACACTAGTTAAAGATTTAGATTCAAATATCTCAATACTTCTTCCACCACTGCTGAAAGGTAGAATATAAATTGACTGTATGCTCTGAAACATGATTGTAAACATGTAAAGTGCAGTTTTAGGCATCTGGCTAAACCATGAACACCCACCTGTTCAGTGTTCAGTCTTTACGCCTCCTTTAGCACTCTTCACAAGCCAATCCAGAGAAGATTACTAGCCAAAATGTCCAAAATGAAATTGTAGTGTCCGATTGAAACACTTTTTATCTTTAGAATAAAAAACTTTGCACTGATTTGCATTTTCACTCATCAGGAGCAGTGGTGGAATATAACTAAGTACATTTACTCAAGTACTGTACTTAAGTACAAATGTTGAGGTACTTTTTGAGGTATTTTTACAGTATGGTATTAGTACTTTTACTTAAGTAAAGGATCTGAATCCTTCTTCCACCACTGATCAGGAGAAAGGCGGGCTGTTCAGCGGACTAAAGAAAACACCCAAAGCGTCCAGAGACGAGACAGTTGCAGAGGTGAGTCTGTCACTAGTTACACTGTCTGTGGTGACTGTTATTGTACTTATTTATAAAACCGTCCATTTCTCTTTTTTGCAGGACAAAGATGACCAGAAGGAGCTGTCAGCAAGTGATGACAGTCTGTTTGACAACAGCAACACCAAGGTACTGGGAGGAGAAATGTTGGTTTTTGAACCAAAAAAAGAACATCAGCACTATAAAATAGAAACAAATGCAACATGCAGCTTCTCATGTACATTTAAAAACAAAAATTAATATTTTAAACTCGAGTAGTTTACATTTATTTATTTTTGATTCAACCTACGCCTAAAGTCCTTGCAAGTCCTGCATTGGAAATGTTACTTAAAGTATTAAAAGTAAAAGTACTCAATGCAGAAAATCCCATTTTAGAAACTGGAAACGATCCAAACAGTTACGTGTTTAATAGTCTAATCATTTCAGCTGGACTCGTAGGCCGTTATATTGTTGGCTAGTTTCATTTATAATAAAACATAGTTTTTTATAATCTACATGTGTTTCGTGTGCAGAAATCTTAATTTGTAAAGTTACTAGTAACTAAAGATGTCAGATTAATGTAGTGGAGTAAAAAGTACAATATTCAGAGTATTTATTGGAAGAATAAACCCCTTGAGATGAATTATCTCATTTTCTAGAGGGTCCTTAAGACAAATAAACAGAAAAAAAACAAAACACAAAATACATACACACATACACCCAGCACTCCCAAGACTAACTACTCCAACATCAACTGACTCCCCACATATACAATACTAAAAATAAGAATAAATAATAAAAAAATATTTACAATTAAATACACAATAAGTGTAGGAAAATAATATTTCTCTAAAATGTAGCAGAGTAGAAGTAGAAAGTGGCATGAAAGAAAAGACTCAAGTAAACTACAAGTACCTCAACATTTGTACTTGAGTAAATGTACTTAGTTACATTCCACCACTGACTTTAATGTTTACTATGACACATCACAGATACGCCTGATGTAGTTTTCACTTACACAGACTGTGTCTGTGTTTTCAGGAGAAAAGTATTTTCAGTGGCATGTTTAAGAAGACTCATAAACCAGCAGATGGGACTACAACAGATGAGGTACATTAATGGCCCGTTTACATAAAGTTCACATTATATCACACCATTTCTCATTTCTCTGTTGGAGTTTTATTTTCTGTTTTCTGTGTTTAGGAATCAAACGAGGATAAGAAGTTATCTGTCAGCTGGGAAAATCTGTTAGAAGCAAACACATACAAGGTACAAATGTTGTCCGACAATCACAATCTTCTTTGTTCTGCTGTTGGTACAGTAATCATTTTAATATTAACGTGTGAATGTTTCTTATGTTTCAGGAGAAGACTGGAGGACTGGCAGGGATCTTCAAGAGGTCTTACAAACCAGCTCCGCGCTCGATCGCTAATGAGGTGACCAAATCCACTCTTTTTATTTTTTCCGATGGTGATGTGTGTGGTTACCCGCTGTTTAGTAGTCTGTAAAAGCTCTTGTAAAATTACCTTCAACAAGTTTAAACCAACCAGATCGCTTTCTGTTTTCCAGGATCCTCTCAGTGACACATTGGAGTTGTCCGCCAGCTGCGGCAGCCTCGCAGAAACTGCCGAGGTGAGAGCTACTCCAAGTCTGTGGATGTACTCGGCAACTTGCTGAGCAACTCTAAGAGTACTTTCATGAACATATTTTTGGTCAGCAAACATCTGAATACTTTTTAAGATGATGATCCCACTCAGAAACGCAATGCCACAAAGCCAAAAACATCAAATCTAGAGAAAGAAAGGCTCTACACACCAACGTCCAATGACATATTTAAGCTTTCTTCTTTAATGTGGACTATTTAACAAAAGGGAATCCCAGAGCAATGTTGTCAGCACAGAAAGGCATGAAATGTATTTTTACATACACTCGTATAGAATCAGTAGTAGATGGAACAATAGCAGTAACAGTTATCATTGTGGTAGTAGTCGTGCATAGCCAGACCTTTCTCCACAGCGCTGTGTCAGTGCTGGAGTATGGTCTGACTACACCGGCTTCTTATACTGGGATATGGAGGAAAAAAAACACTGGGTTCTTTCTTGAATTCTTTGGATCAATTACAATTGTCCTGGGCGGCGCTAAGCCCCGGATGCAGCAACGGTGCCCTTCATAGCAAATCATAGCAGAGATAGAGGAAGGCACGCGCCAGATGTCAGGCTTTATCCCAGCACTGTACATCCGCTAAGCCAGATAAGTAGAGTTAATCAGGAATACAGTTTTGATTTAGATACATTTCCAATCTGTACATTTCAGATTGAGCCAATGAAGCCAAAACTAGATCTGGGCAATATGGAAAAACTCAAATATCATGATATTTTTGACCAAATACATCAATGGCGATATTGTAGGGTTGACTATTGGTATTTCACAAAATATTTACACAATAAGAGTTTTGATAAATAATCACCAATATTGTGGATCTAATGACTAAGTGGGTAAAGGCAAATAATAAAACAGCTAGAACAGTCTGGTAAGTTCAGAAAATGACATCACTTTACTGTAATGCAGCCTTTAAAACCAGGAAAAGACAACACTTGTGTCATATTGCGATATTACGATATCCAAAATTTAAGACGATATCTAGCCTCATACTTATATATCGATGCCGATAGAATATCGATATATTGCCCAGCCCTACAAAAAACTATTTAAAATGCTAACAATATGTATGAACACAAAGAGTTAGCATTGCGAGACGATCCACTCCTGGATAATGTGTCTGTGCAGCTGTTCAGCATTTATCTCTGTCTTCTTTTGCAGGAAAGCGAGGACATGGAGGCACCGGAAGGAGGCGGGCTGAGACGCAGGAGAACCATCAGCAAGAAAAGACGAGTGAGTTGTTGTTCGCTTTAAAGAAACATCCATAGACATGACGGAGAGTCGCAGGAGCAAGAACCAAAGTGTATTTCAACAGCTGTACCACTCGGTGGCTTATCTTAATACAGTTTACAACACTTCAACGGTGACAGGAGCTGAACTTTGTGACCATTCTTCTCTTGCTTCTCCAGTTTGAGCTCTTAATTTTGATGTTAAAGTACTTTTCTCTTTGACGACCTCGTCTTCTCTTGTTTTGTTTCTCAGGTTGTGTCATTCCGAGTCAAGAAAACTCTTCCCAAAATACAGAAGCTTGATCTACCTTCACAGGTATGTACTCATCTCCTCTAGTTGTTCCACAGTTACAACTCACTTTTCTGTTTTGCACCCTGCTCCTGCTCTTTAACTATGTTACCACAGAGAGATCTAAAACTTGGTACACATATGGATGTTAACACTGAGAAATAAAGTCTTAAGGATCAGTCCAAGAGGTTATAAGAAGTTGTGCTGGGTAATTTCTTTTGTTCTATCTCTAAACATGCTCCGTCCTCCTTTTAAATTCGTTTACTGGTTTTATTAATAATGTGTTAAAGTTCTTTTTAATGACAGGAATTGTTGTTTTCTTCCTCCACAGAGTTCAGACAAGATGCCTCTTATTGAGGAGGCTGTAGAGCTGCAGGAGCTGAACCGAGCACAGGTTAGTATAAGGATATTATAAAGTAGATATACGGAAGAAAAAAAAAGTTGATTAGGGTTCCCAAATGTCTAATCCAAAGAATCCAACCAAGCATCTATTTTTGTGAACGGTAGCCAGTTCATCATGCTGCTTTGAAATCAACTGAAAAAGGAAATTCAGTCTTTGGTTGACAAAATTAAATCTGGTACATGAATACATTAATTTACTCTAAATAAAACTGGAACAAGAGTGTCTGAAGATTCAGAAACACACACGCCGATTGTAACCTTTCAAACTAAAGACAAGAGCCAGATGTTGGGGTTTTTCACCAGTGGGAGAAAGACTTAACAGACATACAGAGAGAATGGTAGTGACCGCAGTTTCAGATACCAACCCATTAAAGTGAATATTGTGTCACAGAGTTGTGATGTTGCGTTTGTTTTCCAGGAGAGCACAGTAGAGGTCCAGACTTTGGAGATGGCAGCTTACCCTACTGAAGACAACCCTCTGGAATCTGAGGTCGGTTTGTTTGGGCCACTTTCACACACGCTGTGGTTCATTTGTTCCTTTGGTAGTACACAGAGAACGTTAAAAGTTCAATGCATCTCAGTTTTAAATGCTTCTGAAAAACCCTGTACTCACATGCTGATATGCATACAGTACATGTTTCCATTCCAAAGGCTTTCGATAAAAAATATACAATACATCTATATTGATAAATGTCTCTGTTTTCAGGAAAATGATGATTTGATGGAGTGGTGGAACACAGTCAAAGGTCAGTATGATTGTCCATCCACACACACACACACACACACAAAAAGAATGTTTCTTTTAATGTAAAAGAAATTAGCATTAACAACCAGTATTAATTGTTTTAATTCTGCTGCCGGTTTCCAGGATGGGCAGAATGGAACGAGACATCTAATTTCCACGAAGATGATGGGCAAATGTAAGCGTAGTTTCTTAATTTTACTAATTTTTCATTCAAATTTAGCCACAAGATGTTATTTTGGCACTCTATTTCTATTTCCTTATCCAGGATGTCCATCAGATCTATAGCAGGCCCCCTCACTTAAACCAGGAAGCTCGACTCATAATATGCAACAGTCAATTTTAGCAAAAACCTTTTTAAACTGACCTAAATTATCTAACCTATTTAAGTTACTCCATCCAACAATTTTCTGCTGCTTATCCAGGTCCAGCTTCTGGTAATATCATGAATTATATTATCAGTAATTATTGTTATAAACTGCGGAGAAGCACTGAAAATGAATGTGATTTGATAATAAATAATTCTAGGCCAAATCGTGCCTACTGGTTTTCCATCATACGTTCATCTTTTAAGCCAATATGATCGTGAAATAGCCAGGTATTAAATTGCATTGTGTGTGATATTAAAAAAAACTTAAAAAGAATATTTTAAAAATATTTTAAAAGTCCATGTTTTGCCTTGTCCACCTGCAGATTTCACTTGGGACACATGCACGTTGGAAATTGCTATTTCTTAGGCCTACAAGCATGTAACTTTAAATTTACCAAATACACCATCTGGTTTCAAGCCTTCACAGCTCTCGTGTGTCTCTGCAGGTCGATGGAGCAGGCAGCTGACCGTGTCTACATGGCAGCCCGTCTCTTTGTGCGTCTTTTCAACAAGCGGGGGGCGTCCTTACAGCGTGGCATCCTGGAGCTTTTGGCTCTGGCCGATGCTGCCGATGATTTCCACAAAAAGACGGTGAAAGCTGCTGTGGGTGGAGGGGTGGCCAGTGTTGCTGGCAGCCTGACAACAATCACGGGGCTCATTCTGGCGCCTTTCACCTTTGGCGCCTCTATTATTGTCACGGCGGTGGGGATCAGTGTGGCGACGGCGGGCAGCATCACCTCAGCAACAGCCAACATCACAGATACAGTTCACTCTAACATGGACCGTAAGAAGCTGGAGAAGATGATCCAGGGCTACCAGGAGGAGATCAGCGACATCAGGGAGTGTTTGGAGTTTGTGCAGGTGAGGAAATGTTTGAGTTTGTACTTAAATAATAAGACACAACGTGCCCAACTCACAATTAACCAGCACAACCTGCAACCAGCACAACAAATACATCCCAACAGGGGGAGCCAGAGCCTTTCCAGACACAGTCTCACATGTAGGATACTAAACTAAAAAATAGTATTTAGGCCTGTAACACTTATTACATAATTGTCTAATTGACAATTGTTTTTACATAATCACGGTTTCTTGTTTACCCGCATTAATTGCTAACATTAATTTAGGTTAGTGTTAGTTGTTGGCACTTGACCCTATACACGTTCATAGCAACAAAAATGACAACGGGGGAAAATATTTAGAAAATATGTTTTATGATAATAAAGAGGCATTTACTTCATAGGCTGTGTATTTGTGTTATTACATTATCTCGGTCACATGACAGTGATATATAACCAAAAGGTGTATCCAGGAATTTATTAAAAACTTGAATTTGTTTAAAAAAGTAATATATAAATAAATATTTTTTAATTTGACTGAAAGAGACAATTATATTGTTAGTCGCAATTATTTCTGAGACAATTAATTGTACAGCAAAATGTTGAATTGTTACAGCTCTAATTGTATTCACTTCATAACAAACAAGCAAATGAAATGTCCTCATTCATCCCGTAAGGAATGAGAAAAATAGGACGTGTATCCAGTACGCCTCCCTTTGGAGAAGGATTCTGTCCCTCTCTCTCTCCGTGCCATCTTCAGTGTCTCAGTGACCCTGTAGTGTAGTTTCACTTGGCCTCATCAGTTTCTTAGCACTTACTTCAGCAGGAGAAGAGCTTGGTTAACTTTACAGGAAGATAGTTAAAGGAGAACTCCGGGCAATTTTTACGTTAATCCTGATCGCTATAAGTATGTGAGTACTGTCGATAGCAAAAAAAACGAGCCGAATCGATGCTAGCTAACTGGAGCTGCTGCAGCTAATGCCGAGAGCTCCCACTTAGCTAAAACGGCAGTTTTGGGGGCATATCATAAAGAGTGTCTTTGTGCCTCTTAACAGACACAAAATGCAATTAAAATGTCTGTGCAACATGAACAGGGCCCTTACATGACAACAAGATGCGTTTTCAACTCAGACATTGTTTAAATTCACCTACCCTGTTAGCTGCTAGCTGCCGTCTGGGATGAGTGAGTGTGTTCAGCCAGGCTTCGGTAATAATCATCAAGCAGCAGTTCCCTGTGTATTTGTAGCATAAATATCCATTTTGTGTACGATCCATCTGGCGTTGGTGAATAGTAGTCTCTGCAGTGGCGAACTGTGTGTTAGTTGCCTTAGCCAGGCTAGCAGGGCCGACCGGCATCCTTCTAATTCCTCCTCGCCTGCCGCGGCCGACAACAATCCACGGGCGCCCGCTGGTCTGGTGGATGTCCTCCAGAGGACAGTTCATGCTTTCGCGGCGAAATTATTGCGGCGAAAATTTTTTATTTCCCCCTCAAAAATAGGTAATTCAGCACTGTAGCGGTTATGATCATATCAGTGACTATGTAACTACATGGAAACGAGACAAATGATGCCTGGTTCTTGTAAAGTAACAGCGTTACAGAAGGCTAGCTGTAGTCTTGCGCTGAAGTCCCGTGGGATTTCAGTTGTAGCAGGAAAAGGTAAACAGCAGTGTGCAGATGGAAGCGTGGTGTGAGAAGAGTGAAGAGTGGAGGTGTTCACAAGGGAAGACGCCTGGAGTAACCTATGGAGCTAGAGCTAGCCTTCAGTAACACTATTACTGTACAAGAAACAGACATCAAGCAGCTGATACCAGTATGGAAATGATACTTGCCTCTGCCCCTACATGCGGGAATAGAGATACACTGACAGAGCATGGCAACAGCATGTCGTGTTGCAGTGTCTTGGCTTGGCTTTCCGGGATCTCAAGTCACACTATTTCCCAGAAATTCTCAATAAAATCTGGTCCCTTCTTAGAAAAATGACTTGTGATATAATCTGACCTAAATTACCATTGATAGTAATGGAATAGATCAGCTTTGCACCTGCAAGGGTTTATTCTATGTCAAAATGATTCTGTATGGTTGGCAGTGTTTTTTTCACCTTTATATTTAAAAGGGTCAGAATATTAAAATGTAGATTATTTTATCCTCGGTTTGTTTTTTAAATTTAAAAACTTAATTGATGGAAAAAGACATAGATAGATATAATAGCAGGAAGTCATAAAATTACTGGAAAATGTTCAACCTGCGTGTATCAACGCCTTATATATTACCAACGTGTTATGTAATAAAACGTTAAAATGTAATGAATTGCAGTGCAAGTCAGGCTACGGCATAGGGTCTGTGTCTACGTGAAGCTATGCGTACCTCCCGCGTAGATTTAACGCAAAACCATAAATCAGAACTTAGTAGTACCTCTACAAATGTATTTATTAATAAAATATATCTCCTTTCTGACTGCTACCCTACTTTCTTTGTCTCTGTGGCTCTTGTAGGCAGGTATGGACACCCTGCAGGAGTGGGACTTTGAGAAATACTCAAAGAGCGTCGCCAAAAAGGCTCTGAACCACAACCTCCGGCATGTGATGAAGGAGGGCGGCATGGCTGGAAAAGCCCTGTTGATCAACACAAACCAACTGGTCAGCACTGTGCAGGTTTTAGGCGCTGCAGGCGGTGTTGCCAAAGCCGCCCAGGCCATCAGCATCACCACAGGGGTGATGTCAGCGCTCTTCCTGGCTCTGGATATTTTCTTCCTCGCCAAAGACTCCCACCAGCTCCGCAAGGGCGCCAAGACCAAGTTCGCCACCAAGATCAGGGAGGTATGCAAAGAACTCCAGGATGGGCTCCTGGAGCTGAACAAGGTGAAGACGCAGCTGCAGAAGACCATGGATGGCATCGAGGTGGAGGAGGTGGAGGTGGAGGAGGAGGTGGAGGTGGAGGTGGAGGTGGAGGTGGAGGAGGAAGTCGACGACGATCCCAGGAAGCTGACTGAGCTGGAGCAGGAACTGGACCTACTGGAGGAGCAACTGGACAGGAAGGTTGAGGAGGAGCAGAAGAGTAAAGATATGGGGAAGGAACATTTGAAAAGTAAGAAGAAAAAGAAGGAGAAGAGCGTGAAGGAAAAAGAAGAGCCAGAGGAAAAGAAGGACCAAGAGGAGATGGCAGATAAGGATGCTAAGGCAGAGGGAAAGAAGAAAAGTAAGAAGGGAAAAGGTGAGGGAGAAAGCAAGATTTCTGAAGAGGAAAAGGAGCAGAACAATGAGACTGTCAAAGCAGCCAAAGAGGATGTTTTAAAAGAACAATCTCAGATAGGAAAGAAGGACAAAGAAACTGAGAACCGCAAGCAAGACCAGGCAAAAGAAGACAATTGTACAAATAAAAAGACAGACGAGAAGGAGAAAGAGAAAAAGAAAACTGGAAAAGAACCATGTCAGGAAACGGCGACGGGAAGAGAGGATTGGGAAAGAGAGCGGCGGAGCAGCAGGGAGGAACCTGACTTAAAGAGTCACCGCAGGGGAAGAACAGCTCGGCATGATGACCACAGGGAGAGGGGAGGGGAGGAACAGGAGAGTAGGAGCGAGAGGAGGAAGTTTGAGAGAGCAGGGGGTGAGGAGGAGGAGGAGAGATGGAAGAGGAAAGAGTATAAGGCGAGGAGAGGAAGTGACAGAGGCAGAGAGCAAGAACATGGCTACCGAGGATCTGTACCTGGCTCCATGGCGCTGCTGGAAGATGGTCTGTATATTTAATTTTAAGTAAGTTATTTGTGGCACTTTTATTTTTTGGGGCATTTTAGGCCTTTATTTGTCTATATAAACTTCCGGGATTGTTCAGGTGCTGCCAGAAATTCCGCCAGATGTCTTTCATTGTTCCTCAGATCTCTGCAGGGTAAATCCAGACTAGCTAGACTATCTGTCCAATCTGAGTTCCCAACTCACATACACATGTTCCACCAAGACAAGTTCCTTCTTCCTGAAGCTATTTTGCAGAGGCGCCGTTGCTCCGTGCGATGGTTAGCACCGCCCAAGATGATAGTGATTGGTTTAAAGAAATGCCAATAAACCAGAGCACGTTTTTCTCCCATCCCAGAATGCTGTGTGGACTAGCCAGACCCTCCTCCGCAGTGCTGTGGAGGAAGGTCTGGCAATGCAAGACTAGGCCTTTATTTGACAGGACAGCTTAGAGAGAGTGGAATGACATGTAGCAAAGGGCCGCAGGTCGGAACCAAACCCGTGACCACTGCGTCGAGGACTGAGCACCTTTATATGGGTGCGCGCTCCACTAGGTGAGCTACCCAGTATATAGCCTGAGTCTTGATAGCCAGCATAGTCATCAATAAAATAGAACTACTGAGCAAGGTGCATGGGCAGCAGCAGCTCGCCTACACAGGGAAACACAGGAAAAGTGCATATCAGCCTTACAAAGTCAACATAATATAATGTGCAACAACCATCGTCAACATCAACATCAACATCCATTATGTCACCAACCCCTTTGTCAACGTCTCATCCTCAACACAAAGTCAACAGACTAGAATATAAACAACCAAACAAGAAATAAAGTAGTTTAAACAATCGGACCTGAGAGGAAATGATGTAAATAGAGTGTAGAGGCTGCTAGTACTTTGTTTATGACTCCTTTATTGATGTTGTGATAAACCTAACACTTTCAAATATATACTTAAAACCTTAACTTGTGTTACAGAAACATGTATTTCTACATGGTAGTTCTGGTGTTTCAGGGTAAAACTACACTTTTTTTAAGACTTTCTTTTAGACATACTGTGTGTGCATTGTGTTTTTATTTCACTGAAAAGAGCATTATGAGTGTGCAGTTGTTATATTTCATATAGAAATTACTGCAACGTAGGAAAGCTTTTTGCACACCTCTTTTGTCGGGCAGGTGCGTAGGATGTGACCAAAAGTAGCAGATCAGGAGCTTAGAAGGAGTCACGCACACCATTACAGAGCAATAATTTATTTAGAAAATACAATGTTTCGGTCTTAGACCTTCATCAGGTAAAAATATATATATAAATATATAAAGTACTAAAACTTGCCCTGGGAACTGTACCTGAATGAATATTAATTACCCTATATGTAATTCAATCATCTCATTTTTGTTTTTCTTCACATCACCCGTTACAGACATTTTTCACTCAGTGCACTTCAGGCGTTGCCTTCTTTGTGTCAAGTTTAATGTATTTTATATCACGTCTTGGTGTTTCTGGAATATTGTGCAATGGTTCACTTTGTTTATATTCATCACTGGTGTCTTGGGGTGTCTTGGGTAAATATTATTTTCCATGGCACTGGTTTCTTATTGAACAAATAAATTATAAGCGTTATTAAATCCTGATGCTATTTTGCTTTTTAATCTTGAATGACACCTTTTTTTCTTTTCTGCCATTCACTCGACCCTATAAAGAAGTAATTTGCGTCTGGAATGGATGACAAATTTAAACCAACCATTTCAACTTTTAATTACTTAGGTATTGCTGCTTACTAGAGTAAAGGGTCTAAATACTCTCTGAAAAGACATATTTAAAAGAAGAAGTAGTCATTTTAAAATGTGCACATACTGTATTGTACAGGATGAAGTATAAATGTATGGAGCCCATTTTACAAATCATAAGGCTTTCAAAAATGTAAGAATAGAGAACTAAAGTAATAACTCAATAATGGACATAACCTTGTGTCTCCCCCGGCTGTTATTCTACTTGATTAGTTTAAAGTGCTGGAGGAGCTGCTGGGGTTTATTGGAGTCACCAAAAGAAAGTAAGCTGTCAATCAAACAAAACTTGCTCAACAACACCTGTGTGGGTTTACAATCATGGCTGTGTGAGCTTCACTGCCAACATAAATCATATCATCATGCAGTTTGGGAGGCGTGTTCAGGGCTTCTCATTAAGTTTCGTTTCCCACAAAAACTCCCCATTAAGTTTCGTTTCCCACAAAAACTCCCCATTAAGTTATGTTTCCCACAAAAAGGTCCCTGATTCTTGATACTAATCTTAACAAAACAACTATGAAATTAAAATAAAAAATAGAATAGTCCTGAAGGTCAGAGATGTCGTTGTTGGTCATGTTTATTTTTTGTTTTAAAACTATTACATGTTCATATAAATAAAGTAAATTTAAAATCCAAAGAAAAGAACAGAAGCATGAAAAAGAACAAGATAAACATTTACTGTGTTCAAGTTCTGGCTCTATTTGACAAAGGTGGTGCTAATACAATCTTATCTACTTCTTCTATAATCTTTTCCTATTGTTTCTTTTTACAAAGTGACATTAGTACTACAAACAACATGGCCCACCAGCTACAGGGTTTTATGACACACAGAATGTGTATTAATATAGATACAGTATATAACAGTGTGTACATAGCTCTTACAGTGTGGGAGTGTTTAATAGAAAGTTTCAACTTTATTTACATGACTAACTGCACGCTCAAATTTAATCAGATTCGATCAGATTATGTAATATCTCAGGGAAATGAAAAGAATCGAGGGAGAGAGCAGCTTGGGAAATTTTCTGTCTGCTCGCGAGTCTCGGTGTAGTTTGAGTATAGAACGAGGAAGATGTGCAGCAGCTCATGTTGTGCCATCTGCTCTACAACTGGCTATGCTGCATTGCATAAACTGTTTATATATTCATTTGAACATTTTCATAGATAAATTGTTTGCATTTCCATATTTAGTGAGATATCCCTAAAGAAAAGTATTTTTAGACACTTTGACCTGCATGTCATCCTTCATGATTTATGTGTCAAATCATGCGTAATCTTTTGTAGATTGTAATGACTTATTACTATTAACTAATGATGACTGACTGTTACACTACTTGGAATGTTGAGTTCTTGTACTTTACTTGAGTATTTCCATTTTATGCTACTTTATACCAGAGATGTTCACAAGTCATTTTTTGGAAGTCCAAGTCGAGGCTCAAGTCTTTGAGCTCGAGTCCAAGTCAAGTCTCAAGTCTTTGAGGGGCAGGTTCAAGTCAAGTCTCAAGTCTTTTGCCATGAGTCCAAGCCAAGTCTCAAGTCTCTGGTCATCTGATCTGTCCCTAACACTGTATTGTTAAATCTTATGAATTCAAAGCATGTCCTGTAGCTACCATCCATACAGTACAGTATCAAAATCAGCTGTAGGAGAACTTTATGGGGTCTATTTAACACATCCCTCTAGCCCTCGGACCTGGTGAAATATTAACCCAAGTCTGTCACATCATACAACTATAAAGATACAATGTGCCTGTTCCCAGCATTAGCACAACACTTTGCGATGGTTAGCTTGTTACCTGTGGTGATTTAAGCTAAATGTAATGTCTCTTTCACTAAAAAAAAAATGTCTAATGTCGAAGTGGAAATCAAGAGAATAGTGGCAACACCACACCAGTTATAGAACAACACGCATCTCAATGTCAGTCCAAATTACGCACAATAAGCAGTTTGAACTCACTGATGTAATACCATTTATTTCCTAAGTGTTAGTAGGCTCAGTGAAACTGAGTCCAGCGTGAGGAAGACCCGACTCAGAGGAGGAGAGGTTAGTGAGGCCAGCGTCTCCACGCCAGGTGACAGTGTGCACGGATCCGCTGCGCCACGCATGGATTAAATAATGAAATAGTAAATAGGACTACAGCAACAGAAATATGTGCAGAATTAAGACAGTCAAGACGGCCCAGTGTTTGGTGGACCGGATACACCTTGTTCACTTAATAGCCTACACATCATCCACGGGATCAATTACGCATCACATGAGTTTGCCCAGCCGACACAGCGTTTGTTCCTGGGGAGATGGATCCGTGCGTCCCGCCTCCTGTGCGCCATGGATGTCTGAGCCTCCGCAATTACTAACTATAAAGATACAATGTGCCTGTTCCCAGCATTAGCACAACACTTTGCGATGGTTAGCTTGTTACCTGTGACCAGGGTTCGAATTATGATTTCATCTTTTGGGGGTCTCTTTAAAAAAAAAAAAAAAAAAGTAGTCTATGAGCAGCAAATTTTGAGCATTAAGCATTTCATTTCCTGCATTCTGGTAAATTTGTATGCACCTATTTACCTTTTTCTGAATCAATGTATGCTGGAAATATCTTTATGTAAAGGGAAACATAGATTACAATCCAAATATAAAAACATAATGGAATATATTACAATATGGCTCTCAGGCATTCTGTATTGCTATTTATTCTCCTGTAGATCGTCTTTTCTAATTATATCTGAATCACACATAATAGACATAGCCTATAATTTACTCTTCCTTCCTCTTTTGCGTCTTTTGTTGAGGAAGTAACCTCCTTAAATGTGCATATGACAATTATTCACCTCAATGATACGTGAATTCATTTTAATGGATTAATAAAGCCCTGGACTGTAATATTTCAGATGTGTTACTGCTCATGTTCAAAACTTTGTGCACATTCAAAATATATCCCATCTGTGCTCTCTGAGGTTTGGAGGAGTCGTGATATTTTGAGAAAAATAAAGTGATAATAGGCTATTACAAGAATAAAGTCACTATATTTCAGAAAAGAACTACCTGCACCATAGTCTCCTGTGCATTATGTGATTGCTCTGCTGATGCAGTAGATCTCAGACCTCCTGACAGACTCAGAGCCCCGTTTGAGACTCTGGTCTCTGAATGAGACAAAGTAAGGGGGAGTGGCTGTAGGCTACGCTGCTCTACATCGAAGGTGGAAAGCCAAAACTACGGCAGAATTACACAGAACACAAACGCAACACATCTGCCCCAGCATGTCGACAGCAGAGCGCGTCCATTATAAACCTGAAGCTGTACAGACTACGGACGGAAGGCGCGCTGCTCATCTCTATTTTTACAGCGAGAGTGGACACTAAGCGACGCACAGGTCTGCTTCAGAGCTCCGAGTGTTTGGGAAAAGTCCTTTATTTGTGATTTAAATAATGGCGCTGATGATTTTTAGAGACCCCCACAGGTGTATGATTTTACTGCTTTCATGGGAGCTCAGCTCCCATTGGCTCCCACGTAATTCGAACCCTGCTTGTAACGATATATGCTAAATGTAACGTCTCTTTCACATTAGCGTGTGAGTGACTATTTGGATGCGTTTGGAGATGCCTGATGAAGTTTGACATTGTTGATCCAGCATCATTTATCTTGGTGCCACACACCTTGCATGTAGCTGTTGGCTTACTGCCACTGTTTACGAAGTTATTGAAAGCAAAACTAATGACAACAGGCACAACTCCGGGAGGACTTGGTGTCGCCATCATCAATATATTTTTTTATGTGAGTGCGCGCACATAAGGAATAACGCATGCATTACGTTGCACATTATGGCAAAGGGCAGGGGACATGAGACTCGTCATACGTTTCCCCAACGTATATGTGCCAATAAAAGAAAATAGAAATACATGAATACATTTAGATTTAAAAAGCAATAATTGCATGAAAACAGGTTGTTGACGAGTCTCGAAGCTCGAGTATGAAGTCTTTTGGGTCGAGTCGCAAGTCAAGTCTGAAGTCAGCTGTTTGTGCGACTTGAGTGCGACTCGAGTCCGAGTCTCAGACTCGAGTCCCCATCTCTGCTTTATACTTCCACTCTACTACATTTTGTAAGCCAATATTGTACTTTTTACTTCTCTACATTTGTTTCCCATGCAACACTAGTTACTTTACAGATGGAAATTGTAAATACAAAATATAAATCATCTAATAAATTCTGGCAGTTTATCAATTAATTCGCCCCAGCTTTACCAGCTGCAACATGGGTGATGCATGCGTGTTAGCATGCTAACATTTGCTTAACACAAACAAGTAGAATGTCAGTGGTTTTAATAATTTTTTTATGATAAGTTAAAGCCTATGGAGGCCCATTGATTCCCATTGTATTTATAGCACTGCACAGGTATTCAGTTCAAACTCCATTCAAATTACACAATGCTCAGTATTACACACAGGTCATGTGTCTCTTAATGATTCTCTCCCATCACACCTTTAACTCAGCATCACTGTGTACATCACAGTTTCCTCAAAGGCTTCTCTAGTTGCAATATTGATACTTTGCACTCTCTCTTTCGCCTACTTTGTATTTGTTTTGTCTCTCTTTACTTTGCACTAACCGGCAGAGCTTACTTAAGGTGTGCATTTGGTCAAACAGGCCCAACCTACAGAACAAACTCAAACTTCTCAGAGAGCTGATAAATGTTTAGATATCAAACTAGTTCCCAGAGAGCTGATAAATGTGCAGATATCAAACTAGTTCCCAGAGAGCTGATAAATGTGCAGATATCAAACTAGTTCCCAGAGAGCTGATAAATGTGCAGATATCAAACCTTCACAACCCGCAATCTGTTCCGTGAGGGATCACTATAGGTAGACAGGTTTTAAACTTCATCTGTGATGTTCAGGAACTCATCAAGCCAATTATACATGGCGAAACAATTAGTCTTCATGACTTTCCAGTTCATAAGGATTAAGCGTAAGTGTTGAAATAGACTTGATGAGTAGTTGCACAACAGAGCCTTATCATGTAAACAAACGGACTAGCTGTCAGACGAAAAGGCAAGTCTGTAAAAAGTAGAAACAGTGGCACAGCAGCACAAATAGCCTCCAGATGTGCTTCAAATTAATGCAGCCGACTTGTTTTAGAACACTTATTTATGAAGTTCTTTATAACCAAGTGCAACTGTCACACATGGACCAATATGTGGAGCAATAACAAAGCACACATGTGAGCAGCTTCTCAATGTGTTTGCAGTTTGATACGTACATTTTAAGATGACTAATTTCTACTGGTTTCTCTTTTATTGTACTAAATGACTTTTGGGCCAAAAATGACTTAGTCTTCGGTTAATCTGTTCTGGCCCAATCAGAGGGAGCTCTAATGTTTGGGTCCATTTCGTGGTCTTCTTCTAACCCAAAAGCTAGTAAAAGTCTAAAGGTTCAGTCAGTCAAATATGAACAAATGTAGGCTAGTTACTGTCTATTATTGTAGGTTGCTGTTACTCATAATAGTCCTAAAAAAAAAAAACTTTTGTCATTTACTTGAGTAATTTTTAACACGAGCAGGTAAAAATCTGAACTTTAGTACTTCATCTTCTCCTCCATGCTGCTACACTCTTTTCATTGTATACTATCAGGTGATAATAAGTACGTTGTATTGTAAAGGCACATACTATGCCCGTCATTGTTTATAAACCTGTTAGCTGCTCGCTAGTACACTGAGGAGCTGTGGAAAGAGTTCCTTTTGAGATTTAGTTTCAGGAGAAGCAAAGAGATTCTACGTCTTCATATTACCGCCATTGTTAAGGGTGGCTTTAGGTAGACCCACCCACTGGTGCTGGCAAATCAAATGTTGACCTTTTTAACAAATTAAGATAATAGTGGTTTCTCCCTGATGTCACGAAACAGTGTCCCTTTTGTTTGTAAAGGAATTGCGCAGGGGTACGTCCTGCTTTATAGAGCTGGTAACAACAACAGAAATGTGATCAGTCTTGGTCTCAGAGATAGTTATAAGTCCCACAATGGGTTAAGTAGTTTCAGAGGGGCCGCCCGGATGGCTCATTTGGTGGAGCGCGTGCACATGTATAGACGTTTATTCCTCGATGCAGAGGCCTAGGGTTCGAATCCGACCTGCTGCACTTTCCTGCACATTCTTCCCCCTCTGTCTCCCCTTTCATGTCTAGGCTGTCCTGTCACTTAAAGGCGGAAATGCCCAAAAAAATTAAAATCTTTAAGTATAGTTTCAGAGGCTTCTCAGCTTTGACAGGAGTATAATACAGGGGGAAATGCCCCATCATTGTCAGTTCTGGTGTGTTAAAGATCTGAGTGTGGGTCCCATGCAGGCTGAGTCCTTGGCAGCGGCCCGGGTTTGAATCCGCCCCGTGGCCCTTTGCTATGTGTCGTTCCCCCCTCTCTCTCGCTCCCCTTTCATGTCTTCAAGCTGTCCTGTCAATTACAGGTCATAAAAGCCCCAAATAATAAATAAAAAAAAAGTCTAATCTATTATTTTTACATAGATAATAAATTGACTTCATTTCTTCAGCTCCAAACTATCAAATCGCCTCGCTCAACAACATTGTTATCCCTACCTTCAAGTCAGGCATTTTGTAAAGGATCTCAGAATTCACAATCAAACCAAAGAGACACATTTTTGATGAGTTACTTCTCTCACAGTCTGACTCTAAACATTTGATCTCCAGTTTTGTCACTGCTTTTACGACACCAGTGGAAGCCTGAGGCCTGGGCTGCAGAATTGGGTGTCAGACGAACTGTGGGAGGAAGGTTTGTCCGCAATACACAGCTGCTCCATTAGTTCTAGATACAGATTCATTCATTTATAGTCTTGCACAGACTGCATTACTCCAAAACCAAACTTCACAATATTTCTGAATTAGTTTCCTCTCTGTGTGACAGATGTGGTATCGCTAAAGATCACTGTCACACTTATTCTGGCACTGTCCAGTATGGAGTCATTTCTGGAGACATATTACAGTTTTTTTTCAATTGCGTAAGCACTATTTTGAAAGCAGGGACCGTTTTTTCAAAACGCTACACACAATTAGCACAACCACACATGAAACACTTGCAAAAACTATTCACTAATTTATAAAAATCATATTTTGTTACTATATGAAACACACACGTTCCATATGACTTAATTCTGTTTGAACCAGTTACACACTGCTGTTACTAACCTAAAACACTTTTAGCAATTCTACTTCTCAGTCATTAGAGTACTGTAAATGAAGTACACAGAGAAAGTGCAAATATACAATAAGTTCACCAAACACTACACAAGACCAATGCTGCAGACTGAAAATATAATTTATTTAAAACAAGTCCCAGTTTTCATACAGCTACTACAGTAGTGCGCATAACACTGTTAGCTCAGCAAACAACAGACAATCATAAAATACTGTATCCAGTACAGGACACAATTACAGAAAAAAACAACAACAACAGACCAAAAAAAAGATCTGAAAATGCAGTACAGAAAATACTAGACTTACCTGCTGCATTTTTATAGTACTTGAACCTGATTGGTGTGTCTACAATTACAGTTTTTTTCAACTGCTTACACACAAAATCTTTTCATGTCACACGATTTTTGAAACCTCTCACTCAAAGTGCAAAACTACACAGCAAATCTCCAAAACCATAAGCTATTTCTCAGCCTTTCACTCAGTTTTCAATCGCATAAAACACTTTTTTCAAAACACTACACACAATTCTCTACATAAGACACAGAAATCTAACAGGAACTGACTTGCTTTCCTTTTCTAAACACAACCAATCAAAATGCTACACTTATTTCCCAGGGCACACAAACACTCTTCACATTTGCAAACACATTATGTCATAACTGAACACTAACCAATCACTGCTTTAGTATAGGCCTATACATAGGTCAAAGATCAGATTACCTGTTTTGAACAATGAATGCCAACAATAGACAGAGAGCAAGGGGAGGAGGAGGGAGAGACGGGACGACAATGAGGAGGAGGAGGAGGGAAGAAGAGGAAGAAGGAGAGCCATCTCTGATGAGATCAGGGCCACACTTATTCATCATGTGATCAACCACGGATTGACCCATCTTGAGTAGCTTTACAGTGGCGTCCATACTGTATGCAACTATCTAATCTATCTATTTCAGCATTACAAATCAATCAGACTTTGTTTTACACAAAGTGCATACAATCCCCCCCCTGCCCCCCCGTCCCGACACACAAGCACGCACAAACACACACAACACACACACACAAACACACACACACACACACTTTATTCTAAAAATGATACCTTTGGTTTACATATACTACTTTTGTTTTCTTGTTTCATGCTACTGTGTAACACTGTGCTACTCTTACAAACGTAAAGTTTTGTCCAATAAAGTTTTACTGTAACATTACATTGTTTTTTACAGTGGACTTTTCAACCCCTCTCAGCAGATTACTTTCACTCTAGAACATTGTAAATGTAGATATAAGCCTATGAAAGACAAAAGAGCTTTAGATTTAGAACAACAGTGTGTACATGGTATATCCAAAAATGTACTATTATGAAAAAAGTATTTGTCATTTGATGCAAATGCTTCATTTTGAGATGTGTTTATGGTATTTTGAATGAAGTATTTTATTTTGAAGGAGATGTGAGGCATTTTGCATTTTGTGTGTGCAGTTTTGGGAATTGTGTGTAGAGTTTTGAAAAAAGGAGACATAGTTTTGAAAACGTGTGTAAGCAGTTGGAAAAAAACTGTAAACAATCATGTGTTTACACACCTGATGGCTGTGTTTCACAGATTACATTACATGTCATTTAGCTGACGCTTTTATCCAAAGCGACTTACAATTTCTATATATGTCAGAGGTTGTACGCCTCTGGAGCAACTATGGGTTAAGCGTCCTGCTCAGGGACACATTGGTTGATGTATCGCAGTGTGAATTGAACCCGGGTCTCCCACAACAAAGGCTTGTGTCATACCCACTGTGCCATCACCACCCCAAAGTGGCTCATAGGTGTGGTCATTTGACAGTCAGTGCTTTGGAATCGCAAGGACGTGACCTCATGATATACTTCTGTGTCTAATGTATACAAGTGTGTTTAGTGTTTTGCAAATCACTGTGTATAGTTTTGCAAAAAATGTGAGGCTGACATTGAGCTTATAGTGGTGCACATCTGGGCCAATGATGTGCTCCTTGAGTGTAAGGTTTTGATAATTGTGTAATACATTTGATTTCAGCGTGTGAGCAATCGGCAAAAACTGTAAACCTATTTCCAAACCATGTCAAATGAATATTCAGCCCATAGCATGGGGTTACAACTCACCCAATAATCAAAACTGGCCAGTGTAACCCCCCCAAAAAAAAATTAATTTAATTTAAAAATAAATTATAATTTCCTTTACATAAATAAAGACATCTGCACCGATACTTGATGCAGAAAAGGTACACATTTTTGCAGAAAAAGTCACCAGAAAGCAGAAAATGAAGTGTTTGATATGCTCAAAATTTCAATGTGGCTCAAAAGTGGAGACCCAATGTTGAACCCAAAGTTTCGTCCTTGATTGAGCCGGATTGTAGTCTGGCTATTGTTGGTTGCTCTGACAGTAGAAAGGCCCTTCCTCCCCCATCAGAAGCAGATTCTTAGAGCAGGCATGGTTGCAGCTAAAAAAATTATATTCACGCTCAAGGAGCAAAACATTGGCCCAGATGTGCACCACTATAAGCACAATGTCAGCCTCACACTTTTTGCAAAAAAATACACACAGTGATTTGCAAAACCCTAAACACAGGAGAAGGAGGTAGAGGAAGAGGTACCCTTCATTCAGGCCATGGAGGACGCCTGTGAACAACTTGCATCTGTGCAAGGATGGATTCGACATTCAAGACGGTTCTTCCCGTGGTGTCTTGCCAGTGAGGATATATCGCCTGTGATGTTGATGAATTTTTCTGGCCAGATCCAGCTAGGCGAAGAGATAATGTCTAGTGAACTTATTGTATATTTGCACTTTGTGTACTTCATTTACAGTACTCTAATGACTGAGAAGTATAATTGCTAAAAGTGTTTTAGGTTAGCAACAGCAGTGTGTAACTGGTTCAAACAGAATTAAGTCATATGAAACGTGTGTGTTTCATATAGTAACAAAATATTTTTTTTATAAATTAGTGTTTTATTTTGCAAAGGGTCTGAGGTCTTCTGCTGATTGGGTGTGTGGTTGTGCTAATTGAAAAAAACGGTCCCTGCTTTCAAAATAGTGCTTAAGCAATCAAAAAAAACGAAATGGCTGGGTTGCTTCTTGGGTTATACAATTTCCATGCAGGTGAAGGCCACGCCCTCTGCAGGATGCTGGCGAAATGATTCCTGCAGGGATCATACACACACACAGGACCACAACCCACTGAACAAAGGAACTTTTCAGCAACTCAGCATTTGACTTTTACAGCTCAAGTAAGTTTCTGAGAAAAACTTCATTTGGATTCTTGATTATTCATTTTCATTATTTTATAAAGTTTAATTTAGGTCAATTGCAAGAGACTTTTGTACTGTGATGATTTAAGAGAGTTCACTTTCAAAACTGTGAACTATTCTGGTGTTATATCAAATTTGTGATAGAGCTGGTTTTCTTTTTTTTTTTTTTCTTCATTTCAATTATATATTGTAATCTATTAATACAGATCCTGTTTTTATATATTTTCACTGAACCAAATGTGTTTTCTCAGAATTACAATACTTTGTCATAATTGTGCTTGCATTAATAATTAGTTCATACAAATTCTAACTTCAGAGATGGTATGACAGTTGTATTATCTCTGGAAGTCATTAAGATTTCCAAATTATCCAAATTCCAAATGAATTCCAAATTACTAAACTGCAAGTCTGCATGTGAGAAAGGCTCTCAAATCCAACCCATAATATGAACTCTCTATGTGTTGTTAATTTACTGCCTTTCTGTAGGAATGGAACGAGGATTGATCCTGTTGGTTGCTGCATTGGGGGTTTATGTGGCATCGGGTGTCCAAGGAACGTCTAACTTGTCATTTTCCAATAATACACAGGTTGGATTTCTTTCACTTTAATCCTCTTAGTGTATTGTAAATTACCACAATACCTGCTTGACCTTTACTTTGCAGTACGCAGATAACTTTGTTTAAGGACACCGTTCAAAATTTGAGTTGTAGAATGAAGAAAATAAACTGAAAAGTTGCTTACAAAGCTTGCATTTATAGCGAGAACCCCTCACTAGCTATTTTATATTCCTTCTATTTCAAAGTTAAACATTTTGGGGGAAAAAATAATGTAAAAGTGAACCAATACAAGGGTTAATGTTGGGGTCAATTCTAATAATATTTAGTTAATATTGCATTAACATGTCTGTCTGTATAGTGAAGTTTAAAAAAAATCTGGCACATTTCCTGTTTTTTTACTTCTCTGCATGTTTTTATTGAGAAATGTTGATCAGTTTGTAGTCTAGCGCATGTTCTTGGTCCTTTTCCAAAAAGCAGCTAACTCCTAAACTTATATGCATAACTTTCCCAAACAAAACTCTTGAATTGAATTGAATTGAAATGTCTTTAATGTCCCCAAGGGGCAATTTGGTTCACAACAGGTAGCCAACACATACACATTCGCATAAAAACACATAAAAACATGAAACATGGTTCATGAACAGCGACTCCAGCAATTCAGTATTGTACTTTTGGTAGTGGGCCGTTTAACTCAGCAAAGTTGTCCATATGACTCAGTCATCCTGACAGTGCCCTGCAGCTACAACTCCTGAATCATTTTTAATGACTTCTCACTGCCTAAAGGGTAAAACAGTGCAGAAAATATTTCTCAGATATCAGCTTTAAAGGCAAATCATTCCATTGTAAGTACAATTTAGGCCCTGATTTGTGTTTATGTGTTTGTGTGTGTGTGTCTACAAGGTGAACATCTCTCAAAATGGTTGTGGAGTCACTAAACTGTGTGTGCGGACTCCAGACAACTGTGATCCAACTGGAAACACCAGCTGTCTGTTTGCATCTGTGATCTCCACCCCAATAGCACCCAGCGGCTCTGCAATGTCCTTCCAACTCAGGGGAGACTCCGTGGGATACATCGCACTGGGACTCACTGTGAATGCTTCAGTTGTAAGTTGGACACATAGGCTACCTGTATCTCATGTCCCTTTAAAAGCCAGAAGTTCTTTAATATATGTGACACCGTACAAACAGTAGATCTCCAGAGTGTACTTACACAGAGACAAATGTTAACATAAAAACCTTCCACCAGGAATGTTTCTCTCTAACAGCCAATACAATGTTTCAGATTCTTTAATACCTAACCTGAGTTTCTAGTTTGATGGTAGACATAAGCAAATATTGTAATACAGCATCCATATTTATAGCATATGTTTATTAGCCAGAGTCAAATTCCTTGTTTGTCTACGCAAACCTGGCCAATAAAGCTGATTCTGATTCTGATGTAAAGCACTGTCCAAGCTTCCAGTAAAAGCAAATTGACTTGATTCTTTGTTTATACTTTCATAGATACAGTTCACCGGTGACTCATGAAAATATGACATCATGTGGCATTTGTTGACTTTGATACAATATTTATTCAGTTGATAAGGTCCATAGCATGTCTATGATAAGACATGACAAAAAACTAACTAACCAACTACCAACATTCAACAATATTTCTTTAACTGTCTAAATAACGAGCAAGGCTAACAAGCTAGCATTAGCCCCCACAAAACAAACGATATCTGACTTTTTGAATAAAGTTAAAAGTTTAAGCATTTAAAATGACACTTACCCTACAATGCTAACCTTTATAATGACATTTAGATGTTTGTGTATAGCTTTGGCACTGACCCAGTTGACCACTAATTATCATGCTAGCAGGTAGCATAGTAACGCTAGTTAGATGGAGGCAAAGCCCGTCTACGGAAAGCCTTTTCACTCCCTATTCAGCCCCATT
Source organism: Sander lucioperca (assembly GCF_008315115.2). Taxonomy (NCBI): domain Eukaryota; kingdom Metazoa; phylum Chordata; class Actinopteri; order Perciformes; family Percidae; genus Sander; species Sander lucioperca. Next base: position 34,342,733 of record NC_050181.1, read on the forward strand.
GTACCAAATTTGGTTGCAGTTCCACCAGAGTTCCACTGGGGGTGATCGCAGGCGTGTGCAAAATAAATGGGACTCTATGCTACGGAGCTAGACGGCTAAATTTGTCTCTTTCGCCTGATTGTCGTTGAGAAATCTCAGATTTGATTGTAGTTTTTGCAAGTTCAACATGGATTATAGGTTGAAAGTTGAATGAACGAGTACTTATGTCCTTTTGATTTCTTACAGGATGAGTCGTTGTTGCCCATAACACGCTAGCATTCTGCTAATGAATGCTGATTGGTCAGTGAAGGACTGATTACGATCAGAGATCCCACTTGACGGCATCCGAAGCAGAACCAGAATGTCAGAGTTAATATTTCGGCGTGGTCTTTAAAACATTAGCAAACCTCTTTCTAGCACGTGTATTGACAGGGAGAGCCTAACCTGTTAGCTGTGTTGTCAATGCCTCGAGAGAAAAAAGGAAGTGACTCAGAGCTTGCCGTAAAGCAGTATCTCTGGCTGTATATGTGTATGACGTCATTGACATTTTAAAAAGCCTTTTAGAACAAAAAAGCCACTTTAAAAAACATGTAACACCCAGCAGAGTGTATTTTCTTAGCCTCCCCTTTCGAATGCAACATTCAAATTACTAGACAAAAAATGACATCCTGAGAAAAGTTAATTTTGAGGGGTATAGCTCCATAGAGTCCCATTCATTCTGCACTCACCTGTGAGCACCCCAAGTGGAACTCTGGTGGAACTGCAACCAGTTCAGAAGCCGGAAGTATCCCGAGAGAGTGAAACTTCTTCCCTTATTAGAAATTCCTTGATGGAGGCTTAGCAATATATAGCCTAGCAGCTAGCCAGCCTCTGATGATCAATGAATGTGAATGAATGTGAAATGTGTAGTGTTTCTGACAATATTCACACAAGTTAAAAATAAGATTACTTACTTTAACTCTTTTAAACTCACCCCACTTTTGGGGATGCTCTGCCTAAATTTAGTCTCGCTTTGCCAGACCTTCCCTCACAGCGCTGCGGAGGAGGGTCTGGCTAGTTCACACAGCATTCTGGGATGGGAGAAAAACATGCTCTGGTTTTTTGGCATTTCTTTAAACCAATCACAATCATCTTGGGTGACGCTAAGCGCCATACGAAGCAGCAGCAACAGCATTGGTGTTACTTTTTTACAACTTTTGGAAACTGACACCAATGCACAGAAATTTTAGATTTCAATCTATCAATGGAATATTAAAATTAAAAATTATGCTATGTCATATACCTTTCGGCACAAGCAGTCTGTGAAGATTGTGCATAGTGTTAGCACCCTGTTGGCTAAACAATAGCTGGTAAAAGGTTAAACCTGGAATTACAAGCTCGTTACTTACAGCTTTCTCATATAATTTGGTTTACTGCAGTTAGTTTGTTATTATTATTATTTAAAGTCAGGGACATTTTGCTTGTATAGTGACTGACTATAAATAGATACAACTACAACAAATCAGAATATCTTCGACAAATGTGTTGAAACATATTGTGCAATGACTTTCCAGCACATACAGTATGTATCCTTGACATGACCTTATAAAGACATGTAAGAATACAAACAAGTAAACAAACACAAAATAAATAACAAAGGATCCAGGTGAACACACATGCAAATAAAACGAGCAGGGGATCTAACTCTGGACTATTTCATAACTTAATTTGCTTATTTACAGCCTTAACCAAAACACTGTATGACTATTGGAATGTGTCATTGTTTTCACTTCTAGGAAGTCATCTCATCCTAACCCCTATTTCTTTCATCAGGGTACCACCATGCTTTTCATCTGCGCTCAAAACAGCTCCAACAGTGGGAGCTTCTTCTTCCAGGCGATAGATCTGACCAACACCAACAGCGTTCTCACTCCAGCTGAGAGGGTGAGGCCTCAAATTTACTGTCAAATAGAGGGATGTTGGCATAAGCAAATTATATTTTATTTTATAATTATTAAGGGCATTGTTATTTATGTTATATGGAAGAATGGATGGACAGAAAATATAATACATACACTTACGAGCACTTTAAGATGATAAAATGCACAATTTGTGTATTGCTTGTGATTAAAAGAAATCCGAATATTCCAAAAAATAACTGCAGTTTCATGAATGCACCTATTGATCAAATACTTAACAAACCATTGAACCATGTCTGACCTACAGAACACATTTTCCAACTCAAATTAGGCAACAAAAATCAATTCTTGTTTTTTGTTAATATACAGTATTTGCTTTGCTAAACTTTGCTGTATTTTCTTCCTTTTTTTACCTTACCATATCTTACTTTGTGTCACATTATGTGTCATACTTTTAAGATAACAACAGAAATCCGTGGCATTGTAAATGGAAATGTGATCAAGTGTGAGTTCACTGTCCCGAACATGAACAGCACCACCTTCTCCATCCTCCTCGGGACTGGGACTCTGCTTGGTAGTAAGTGGACACATAATAACAGACACTGCAATACTGTATACTATAACACAAAGTATACACACTTAAAGGTCCAATGTGATCATATATCGCAATCAACTCTCTCAGCATTTCAAAGTACGTATTACAGCTACGGTAGCCTTCACACTTCAAAAAGCTGGTCTCTTGCTCTTTTCAATATCCTTTTTTTTTTTCTGGGCGAAGAAGACGACTCCTGTTCCTGAAATTTGGATTTAGAATACGTGTGGTCCTCCATGTTTCCTTCTTCAAACTTGCCGGGGCCGGGAGGCTACGATACCCATTAGCAGCATTAGCAGCACCTGTGAGTTTATCATGTGACAGCGAAAACGCGAAAGGCGGAGCAGTATGTCCTGTATGTCCCTTACCGGCTAACGTATTACAAGATGGCGCATGAATATGGAGCGTCTACCCCAGTTTATGCGAATGCAAATGTAAAATTTCAAGCCAAAAGTACTTGGAATTGATGGTGGAGGTACATATTCATGAAAAAGGACATGTTTGTGAACGGGCAACACAGATTTTGATAATGAACAACTAAACATGTTACACACTGGACCTTTAATGTACAAACAAAAACAGTTTTAAGACAGGACAAGTTGACCATAAATAAATAAAAATAACCTTTATTCTGTCTTTCCATGCCAATACACATATGTGACACCAGATTACTGGTATAAATGCCACGGCAATTAATGTTTTCACCCTGTTTGCTGCTTCCTCTTTCAAACTGGCACTGATTGACATTATATTTCAACTGTAAATGTTTATTTTATTGTGAGCTGAAGTTACTCACCCACACAGCTGTCGATAAGGACATGGCTAACCTCCCACTGCTCTGTCCCCATCATGTAATCGTTCAGATGGTTCCAGCTCCTTCAATATCTCCCTGAACAGCGGCTTTCTGAACCTCGCCAACCCAGCCAGCAACGTCCCCACCACAGTACCACCAGTGGTCAACACAACAGTGGCCAACACAACAATGCCCAACAGCATTGGAGCTGTCCAGCCTCACGGTAAACACTGCTGTTACAGATTTGCTAATTTAACATGTTTGAGGGCAATCCACAACTACAGCAACTTCATAACAAAATAATATTCCTGGTAAAAACTATGTCATTTGGTACTAATTGTGGGAAAATGGACAAAGCGTGTAACAGAGTCTTTCATTTAATTTCATTTATTTTATTTACAAAGGACAACGCACATTAATTAACATTTCTGTAAATGTGCCAGTGTTAGCCAGCCGGCTAATTTTCAACTGTAGTCCTTTGGCAGGATGTTTTGAGACCACAAAAACAGGAAACAGCAAGACATTAGTACAGGATAAATGTACAGAGAGAGACACCATACAGACAGCCAGAGCAACAAATAAGCTTCCTCAAGAAGCCATGCAGAGCGACAGGAAGCAGCTAGACATTAGCACAGTTACAAATCAAAGTCAACGCACAGTGAGTCCGTTGAAAAAGCACTTAAATTGCCTCCTCGAAGCCTCCACTTGCCTGCTCTCGTGTATCCTCGCCTATAGCTCCTCGGTGATCCCTCCTTGATGCTTGCTCCTCGGAGCAGAAATAAGAGCTTTGAGACGGCCTTCACCGAGGAGGGACAGAACAACTTCCGGTTCAGCTGAGGACCGAGGAGTTGAAGAGCTATCAAGTAAGGGTGATGAGATTCAGCCACTATCACCTCAGGGTACATTTAGTGGCTGTTCTGGATCTTTCTGTCGCATCAGCTGATCTTCGCCAGCAGACGGAGTTCTTCCTGTTGTCAAGGAATTTGGCGTGGTGTGATCAAAAGCTCCAACAACACATGAGTAATGAATGGATAAAAATGTACTCTGGTGTAAATGGGCAGTTCTTTCACAAGATTCCTCAGGATATTAAAAACTGTTTATAAAGTCAGAACTGTTTTCTCTGTAATTACCAAATTGCACAGTTTTTTCCAGGAAATTTCAAAATAAACTTAAAAGAAAATTACAGACCTGTAAAAGAGAAGGAAAGTAAAACCTGTTTATTAGCTTTCACCCTAGAAGTAATGTGATTAATTAAATACATTTATAGTATTGAATAAAAGTTATATTACATTCAATTATGTAGAATAACTGATGTTTGGGGCGGTCTAGCCACATGAGGCAAACTGTCTTACAGTGGTTAAAATTAAACTAAAGGGTCCGTTCAAACGTTTAAAAATGTCCATCCAGAAACAGTTATCTTGTTACTCTTGATAGCCTAAAGACCTCACTGGGAACAGTTTTCATTCTAACTACTTTCTACTGAAGAAATAGTTTCAATGAAAATGTGTTTGGAGGATTATTCAGAGTGCCAGGGACATTGTTTGTGGAAAGATATGAAGCTGTTGAGCTTCATCAGTGTCATTTTTCGATGCACCACAAACCATTCATCCATTATGGTGGAGGTATAAATCATAGACGGATATCTCATAACGTCTGCAAATCTGGATGGCTGGATACCGAAGAGAGAAACCGAATTTGGTCACTGCACTGATCCGCCACGTAGTTAAAGAATAAACAGAAGAGGAGGAAGAGCTTTAATTACCCAACATTTGTGATAAACACTCTTTTGTCTCTTCCCCTGCCAGCTGTGCTGCTCCTGCTGAGTGTCCTCACACTATCCGTCATGCTGAGAGCCTGAAAGGAGTAGGCTATCGAGTTCCCAGTTTCAGCAAATGCATATTTACTGGACACTTTGGTCTGACGAGTTTTAGCTGTGTACGGAACATCTTGGCAGTATATCTCAACAGACAAACAGCCTGCACCCTTCACAGGAAACCCAACCCAAGAGTGTGGTTATTATGTTTTAATATTGACATGTGAAATGATCTGTGACTGTGAAATATTTGTTGAAGGGACAGCAAAAAAGCTCCACCTGTTCTAAAATAATAAAGTTGAAAATATGGTTTCCTTGTTTGTAAAGTCATGTTTCCATCTAATTGTCAAGCGAATTTTAAAAAAGAAAGAAAATACGAATTAGAAGCGTTTCCATCAACTGGTTTTGAGCGAATAAACTAGACTACGCAAAGCGTAGTTTCGTCACAAGTTGACATTACGCACGGTTGTAGATTGCAAACTGGCTTGCTAAATCAAATAGTTTAGAAGCTAAGTTCTTTGGCTAAATGGAGAAAGGTAGCATTGTACAAGTTGGCCACCTGTGCAGAATATAGGGTTGTGGCAGAGACATTTGGTGTCAGCAAGACAACCGTTCTGTGTATACGTGATGTGCATGGCCATACGATTCAAGCTATTTAACCAATTTACCCAACGTGGCTGAGGCACAGGCTATAGCGCATCGCAACTACACTACGTACCCTGTGCCACAAGTGTATGCCGCACTGGATGGGACCCCTATCCCGATCCTTCCCCCATCCGATGGATACCGGGACTATAGTCATGTGAGTTACATGTTTGCTACGTCACAACTTATTCGGCAAAGCTGTTTCCATCTCCCATTTTGCACATTAACTCTTTTTCTTAACAGGCAAAAACCACCTCAAGCGAGTGTAAAATTTTTTTGCGAATTTGAGGAAGTTTTATCGAATTTTGCCGTTTCCATCAACATTTTCTAATGCACAACTTCAAAATGCGCATAAAAATTCATTGATGGAAACAGACAAGCTTTTTCTCCACATGGTGAATTACACTTCCTGTCATGGTACACATAACCAACTATTACTTTAGGGCTGCAGTCTAGCTTTATATACAGTCTATGGCTGCGAACAATTATTTTTTATCTCAATTTATTACTATAAATCAGTTTTGTAGGTGAGATACTTCTCACCTACAAAACTGATTGTCCAAAACCTAAAGACATTGAGATTTCTCTTACATAAAACGGATCTCATTAGGACTCCTGATGCAACATCAGTCGCGCAGTGTAACAAGCAGTGTCTCTTACTGCACACCGTGTGGAGGCTTCATTTACTGAATGCTAACCAGAACTTGAGTTTTACATTTTTGTAGCTTTGGCCATTGGGTTTAACAGTTCTGACAGGGCAACAAACATGAGCATTCAACGATCTGATTCTAAACAAGCCAACAGTTTTGACAGAATAGCTAGTTACCAATTTATTTTAAAGATAAAACTGAAGGTGAACACATCTTTAAGTGATGGCAATAATCAGCTGATTGCAGAGTTTTCCTGGTTTTCCTGTTAAATTCTCACGCAGAAGGAAGTCCTTTTGTTGGAAAAATAACTTCTTTTTTTTTTTTAACTACAGGGGAAATAAAATAGTGCATCACTTTATTCCATTACATTCTAACAACAAAATCCACTTTTTCACCCCTCAGAAATCATCACTGTGATCACACACCAAAAAAACAAACAAACAGAAAAGCACTGTCCATTTTAATATTTTATTGCAATTTATTCCTTTACATTAAACTGAAACTGAATAGTATAAAAAACGGACATTAACATACAGACTAGAGGGTGACACTTTTCCAGGAGTCCTGCGGTACGGGAGTAAATTTCATTGTCGGTAAGGTGTTCGGGACGGCTCAAGAATAGAAATCAACGGGAGCGGGATGGAGCCGGAGATTAAATTTAATACACATTACGCTGCAATGTGGTGAGTGAGCTCAAAGATTGCAAGGCATTTCGTTTTAGAAAAGAGAACCACATACGTTTGTTGCTTGGGAATACCGTGACCCGCGGGAGTCTCGATAAATTGTCACTACCTAACCCCCCCAGCAGTGAGAGACACACGGCTCTGCAGCGCTGCATTCACACAACAACATCAGCAGAGCAGAGCAGAGGAGCTGCTCTCGCTCTTTCGGACATCGCTGCAGCTGTACACATACAAACACACACACACACATACACACACACACACACAGAGTCTGATAACTTTAGACAACATAGGAAACGAAACTGGAGCGGGATGGGATTCGGGAGTCTTTCTCTCGGGATTTTGCAGGACAGGATTTTTTTTTGGGGGGGCAGTCCCGTGATCGGGATGTGACAGGAGTATTTTCGTGGGATCGGGATGGGATGGGAGCGATTCCCGTGTCACCCTCTAATACAGACACACGAGGTCGAACAAAGTCACAATGAACCTAAAAATGGTCTTTTGTAGCTGGGTGTTCGTCCTCGCGTTAAGACATGTCCGCCGAGCTGTCGTCTCTGAGAACATCGACAGTCCATGTTTCCGTTTCCTCATGAAGACGAGTAACGACGCAGTAAAAACACAAACCCAAACCTACAGCTAGTTATTCCTGAGGCCTGTACTACGAAGCAAGATTTGGCGTTAACGAGCTAACTTCAGGTTCAACCCAGGGTTTCCTGTACCACGAAGGTGGATCACTTGTTATCGGGTTCAATCGCCGTGGTAACTCACGCCTAACCTGGTCGGGAGCAGGTTATGTTGGAGATTAGAGATCAACCGGTGTAAAAGCACCGCCTACTGACCAATCAATACTCGATTGATAACGGCGTCACCATTCTTAGAAGATCAGCTGGAGCTCGGTGCGCGGAGAGAGAGAGAGAGATGCACTCATAAAAGTTAAAACATTTAGAGACCAACAACCCCGTTAACCTATGGAGGAAATATTTATTCATAATTGAAATTGAAAGTCCAAAGAGAAATTGAAAGTCCTGACGGGACAGCCAGCTGGTGGCGGCTGGGATCGCCTCCCTGCTGGCCGGCCAGTGATGCTCACAGACATCGCTGTCAGCTGGAAGTCTCTCAATAGAATCATGGACGGAATCAAGTTTATTTCCTGAAATATGGCTCATTTTCCGTTTGAACACATTGTCATCAATATTAACAAGGTTTAAAATGACCCATTTTTCAAATTTGGATATCATTTCAAAATCGGAAATCAAATGAACAAAAAAGTACACAGGCTGTACAAAAGGCCGTCAATCAGGAGTGATTGATGTGAGTACATGTCGGAGAATAGCGCGGACACGCACCTCACACCGCGCGCACCACCCAGAGAAAAAAGTGAGAGAAAGAAAAAGGAGAGTTGGACGATGACTACCCGGTTGAGATTGTGTGTGTGTGTGTGTGTGTGTGTGTGTGTGTGTGTGTGTGTGTGTGTGTCCTCGAGATCTGACAACACACAAACACACGTAGCAGAGCTACCCACACCCATGTTTGTACTGTTGCTTAATTAAATAAAACATGAAAAGAGAGAAGTTGTCTCCGTCCGTGTTTTAAACAGACACACCTGGGGCAAAGTTGGAAACCAGAATCAGCTTTAAATATAGTCCTAATCTAGTCCTCATTAACACGGGCCCAATTATAGTAACTACATGAAAACTTCACTGTTGTTGCATGAAATATCGCTTGTGTTTAGCCTACATCATCAGTTTCTATCATGTGAAATAAGAGGCTAAGCCAGCCTGGTGGCGAAGCTGCAGACAGATGCTCAACAGTGTGCTCCCCAGCAGTCAGCTCCCCCTGCTGTTCATAAGGTGCCTCTGCACCCCTTTCGTTTCAGACCCTCCCACCAGCCTCTGGGCCACGCCTCCTCATTTACATTGACATGTGTCAAGTCCAAATGAAAAGCCAATGTTAAATGGAAATTGAAAAGCCAAATATTAAATCCAAATTGAAAGCCAATGTTAAATTGAAATTTGAAAAGCCAAATATTAAATCCAAATGGAAAAGCCAATGTTAAATTGAAATTGAAAAGCCAAATATTAAATCCAAATGGAAAAGCCAAATGGAAAATTTTAAAAAATAATGCTATTTTTAATTTGATCTCGCTTTGTTTTCTCTTTGGACTTTCAATTTCTCTTTGACACAGGTTATGCGGGACCGCGGTTGTTAGGTTAGGTGAAGCCAGATAACTGACATAAATCCGGGGCATGTTGATCTTGATTCGTAGTACAGGCCTCTGGTACAGCAACACTGGACAACAGGCCAAAATAACAAACACAAGTCGGCTTTAGGGACAATGGGACAACAGTGTGTGTGTACACCATGCGTGCGTGTGTGTGTGTGTGTGTGTGTGTGTGTGTGTGTGGGTTTTTTTTTTTTTTTTTATGTATCTACAACATGAGTTAAAACAGGAGTCCAAGTTCCTACTGCGGTCCGTGCCTACAAGACCTCTTCGCCGTTGACGCTGTCGCCATCGTCGTCACCTTCCACATGCTCGCCTTCCTCCTCCTCCTCATTGTCCATATCGTCCTCCCTCTCTTGACTCTTCATCTGCGGGTGGAATGAGTGACAGATGATTTAGTGAAGAAGTGTGAGAAGCTTCAAGAGCGTGTAACAGCAGCAGTGGTGCATAGTGAGAGCCAGAGATGTTCACAAGTCATTTTTTGGTCCAAGTCGAGGCTCAAGTCTTTGAGCTCGAGTCCAAGCCAAGTCTCAAGTCTTTGAGGGGCAAGTTCAAGTCAAGTCTCAAGTCTTTTGCCACGAGTCCAAGTAAAGTCTCAAGTCTCTGGTCATCTGATCTATCCCTTAAATCTGACCTCATTAAATCTTATGAATTCAAAGCATGTCCTGTAGCTACCATCCATACAGTACAGTATCAAAATCAACTGTAGGAGAACTTTATGGGGTATATTTAACACATCCCTCTAGCCCTCGGACCTGGTGAAATATTAAATTAAATATTAAACAACACGCATCTCAGTGTCAGTCCAAATTACGCACAATAAGCAGTTTGAACTCACTGATGTAATATCATTTATTTCCTAAGTGTTAGTAGGCTCAGTGAAACTGAGTCCAGCGCGAGGGAGACCCGACTCAGAGGAGGAGAGGTTAGTGAGGCCAGCGTCTCCAAGGCAGGTGACAGTGTGCACGGATCCGCTGCGCCACGCATGGATGAAATAATGAAATAGTAAATAGGACTACAGCAACAGAAATATGTGCAGAATTAAGACCAGTGTTTGGTGGACCGGATACACCTTGTTCACTTAATAGCCTACACATCATCCACGGGATCAATTACACATCACATGAGTTTGCCCACCCGACACAGCGTTTGTTCCTGGGGAGATGGATCCGTGCGTCCCGCCTCCTGTGCGCCATGGATGTCTGAGCCTCCGCAATTACTAACTATAAAGATACAATGTGCCTGTTCCCAGCATTAGCACAACACTTTGCGATGGTTAGCTTGTTACCTGTGATGATATATGCTAAATGTAACGTCTCTTTCACATTAGCGTGTGAGTGACTATTTGGGTGCGTTTTGGACCGTGGTAAAGTTGGTTTTATATTGGACATTGGATATTCGACACATTCGAAAAATCTATTATGCGGCTTGCCATTTTGACCTATTCATGTCAAAATACTTCTGATGAACTCAGCTAACCCCCTACACATAACACAAAGCTTCTTTTCTCAAAAAAATCCATCTGTTAATTTTTAAAATATTTTTTAATGTAAATAAATGCTATAAATCTATTATACGGCTTGACCTTTTGACCTATTCATGTCAAACCACTTTTGGTGAACTCAGCTAACTCCCCTATACATTGCACAAAGCTTCTTTTCTCAAAAAAAACATCCTTTGATTTTTTTAAATATTTTTTTATTATTTTATTTTATCTTTGTAGACCCAATTTGACTCATGCATAAGATGGTTCCAAGATCTCTGCACTCCAGCAACCGGAATGGTACATGTTCCAGAAGAATTGTTTCAATGTACACTGTGTGAAAAACAATAAATAACTAGAACGGCAAGCAGTCATGACAGGGTCGTCAGTAGCCCCCGACGACCCGGGGAGCGTGCGAAAGTGGGACCCACAGCGTAACGGTGAGGAGGCAAACGTCAGTAAATATCGACGTGTGAGCCGCAAGGTCTGTGGTACATTGCCGTTGCAAATATCCCATTAACATTGATTGAGTAGAAGGGCCGAAAATGGTCTACGCTGGCTACAGCGCCCCTTAATGGCCGATCTTCTTAAAATGTGTGGGGGACCCCCAGAGGGTCATGGCAAACTAGGACCTAAAGTTTCGTGTTGGTAGCATTTATTTTGGTTGAAATATGTCAAAGTTGGTGTTTTCATAGTTACCTACAAAAATGTATTTGTGCGTAATTTGCGCAATTTTTGTCTAATAAAAATTCTATAAAATTGAAGGATGTTTTTTTTGAGAAAAGAAGCTTTGCGCAATGTATAGGGGAGTTAGCTGAGTCACCAAAAGTGGTTTGACATGAATAGGTCAAAAGGTCAATCCGCATAATAGATTTATAGCATTTTTTTACATAAAAAAATATTTATAAAATCAAAGGATGGGTTTTTTTGAGAAAAGAAGCTTTGTGTTATGTGTAGGGGAGTTAGCTGAGTTCATCAGAAGTGGTTTGACATGAATAGGTCGAAAGGTCAGGCCGCATAATAGATTTATAGCATTTTTTAATATTAAAAAATATTTTAAAAATCAAAGGATGATTTTTTTTTTTTTTTTAAAAGAAGCTTTGTGTTATGTGTAGGGGGGTTAGCTGAGTTCACCAAAAGTGGTTTGACATGAATAGGTCAAAATGGCAAGCCGCATAATAGATTTTTCGAATGTGTCGAATAGCCAATGTCCAATATAAAACCAACTTTACCACGGTTGCGTTTGGAGATGCCTGATGAAGTTCGACGTTGTTGATCCAGCATCATTTATCTTGGTGCCACACACCTTGCATGTAGCTGTTGGCTTACTGCCACTGTTTACCAAGTTATTGAAAGCAAAACTAATGACAAAAGGCACAACTCCGGGAGGACTTGGTGTCGCCATCATCAATATATTTTTTTATGTGAGTGCGCGCACGTAAGGAATAACGCATGCATTATGTTGCACATTATGGCAAAGGGCAGGGGACATGAGGCTCGTCATACATTTCCCCAACGTATATGTGCCAATAAAAGAAAATAGAAATACATGAATACATTTAGATTTAAAAAGCAATAATTGCATGAAAACAGGTTGTTGACGAGTCTCGAAGCTCGAGTATGAAGTCTTTTGGGTCGAGTCGCAAGTCAAGTCTGAAGTCAGCTGTTTGTGCGACTTAAGTGCGACTCGAGTCCGAGTCTCAGACTCGAGTCCCCATCTCTGCTTTATACTTCCACTCTACTACATTTTGTAAGCCAATATTGTACTTTTTACTTCTCTACATTTGTTTCCCATGCAACACTAGTTACTTTACAGATGGAAATTGTAAATACAAAATATAAATCATCTAATAAATTCTGGCAGTTTATCAATTAATTCGCCTAAGTATATTTTGATGCCAATACATTTGTACTTTTACTTAAGTGAGTAAAAAATGTGAGTACTTAGCATGCGTGTTAGCATGCTAACATTTGCTTAACACAAACAAGTAGAATGTCAGTGGCTTTAATAATGTTTTTTATGATAAGTTAAAGCCTGTGGAGGCCCATTGATTCCCATTGTATTTATAGCACTGCACAGGTATTCAGTTCAAACTCCATTCAAATTACACAATGCTCAGTATTACACACAGGTCATGTGTCTCTTAATGATTCTCTCCCATCACACCTTTAACTCAGCATCACTGTGTACATCACTGTTTCCTTAAAGGCTTCTCTAGTTGCAATATTGATACTTTGTACTTTCTTTCGCCTACTTTGTATTTGTTTTGTCTCTCTTTACTTTGCACTAACTGGCAGAGCTTACTTAAGGTGTGCATTTGGTCAAACATGCCCAACCTACAGAACAAACTCAAACTTCTCAGAGAGCTGATAAATGTTTAGATATCAAACTAGTTCCCAGAGAGCTGATAAATGTGGAGATATCAAACTAGTTCCCAGAAAGCTGACAAAAGGCTACACAGGTTTACTAGCTGAAGTAAGACAGACGTGGTTACAAAAGAAATATTCATTTATTAATGGATAATTTATGACTGGAAGTGCCTGTAAAGAGGATGGTTAGAAATGAGGATGTTTGCCTCAAATTGCAATAGAAAATGTAGAAAAGGTTTTATTACAATATATATTTAGCAATCACGTTAATTCTTTTAAAACAGATACACTCCCAGTTATGGATTAAATTATCAAAGAAAAAGGGGGGAAAAGTGGGCAGAGGCCAGCTGTGGAGCTGTGGTCTACTAAGGGTGTGTTCCAGGGGTGCACCAACTTACCCACCGCATGTGCCCACTGCAAACCGTCCATCCATCCATCCATCTTCTTCCGCTTATCCGGTAACGGGTCGCGGGGGTAGCAGCTCCAGCAGGGGACCCCAAACTTCCCTTTCCCGAGCCACTGCAAACCGGTTCACTGCAAATCGTGTCACCACAAATTGTGTCACCGTGCTGTTATCACTACAATCTGTGAAGGGAACCACACTAACGTGCGTGTTTGTGAGGTGCTAGGCGTTGTGGTTTCAGGGAGCACTCTGGGCTCCTCTAGGTCCCCTCCCTGGTCTGGTTCTGCTGATGAGGAACCAGTGTCAGGTCCCTTTGAAGAGTCTGACAGTTCTGCTGGATACAGACCTTGTTTTGGGGATGGACATGTGTTGTCCGAGTCATCAGGAGCTCCCTTCCCCTTTCGTGGGAGTGGAGTCCAGGCAGAGTGTGGCTTTGAGCTACACAAAGTATCCATTGCGGTGGGTGAAAGTTTTGATCCAGTTTTACCGCACAAGTTGTCTTCCTCTTTAACGAAAGGAGAAGATCTGGTTTCTCCAGGAAACAAGAAGTTGCAATCAGAAATTAGCTGGGGTGTCACCTTGAAGGGTGGAGCACCTGTTCCCAGCAAACAGGCCAATAGAGGCTCTTGATGACTCCCAGATATGACCAGCTCTGACCCCTCCCTACTGAAGTTCACTAGGCTGCTAGTCGTGGTCTCTGAGTAGACCGAAGTGACTGGAGGCTCCGAGGGGAGCCAAATAGGTTCATCCAGGTCGGCTGGACCGTTGGATGTGGTAGGAGGGTCAGGCTCAGGGCCAAAGGCCGAATGACGTGATTCTTGGACGTGCGAAGGTGTCAGCATACTTACCCGTTCCGTTGGGTCAAACCGGACACTCTTTCGAGGTCGGAGAACATCATGCAGCCAAGGCTCGATCTGGCGAGTGCTCAGATCATGTTTTCGGAGCCGGCGGTGGCCGTTCGGAACATCAGAAGAATCAGGTGAGGACGGCTCCTCCCCTTTGGTGGTGGGGATGGAGTCTGATCAAAGCGGGATGGCGAGCTTTGTGGCTCGTACTGTTTGTCAGTGGACGGAACTCTGATTCTACCTGTGTTTCTCTGATTTTGCAAGAGGTTCCTCCCCCTTTTGGCAGGGGAGTGGTGATCTCTCCTCCGAGGGGGAGGAGATGAAGAAGAATCGGTCCTCTTGGAAGGTGAGGAAAAGGGTTTTCTCCACCGATGTGGTGGAGATGAACAAGATTGGTCTCTCTGAGGAGGAGAATGAGAAGAGGATGATGAACGGTCTCTTCTCTGGGAAGAGGAAGAGTGGGTTCTCCACCGAGGTGTCGGAGAAAAGAACTGTGTTCTTTGCTCAGCACGCCGGAGCTGTGCTGACAGATCCTCACGGCTCTTCTCTAGCCAAGAGATCTCATCACGCCTGGCTTGGACTCTCTGTCTAAGCCACGCTGTTTTGCGCTGCTCAGCAAGAAACTTTCGGAGAAACTTTCCCTCCAAAAAGGGCGGAAGGAGGGGAGCTATGTCGACTTTGATGAAGGAAAAAGCGAACTCTGTGTGGTCCGATTTCCTTGTAGAGAAACGGTGTTCTCTTCTGCAGTTTTGAAACACGAGGTGCGTGTTTCCAGGATCCAGTAGTGTTCTTCCGAACACCGAGAGATAAATCCACTTTCGCCAGAAAGTAGAAGTTTTAGCACAAGCTTGTGTGCTTCCTGCAGCAGCGTGAACCACCAGCGGAAGACTTTTTTTGGGTGGTCAGGCTATTTATGGCTCAGGTCCCCTGACCTGGCTCCATGCTGTTTTATGGTCCCAGGAGCCAATAGGAGATCAGAGTTCTCGGACCTGTGACCATTTTGTGCAGTAACACTCACGTGTGACCTGCAGGCTATTGTTAGAAAATGGGTGATGAACCTTCTTTTCTGAGGAGACATGGATCGGAATTTTCCATGTAGGCCCTTCTTTGTCTCAGGCCCATTGTCTCTGAGCACATGTTGGCCACATGTGTTCTTTCGTAAAAGATCAGTTTATGCACATTTGTTTGGATCCAACAGAGGGAAAGCCAAGTGTACTGTCAAAATAGACCAAGAGGCCATAGAGGAAGTTGAGGAATTTAAATTTCTAGGTATTATTCTGGATTCCCAACTCAAATTCAATAAACACATTAACAAACTCTGTAAGACTGTCCGGACAAACCTGAACTGTTGTGTGCTACATTGTCCCTGACAAATAAACTAATAAAAAAAAAAAAGAGGGGGCGCCCGGATGGCTCATTTGGTGGAGTGCACGCACATGTATAGACGTTTATTCCTCAATGCAGAGGCTTAGGGTTCGAATCCGACCTGCTGCACTTTCCTGCACATTCTTCCCCCTCTGTCTCCCCTTTCATGTCTAGGCTGTCCTGTCAATTAAAGGCGGAAATGCCCAAAAAAATTAAAATCTTTAAGTATAGTTTCAGAGGCTTCTCAGCTTTGACAGGAGTATAATACAGGGGGAAATGCCCCATCATTGTCAGTTCTGGTGTGTTAAAGGTCTGAGTGTGGGTCCCATGCAGGCTGAGTTCTTGGCAGCGGCCCGGGTTTGAATCCGCCCCGTGGCCCTTTGCTATGTGTCGTTCCCCCCTCTCTCTCGCTCCCCTTTCATGTCTTCAAGCTGTCCTGTCAATTACAGGTCATAAAAGCCCCAAATAATAAATAAAAAAAAAGTCTAATCTATTATTTTTACATAGATAATAAATTGACTTCATTTCTTCAGCTCCAAACTATCAAATCGCCTCGCTCAACAACATTGTTATCCCTACCTTCAAGTCAGGCATTTTGTAAAGGATCTCAGAATTCACAATCAAACCAAAGAGACACATTTTTGATGAGTTACTTCTCTCACAGTCTGACTCTAAACATTTGATCTCCAGTTTTGTCACTGCTTTTACGACACCAGTGGAAGCCTGAGGCCTGGGCTGCAGAATTGGGTGTCAGACGAACTGTGGGAGGAAGGTTTGTCCGCAATACACAGCTGCTCCATTAGTTCTAGATACAGATTCATTCATTTATAGTCTTACACAGACTGCATTACTCCAAAACCAAACTTCACAATATTTCTGAATCAGTTTCCTCTCTGTGTGACAGATGTGGTATCGCTAAAGGATCACTGTCACACTTATTCTGGCACTGTCCAGTATGGAG
Organism: Sander lucioperca; assembly: GCF_008315115.2. Taxonomy (NCBI): domain Eukaryota; kingdom Metazoa; phylum Chordata; class Actinopteri; order Perciformes; family Percidae; genus Sander; species Sander lucioperca. The sequence continues at coordinate 34,359,434 of NC_050181.1, forward strand.
TCATTTCTGGAGACATATTACAGTTTTTTTTCAATTGCGTAAGCACTATTTTGAAAGCAGGGACCGTTTTTTCAAAACGCTACACACAATTAGCACAACCACACATGAAACACTTGCAAAAACTATTCACTAATTTATAAAAATCATATTTTGTTACTATATGAAACACACACGTTCCATATGACTTAATTCTGTTTGAACCAGATACACACTGCTGTTGCTAACCTAAAACACTTTTAGCAATTCTACTTCTCAGTCATTAGAGTACTGTAAATGAAGTACACAGAGAAAGTGCAAATATACAATAAGTTCACCAAACACTACACAAGACCAATGCTGCAGACTGAAAATATAATTTATTTCTCTCCACATACCCAAATCAGTCAACATGGAGAATCACAACAAAACAAGTCCCAGTTTTCATACAGCTACTACAGTAGTGCGCATAACACTGTTAGCTCAGCAAACAACAGACAATCATAAAATACTGTATCCAGTACAGGACACAATTACAGTAAAAAAACAACAACAGACCAAAAAAAAGATCTGAAAAAAACTGAAAATACAGTACAGAAAATACTAGACTTACCTGCTGTATTTTTATAGTACTTGAACCTGATTGGTGTGTCTACAATTAAACAATCATGTGTTTACAAGTTACAATAGCAACTATGGGTTAAGCGTCTTGCTCAGGGACACACTGGTTGATGTATCGCAGTGGGAATCGAACCTGGGTCTCCCACACCAAAGGATTGTGTCATACCCACTGTGCCATCACCACCCCAAAGTGGCTCATAGGTGTGGTCATTTGACAGTCAGTGCTTTGGAATCGCAAGGACGCGACCTCATGAAATACTTCTGTGTCTAATGTATACAAGTGTGTTTAGTGTTTTGCAAATCACTGTGTATTGTTTTGCAAAAAATATGAGGCTGACATTGAGCTTATAGTGGTGCACATCTGTTGATGTTTTGCTCCTTGAGTGTAAGGTTTTGATAATTGTGTAATACATTTGATTTCAGCGTGTGAGCAATCGGCAAAAACTGTAAACCTATTTCCAAACCATGTCAAATGAATATTCAGCCCATAGCATGGGGTTACAACTCCCCCAATAATCAAAACTGGCCAGTGTAACCCCCCAAAAAACCTATTATAATTTCCTTTACATAAATAAAGACATCTGCACCGATACTTGATGCAGAAAAAAGAAAAAGTCACCAGAAAGCAGAAAATGAAGTGTTTGATATGCTCAAAATTTCAATGTGGCTCAAAAGTGGAGACCCAAGGTTGAACCCATAGTTTTGTCCTTGATTGAGCCGGATTGTAGTCTGGCTATTGTTGGTTGCTCTGACAGTAGAAAGGCCCTTCCTCCCCCATCAGAAGCAGATTCTTAGAGCAGGCATGGTTGCAGCTAAAAAAATTATATTCACGCTGAAGGAGCAAAACATTGGCCCAGATGTGCACCACTATAAGCACAATGTCAGCCTCACACTTTTTGCAAAAAAATACACACAGTGATTTGCAAAACACTAAACACAGGAGAAGGAGGTAGAGGAAGAGGTACCCTTCATTCAGGCCATGGAGGACGCCTGTGAACAACTTGCAGCTGTGCAAGGATGGATTCGACATTCAAGATGGTTCTTCCCGCGGTGTCTTGCCAGTGAGGATATATCGCCTGTGATGTTGATGAATTTTTCTGGCCAGATCCAGCTAGGCGAAGAGATAATGTCTAGTATTTTCTGTACTTTTTCAGATCTGGTTTTTGTTGTTTTTTTTCTGTAATTGTAACCTGTACTGGATACAGTATTTTATGTTTGTCTGTTGTTTGCTGAGCTAACAATGTTATGCACACTACTGTAGTAGCTGTATGATCGCTGTAGCTGTACATGGAGCGAAATAAATTATATTTTCCTCAGTCTGCAGCATTGGTCTTGTGTAGTGTTTGGTGAACTTATTGTATATTTGCACTTTCTCTGTGTACTTCATTTACAGTACTCTAATCACTGAGAAGTATAATTGCTAAAAGTGTTTTAGGTTAGCAACAGCAGTGTGTAACTGGTTCAAACAGAATTAAGTCATATGAAACGTGTGTGCTTCATATGGTAAAAAAAATATTTTTTTATAAATTAGTGTTTTATTTTGCAAAGGGTCTGAGGTCTTCTGCTGATTGGGAGTGTGGTTGTGCTAATTGAAAAACCGCTCCCTGCTTTCAAAATAGTGCTTAAGCAATCGAAAAAAAACTGTAAAGATGTAAACAACGAAATGGCTGGGTTGCTTCCTGGGTTATACAATTTCCATGCAAGTATTCAGCCAGGTGAAGGCCACGCCCTCTGCAGGATGCTGGCGAAAGCCCAGACCGCCCCCCCACCAGCACCTGATGTTTGCTGATTTAAATGATTCCTGCAGGGATCATACACACACACAGGACCACAACCCACTGAATAAAGGAACTTTTCAGCAACTCAACATTTGACTTTTACAGCTCAAGTAAGTTTCTGAGAAAAACTTCATTTGGATTCTTGATTATTCATTTTCATATAAAGTTTAATTTAGGTCAATTGCAAGAAACTTTTGTACTGTGATGATTTAAGAGAGTTCACTTTCAAAACTGTGAACTATTCTGGTGTTATATCAAATTTGTGATAGAGCTGGTTTTCTTTCCTTTTTTTTTTCTTCATTCATTTCAATTATATATTGTAATCTATTAATACAGATCCTGTTTTTATATATTTTCACTGAACCAAATGTGTTTTCTCAGAATTACAATACTTTGTCATAATTGTGCTTGCATTAATAATTAGTTCATACAAATTCTAACTTCAGAGATGGTATGACAGTTGTATTATCTCTGGAAGTCATTAAGATTTCCAAATTATCCAAATTCCAAATGAATTCCAAATTACTAAACTGCAAGTCTGCGGGTGAGAAAGGCTCTCAAATCCAACCCATAATATGAACTCTCTATGTGTTGTTAATTTACTGCCTTTCTGTAGGAATGGAACGAGGATTGATCCTGTTGGTTGCTGCATTGGGGGTTTATGTGGCATCGGGTGTCCAAGGAACGTCTAACTTGTCATTTTCCAATAATACACAGGTTGGATTTCTTTCACTTTAATCCTCTTAGTGTATTGTAAATTACCACAATACCTGCTTGACCTTTACTTTGCAGTACGCAGATAACTTTGTTTAAGGACACCGTTCAAAATTTGAGTTGTAGAATGAAGAAAATAAACTGAAAAGTTGCTTACAAAGCTTGCATTTATAGCGAGAACCCTTCACTAGCTATTTTATATTCCTTCTATTTCAAAGACAAAAAATGTGAAAGTGAACCAATACAAGGGTTAATGTTGGGGTCAATTCTAATAATATTTAGTTAATATTTCATTAACATGTCTGTCTGTATAGTGAAGTTAAAAAAAAATCTGGCACATTTCCTGTTTTTTTACTTCTCTGCATGTTTGTTTGTGTGTGTGTGTGTGTGTGTGTGTGTGTGTCTACAAGGTGAACATCTCTCAAAATGGTTGTGGAGTCACTAAACTGTGTGTGCGGACTCCAGACAACTGTGATCCAACTGGAAACACCAGCTGTCTGTTTGCATCTGTGATCTCCACCCCAATAGCACCCAGCGGCTCTGCAATGTCCTTCCAACTCAGGGGAGACTCCGTGGGATACATCGCACTGGGACTCACTGTGAATGCTTCAGTTGTAAGTTGGACACATAGGCTACCTGTATCTCATGTCCCTTTAAAAGCAGGAAGTTCTTTAATATATGTGACACCGTACAAACAGTAGATCTCCAGAGTGTACTTACACAGAGACAAAAGTAAATGTAAAAACCTTCCACCAGGAATGTTTCTCTCTAACAGCCAATACAATGTTTCAGGTTCTTTAATACCTAACCTGAGTTTCTAGTTTGATGGTAGACATAAGCAAATATTGTAATACAGCATCCATATTTATAGCATATGTTTATTAGCCAGAGTCAAATTCCTTGTTTGTCTACGCAAACCTGGCCAATAAAGCTGATTCTGATTCTGATGTAAAGCACTGTCCAAGCTTCCAGTAAAAGCAAATTGACTTGCTTCTTTGTTTATACTTTCATAGATACAGTTCACCGGTGACTCATGAAAATATGACATCATGTGGCATTTGTTGACTTTGATACAATATTTATTCAGTTGATAAGGACCATAGCATGTCTATGATAAGACATGACAAAAAACTAACCAACCAACTACCAACATTCAACAATATTTCTGTAACTGTCTAAATAACGAGCAAGGCTAACAAGCTAGCATTAGCCCCCACAAAACAAACGATATCTGACTTTTTGAATAAAGTTAAAAGTTTAAGCATTTAAAATGACACTTACCCTACAATGCTAACCTTTATAATGACATTTAGATGTTTGTGTATAGCTTTGGCACTGACCCAGTTGACCACTAATTATCATGCTAGCAGGTAGCATAGTAACGCTAGTTAGATGGAGGCAAAGCCCGTCTACGGAAAGCCTTTTCACTCCCTATTCAGCCCCATTGTAACGAATTTGGTGGCAGTTCCACCAGAGTTCCATGAGGGGGTGATCGCAGGCGAGTGCAAAATGAATGGGACTCTATGCTACGGAGCTAGACGGCTAAATTTGTCTCTTTCGCCTGATTGTCGTTGAGAAATCTCAGATTTGATTGTAGTTTATGCAAGTTCAACATGGATTATAGGTTGAAAGTTGAATGAACAAGTACTTATGTCCTTTTGATTTCTTACAGGTTGAGTCGTTGTTGCCCATAACACGCTAGCATTCTGCTAATGAGTACTGATTGGTCAATGAAGGACTGATTACGATCAGAGATCCCGCTTGATAGCATCCGAAGCGGAACCAGATGTGTATGACGTCATTGACATTTTAAAAGGCTTTTTAGAACAAAAAAGCCACTTTTAAAAAAATGTAACACCCAGCAGAGTGTATTTTCTTAGCCTCCCCTTTCGAATGCAACATTCAAATTACTAGACAAAAAATTATATCCTGAGAAAAGTTAATTTTGAGGGGTATAGCTTAGAGTTTAGATTCTCGGGCCGAGCCCGACCCGAGCCAGACCGGACCTCGGGTCGGGCTCGGCCCGTTATTTTCCGCCACATCCTCGGGCCGGGCCGGACCCTTGATCAAGCAATTTTTTTTTTTTATCCATTACCTTATTATCCTATTTGGGTGGGGAGAAAGCTATGCCATAATCAGAAATATTATAAATATATATATAGGCTATATAAAAGTAACAAATGTGTACAAAAGTTAGGCTGCAGTTACAAAATGCAGCACTTCATGCGCGGAGTCTCCTCCTCTCGCACGCATCACACCGGGAGCTTGAAGATGTAAAGAAAAAAAGAAAAACAGGAGAATTAACTTTGAGCAAGTGTGGAGGAAAGTCGGAGGTATGGAAGCAGTTTAAACAAGTCGTGGGCAGTGACAACAATATGTTGTTCATCATTGTTTCTTTTTTTGTACGTTTCTTCATTCAGATCCATTTGCGATCCGTTCCATTCTAAATAAACAGCGCAGTTTACATGCTTCGTCCTTGTTGTATTATTCTAAACGTATTTCTGTAGTTCAGACAACTCTGAATTGTAGTTGAGAACGTCAGTTATAACGGCCCACGTATTAAAAAATTGTCGGGTTTAAATCGGGCTCGGGCTCATAATTACAGTTAATGTGTCGGGCCGGGCCGGGCTCGGACGCAACGTGCTCGGGCAGGTTCGGGCTTGATTTTTTGGGCCGATCTAAGCTCTAGTATAGCTCCATAGAGTCCCATTCATTCTGTACTCACCTGTGAGCACCCCAAGTGGAACTCTGGTGGAACTGCAACCAGTTCAGAAGCCGGAAGTATCCCGAGAGAGTGAAACTTCTTCCCTTATTAGAAATTCTTTGATGGAGGCTTACAATATATAGCCTAGCAGCTAGCCAGCCTCTGATGATCAATGAATGTGAATGAATGTGAAATGTGTAGTGTTTCTGACAATATTCACACAAGTTAAAAATAAGATTACTTACTTTAACTCTTTTAAACTCACCCCACTTTTGGGGATGCTCTGCCTAAATTTAGTCTCGCTTTGCCAGACCTTCCCTCACAGCGCTGCGGAGGAGGGTCTGGCTAGTCCACACAGCATTCTGGGATGGGAGAAAAACATGCTCTGGTTTATTGGCATTTCTTTAAAACAATCACAATCGTCTTGGGTGACGCTAAGTGCCATACGAAGCAGCAGCAACAGCATTGGTGTTACCTGGATCTTTATTTATTTTTTTTACAACTTTTGGAAACTGACAACAATGCACGGAAATTTTAGATTTCAATCTATCAATGGAATATTAAAATTAAAAATTATGCTATGTCATATACCTTTCAGCACAAGCAGTCTGTGAAGATTGTGCATAGTGTTAGCACCCTGTTGGCTAAACAATAGCTGGTAAAAGGTTAAACCTGGAATTACAAGCTCGTTACTTACAGCTTTCTCATATAATTTGGTTTACTGCAGTTAGTTTGTTATTATTATTATTTAAAGTCAGGGACATTTTGCTTGTATAGTGACTGACTATAAATAGATACAACTACAACAAATCAGAATATCTTCGACAAATGTGTTGAAACATATTGTGCAATGACTTTCCAGCACATACAGTATGTATCCTTGACATGACCTTATAAAGACATGTAAGAATACAAACAAGTAAGCAAACACAAAATAAATAACAAAGGATCCAGGTGAACACACATGCAAACAAGACAAGCAGGTGATCTAACTCTGGACTATTTCATAACTTAATTTGCTTATTTACAGCCTTAACCAAAACACTGTATGACTATTGGGATGTGTCATTGTTTTCACTTCTAGGAAGTCATCTCATCCTAACCCCTATTTCTTTCATCAGGGTACCACCATGCTTTTCATCTGCGCTCAAAACAGCTCCAACAGTGGGAGCTTCTTCTTCCAGGCGATAGATCTGACCAACACCAACAGCGTTCTCACTCCAGCTGAGAGGGTGAGGCCTCAAATTTACTGTCAAATAGAGGGATGTTGGCATAAGCAAATTATATTTTATTTTATAATTATTAAGGACATTGTTATTTATGTTATATGGAAGAATGGATGACAGAAAATATAATACATGCACTTACGAGCACTTTAAGATGATAAAATGCACAATTTGTGCTTGTGATTAAAAGAAATCCGAATATTCCAAAAAATAACTGCAGTTTCATGAATGCACCTATTGATCAAATACTTAACAAACCATTGAACCATGTCTGACCTACAGAACACATTTTCCAACTCAAATTAGGCAACAAAAATTCAAAAATCAATTATTGTTTTTTGTTAATATACAGTATTTGCTTTGCTAAACTTTGCTGTATTTTCTTCCTTTTTTTACCTTACCATATCTTACTTTGTGTCACATTATGTGTCATACTTTTAAGATAACAACAGAAATCCGTGGCATTGTAAACGGAAATGTGATCAAGTGTGAGTTCACTGTCCCGAACATGAACAGCACCACCTTCTCCATCCTCCTCGGGACTGGGACTCTGCTTGGTAGTAAGTGGACACATAATAACAGACACTGCAATACTGTATGCTATAACACAAAGTATACACACTTAAAGGTCCAATGTGTAGGAATTTCTCCCATCTAGCGTTGAGATCATATATCGCAATCAACTCTCTCAGCATTTCAAAGTACGTATTACAGCTACGGTAGCCTTCACACTTCAAAAAGCTGGTCTCTTGCTCTTTTCAATATCCTTTTTCTTTTTCTGGGCGAAGAAGACGCCTCCTGTTCCTGAAATTTGGATTTAGAATATGTGTGGTCCTCCATGTTTCCTTCTTCAAACTTGCCGGGGCCGGGAGGCTACGATACCCATTAGCAGCATTAGCAGCACCTGTGAGTTTATCATGTGACAGCGAAAACGCGAAAGGCGGAGCAGTATGTCCTGTATGTCCCTTACCGGCTAACGTATTACAAGATGGCGCATGAATATGGAGCATCTACCCCAGTTTATGCGAATGCAAATGTAAAATTTCAAGCCAAAAGTACTTGGAATTGATGGTGGAGGTACATATTCATGAAAAAGGACATGTTTGTGAACGGGCAACACAGATTTTGATAATGAACAACTAAACATGTTACACACTGGACCTTTAATGTACAAACAAAAACAGTTTTACAGGACAAGTTGACCATAAATAAATAAAAATAACCTTTATTCTGTCTTTCCATGCCAATACACATATGTGACACCAGATTACTGGTATAAATGCCACGGCAATTAATGTTTTCACCCTGTTTGCTGCTTCCTCTTTCAAACTGGCACTGATTGACATTATATTTCAACTGTAAATGTTTATTTTATTGTGAGCTGAAGTTACTCACCCACACAGCTGTCGATAAGGACATGGCTAACCTCCCACTGCTCTGTCCCCATCATGTAATCGTTCAGATGGTTCCAGCTCCTTCAATATCTCCCTGAACAGCGGCCTTCTGAACCTCGCCAACCCAGCCAGCAACGTGGGGACATTGCAGGCTGGGATGGGGATCACAGCACCACCAGTGGCCAGCACAACAGTGGTCAACCCAACAGTGGCCAGCACAACAGTGGTCAACCCAACAGTGGCCAACACAACAGTGGTCAACCCAACAGTGGCCAACACAACAGTGGTCAACCCAACAGTGGCCAACACAACAGTGGCCAGAACAACAATGGTCAACCCAACAGTGGTCAACACAACAGTGGCCAACACAACAGTGGCCAACACAACAATGGTCAACCCAACAGTGGCCAACACAACAATGGTCAACCCAACAGTGGCCAAAACAACAGTAGTCAACCCAACAGTGGCCAGCACAACAATGGTCAACCCAACAGTGGCCAGCACAACAATGGTCAACACAACAGTGGCCAACACAACAGTGGCCAGAACAACAATGCCCAACAGCACTGGAGCTGTCCAGCCTCACGGTAAACACTGCTGTTACAGATTTGCTAATTTAACATGTTTGAGGGCAATCCACAACTACAGCAACTTCATAACAAAATAATATTCCTGGTAAAAACTATGTAATTTGGTACTAATTGTGGAGAAATGCACAAAGTGTGTAACAGAGTCTTTAATTTAATTTAATTTATTTTATTTACAAAGGACAACGCGCATTAATTAACATTTCTGTAAATGTGCCAGTGTTAGCCAGCCGGCTAATTTTCAACTGTAGTCCTTTGGCAGGATGTTTTGAGACCACAAAAACAGGAAACAGCAAGACATTAGTACAGGATAAATGTACAGAGAGAAGTCAAAAAGACACCATACAGACAGCCAGAGCAAAAAATAAGCTTCCTCAAGAAGCCATGCAGAGCGACAGGAAGCAGCTAGACATTAGCACAGTTACAAATCAAAGTCAACGCACAGTGAGTCCACTGAAAAACGCTCCGTACGTCCCATAGCACTTAAATTGCCTCCTCGAAGCCTCGACTTGCCTGCTCCTCGATGCTCGCTCCTCGGGGCAGAAATAAGAGCTTTGAGACGGCCTTCACCGAGGAGGGACAGAACAACTTCCGGTTCAGCTGAGGACCGAGGAGTTGAAGAGCTATCAAGTAAGGCTGATGAGATTCAGCCACTATCACCTCAGGGTACATTTAGTGGCTGTTCTGGATCTTTCTGTCGCATCAGCTGATCTTCGCCAGCAGACGGAGTTCTTCCTGTTGTCAAGGAATTTGGCGTGGTGTGATCAAAAGCTCCAACAACACATGAGTAATGAATGGATAAAAATGTACTCTGGTGTAAATGGAGCAGTTCTTTCACAAGATTCCTCAGGACATTAAAAACTGTTTATAAAGTCAGAACTGTTTTCTCTGTAATTACCAAATTGCACAGTTTTTTCCTGGAAATTTCAAAATAACTTGCCAGAGAAGGAAAGTAAAACCTGTTTATTAGCTTTCACCCTAGAAGTAATGTGATTAATTAAATAAATTTATAGTATTGAATAAAAGTTATATTACATTCAATTATGTAGAATAACTGATGTTTGGGGCGGTCTAGCCACATGAGGCAAACTGTCTTACAGTGGTTAAAATTAAACTAAAGGGTCCGTTCAAACGTTTAAAAATGTCCATCCAGAAACAGTTATCTTGTTACTCTTGATAGCCTAAAGACCTCACTGGGAACAGTTTTCATTCTAACTACTTTCTACTGAAGAAATAGTTTCAATGAAAATGTGTTTGGAGGATTATTCAGAGTGCCAGGGACATTGTTTGTGGAAAGATATGAAGCTGTTGAGCTTCATTAGTGTCATTTTTCAATGCACCACAAACCATTCATCCATTATGGTGGAGGTATAAATCATAGACGGATATCTCATAACGTCGGCAAATCTGGATGGCTGGATACCGAAGAGAGAAACCGAATTTGGTCACTGCACTGATCCGCCACGTAATTAAAGAATAAACAGAAGAGGATATTATTATTTGTGATAAACACTCTTTTGTCTCTTCCCCTGCCAGCTGTGCTGCTCCTGCTGAGTGTCCTCACACTATCCGTCATGCTGAGAGCCTGAAAGGAGTAGGCTATCGAGTTCCCAGTTCGATACAATGAAGGCAGAGGAGTGGAGAACTGTTGAGTGTCAAGCTATTGATAAATTGTTTTCATGGAACTTTAATTAATTAATTTGCATTAATGAATGATTAATTTAAAAACATTGGAAGTATCTTTTGCACAATGTTTTTACCTGAGATGTACTGGAGCTGAAACTCCAGCTGTTCACTTGGTATTTGCAAAAATGTCCTCATGGTTTTAGTGACTTTAGTGATTTAATTTGTCTGCATAGGACTATAGAAAACATCTTTGTATTCCAGTTTGCACTGTTTACTGTACACTTTGGTCTGACGAGTTTTAGCTGTGTACGGAACATCTTGGCAGTATATCTCAACGGACAAACAGCCTGCACCCTTCACAGGAAACCCAACCCAAGAGTGTGGTTATGTTTTAATATTGACGTGAAATGATCTGTGACTGTGAAATATTTGTTGAAGGGACAGCAAAAAAGCTCCACCTGTTCTAAAATAATAAAGTTGAAACTATGGTTTCCTTGTTTGTAGGGTCATGTTTCCATCTAATTGTCAAGCAAATTTTAAGTGAACTTTTAAAATGTTGCAAAAAAAGAAAAAATATGAATTAGAAGCATTTCCATCAACTGGTTTAGAGCGAATAAACGCAAAGTGTAGTTTCGTCACAAGTTGACGTTACGCATGGTTGTAGATTGCAAACTGGCTTGCTAAATCAAATAGTTTAGAAGCTAAGTTCTTTGGCTAAATGGAGAAAGGTAGCATTATACAAGTTGGCCACCTGTGCAGAATACAGGGTTTGTGGCTGAGACATTTGGTCAGTGAGACAACCGTTCTGTGTATACGTGATGTGCATGGCCATACGATTCAAGCTGTTGAACAAATTCATCAATTTACCCAGCGTGGCATCGCAACTACACTACGTACCCTGTGCCACAAGTGTATGCCGCACTGGATGGGACCCCTATCCCGTTCCTTCCCCCATCCGATGGATACCGGGACTATAGTCATGTGAGTTACGTTTGCTACGTCACAACTTATTCGGCAAAGCTGTTTCCATCTCCCATTTTGCACCTTAACTCTTTTTCTTAACAGGCAAAAACCACCTCAAGCGAGCATAAAAACTTTTTTGCGAATTTGAGGAATTTATCGAATTTTGCCGTTTCCATCAACATTTTCTAATGAGATACTTCAAAATGCGCATAAACATTTGTTGATGGAAACAGACAAGCTTTTTCTCCACATGGTGAATTACACTTCCTGTCATGGTACACATAACCAACCATTACTTTAGGGCTGCAATCTAGCTTTATATACAGTCTATGGCTGCAAACAATTATTTTTTTATCTCAATTTATATTATCTCACCTACAAAACTGATTGTCCAAAACCTAAAGACATTGAGATTTCTCTTACATAAAACGGATCTCATTGGGACTCCTGATACAACATTGTGAGGACAAATTTCAAACAAAGCAGTGGGGGGTATGGGAGCACACACCAAAAAAAAACAAAAAGAAAAGCACTTTCCATTTTAATATTTTATTGCAATTTATTCCTTTACAGTTAAACTGAAACTGAATAGTATAAAAAACGGACATTAACATACAGACACACGAGGTCGAACAAAGTCACGGATGAGAGGAAATACAAACACAATGAACCTAAAAATGGTCTTTTGTAGCTGGGTGTTCGTCCTCGCGTTAAGACATGTCCGCCGAGCTGTCGTCTCTGAGAACATCGACAGTCCATGTTTCCATGTCCTCATGAAGACGAGTAACGACGCAGTAAAAACACAAACCCAAACCTACAGCTAGTTATTCCTGGTACAGCAACACTGGACAACAGGCCAAAATAACAAACACAAGTCGGCTTTAGGGACAATGGGACAACAGTGTGTGTGTACACCATGCGTGTGTGCGTATATGTGTGTGTGTGTGTGTGTGTGTGTGTGTGTTTTTTATGCATCTACAACATGAGTTAAAACAGGAGTCCGAGTTCCTACTGGAAGCTGTGTGTACGATGCATGCGTGGCCGGTGCGGTCCGTGCCTACAAGACCTCTTCGCCGTTGACGCTGTCGCCATCGTCGTCACCTTCCACGTGCTCGCCTTCCTCCTCCTCCTCATCGTCGTCCATATCGTCCTCCCTCTCTTGACTCTTCATCTGCGGGTGGAATGAGTGACAGATGATTTAGTGAAGAAGTGTGAGAAACTTCAAGAGCGTGTAACAGCAGCAGTGGTACATAGTGAGAGCCTGAGAGTGAACTAGGGCTGCAATGGTATGAGGAAAATATGCAATAACGTTGTTGAACATCACGATGATATTACTTGCGATAAATTAACAGATATTAAAGTGTACTCAGTTCTGCCTTTGCTTTCAGTAGCCCTAGCGTGAACACTTCAAATATGTATAATAACTGTCAGGCACCAACATCATGGGCACAACATGGCTGGAATAGGCTCAGCTTTCCATCAAAAGGTCAAAGTTTTACACAATGTTTGAGAAGAGATTACTTTTAGGATTACACAAATGTGTGCTACTACTGGTGTGTCTAAAGTTGCACCTAATCAATTAATTAACCTAATATAGACTGTTGGATACAGATTTTGATATCTTTAAATTAAAAAACAACCCTGTAACATATCGGCCAATAGTAAAACAAACATCTTGACACAGATTCCTTGCGTTTTTTTAAGAATTGTGACAAGACAAACTGAGCAGGACATCTGAAAGTGTAAGAACAATGTCAGCGCTCTCTGCTGGACAAAGTATAAGATGTGACAGGGTTTCTAAATTAAAATAAAAAGCTGGAGTGTTGAATGTTTGTCGCCCCCCTCTGAGAGTAATTGCACAAACACTGTGCAATGCAGTGGGATTTATAATAACGCTGAGACGCTGTGGTCTCTCCTAGGGCTGTGTATTGGCAAGAATCTGGCGATACGATACGTATCACGATACATGGGTCACGATTCAATATATTGCAATATATTTCGATACTGTGCGTATATTGGGATTTTTTTAAAGTATCATTTTAGAAAAACTAATATTTAAAAAAAAAAGACATGATGTGCATAAAAGTCAAAGAAGTTTACTTTAGGTAAACAATTCAGTACACAGAAAATCAAACTGCCAGTTTGGGATTGTGGTTCACAGGTTCTTAGTGAGCTAATTTTGATATGCTAAAGTAGGCCGAAGTTCAGCCATAGCTACATTGTTAGCTTCTAGCAAAAAGTCAGGCACTGTTAGGCACTGTTAGGCATGGAGACTAGTCAGACACCGCCTACCAAGAGCCTGGGTCTGTCCGAGGTTTCTTCCTAAAAGGAGTTTTTCCTCGCCACTGAATGCTGCTCTTGGGGGAATTACTGGAATTGTTGGGTCTTTGTAAATTATAGAGTGTGGTCTAGACCTATCTGTAAAGTGGCTTGAGAACTCTTTGTTATGAATTGATACTATAAATAAAATTGAATTGGTGCGTCTCAGCATAGCCATCTAGTGGTAGGGGGTTTAAACACAACAAACATAAACCACTGTCTTACATGAATATTTTTGCTCGTAAACTAAAAACAATAAATAAATCGATATTGCGTTTTTAAAAATCGATATAGTATTGCTAAATAAAATATCGCGATACTCAAGTGTATTGATTTTTCTTACACTCCTAGTCTCTCTCCCCCCCTCATGCTGCTTGTCAAGGTTTCGGATAATCCAGGAAGACCGACATAACGTGTATCTAGGGGTGTCAGACATACCGTGTAACCCAGGGGTGTCAGACATACGGTCCATGGGCCAGAACCGGCCCGCCAAAGGGTCCAATCAGGCCCACTGGATGACTTTGCAAAGTGTGAAAATTGCACGCAAGTAATTATTTCTAATTCCAAATGTACCACTTTAATCTCAGAGAATATCTTTTTCCGTAAACAATTTTCTCGGAATATTAGCCCTCTCTCCTTGGTCTGTAACATTATTATTTTTCCTACAATGGCCTTAGAATGCTGTCGTAGCAGAAGCAACTCGCATTTGCCAACATCAAGCTGACAAAAAAAAAACTCTGGCAGATAAAAGTTTCTGATCTTTCTGGAGGGGATTACTGGTCTGCCCCACTTGAGATCAAATTAGGGGGATGTGGCCCATGGACTAAAATTAGTCTGACACCCCTGGTGTAACAAATCAGAATAAGCAGCTAAGCTGTGAAGAGCTGTTAGTGAGTCAGCAAGGTTGGTTGTGTACAGCTCATATAACGACGTTGTTGTGGAGGATATAAAAACTAAGCTGGATCAGTATCGTTTCAGCCACACATACCAGACACCACAACAACCTTGTGTTGGGTGAATTGAAGCTTTGATGCAACAACCCCCCCCCCCCCCCCCAAAAAAACAATGGCATTGGCACCTCTTCCTCCTCCTCCAGCAGGTCTCCCTCGTCCTCGCCGTCGTCGTCCTCCTCTGAGTCGTTGATCACCTGGCTCTCCCTCTCTCTCTTTGACCCGTCATCCTTGTTGCTTGGGTGCGGAGGTGAAGTCACCTCGCCTGGCTCCGTTTTTACACTCTTAGCTTCTGCCGGAAATTCAGAATTCAGAGTCAGAGAAAACCCATCTGGTCAAATACTAGTGCATTTTGTTTGCGACTTTTTACCAAGAGAAAAATAGATATGTGGATAGGAGTAATCAGACACCGTGTCCTGCCTACCTGACTTCTTGCTGTGGTCCTTCTCCATGCGCTCCAGGCTATCCAGCAGGTCGTCCACTTTGCTTTTGATTTGGGTCAACTCTCGCTTGACAGCCTGCAGCTCGTCCACTTTCACTGCAGAGAAAACGCAGGAAGAACAAGTGTTAGCAAGACCTCTGGACGAGCAACTTAACCCTCCTGTTGTCCTAGGGTCAAATTTGACCCGTTTCTAAAAAGTTTCTATAAATCAGAAATTTGGGTTTCTTTCAACCAAATTGTCAAAAGAAAATATGTATGTAAATGTATGGTTCTGTACAACGCTCTTCACAAGTAAATGAAATGATCAGCTCACTACTTTCATTGAATTTGGGTGTTTTAGTCAATTTTATAGCATTTGAAAAAAAAAAAATTGATAAAAGAACATCAGAAAAAGCGCAAAAAAAAAAAAAAAAAAAAAAATAGAAAAAGTGACAAAAAAACTTGGAAAAAAGTGACTAAAAACGTCAAAACATCGGGAAAAGCAACAAAAATGTCAAAAAAAAGACGACCAAAACATAGAAAAAAAGTTGACATTTTTACACAGAAAAGCAAAGTTGCACGGTCGACGGGAAGACAACACAAGGGTCAAGTCAAGTACGATGGAGACAAAAGTACTTGAAAATAATCCATTTACCGACTTAAATGGTGTGCTTGTGAAGGGCTGTGACCAATAAATCAAAACTAGGATGACAACTAATGATTATTTTCATTATTGTCTGATCTACTTGGGATTCATCATCTTTTAAAGTTTTCAAAATGCAGGTTTTGTCCAACCAGAGATCTTTAACACGGCGATATGACCGAGGAGTCCGGCAGCAAATCCTCACATTGAGACGCTGTAGAACCAGAGAATTTCTAGCTAACCCGACTAAACATTTACTCCATTATCAAAATTGCTGGTTAGTTTTCTGTCAATTAACAATTAATAAATTGCAGCTAATTTTAGACATGATAAAATCCAGAGAAGCAGGAAGTACTTCCACATTCTAGAAACTGAAACCAGCTAATGCCCGAGTTGGTTTGATAATTGATTACAAATAACAATTGATTATCAAAACTTCATTGTGTGTGTGTGTGTGTGTGTTCAGCGTAGCTTCTAAATAATTTAATGCTAATTGTTTAATGCTAGCTTGTATCCTGTCAAAGTTTTTAGTAATATAAAAAATACTTTGTAAAAATGACAACTGTGCAGCACCCAGTTAGTTTTTGCTACCTCCCTCCCCCCCCTAAGGGGTTGATAAAGCTCGGGATGATCTTACTGGTTCTGGAGGAGGAAGTCCTCTTGGAGGAAGAGGTGAAGCTGCTCTTGGTTCGCCGGCTGCTTCCTCCGCTCAGGCTGACCCGTGGCCGCTTGGACGGGATCACGGCACGGGACAAGGGGGGGGGAGGGGGAGCGGGCACACGGGACGGGTACGAGTACATTCTGGTATCAAACACAGAACCAATTATTTCTTTTTTTATTCTCTCTCTCCTTGGGTGGTGGGAATTAACAGATTCATTAAAAAGAGGCAAATACTGTATCGGATAAACGTGACACCTATTACAGACTAAGTAAGAGTAAGTAGCATTCAAGGTTACTTTCAGCGTTCAAACACTTATTTGTATGCACATTTGTTTCTTTCAAACTGAGAGACAAAGGGAACCCTTTTACTCACCGGTCGTAATAATCCCTCTGAAAGTCATAGTCGAGTTCAAACGAGGAACTGCTGTTCAGGAAGAAAAAGAAGAGTCCATGTGAGGAAATATGGAGAAAGAGATGGCATTCATTCGTTACCAAAGTCTGTTTTCTCAAGTCTTATTTACGATACTTTGGCTTTTTTTCATGCCACCTTCATCTGTGGCATTCTTTCTCGAGAAGTGTAACAGCTGTAGCGTAAGGGACTGACCTGTACATGTCTCCAGCCGAGCGTTTGCCTGTTTTTGACCTGTGTGGTTTGGGTTCTCCGGCCAGGTTGATGTCTAAGGGAGAGGAAAAAAAACAGATCCCAGATCAATGACAGAGTGATGCCGAGGACTGCAGAGTCAGTCCCTCTTAACTGCCAGACTGTTTACAAAATCTGAACAACATTTACCTTTGGATTGGATTTTAAAAATGATTATCGAAAGAAACTACATTGTGTTCCAAATTATTACTGATACTGATTTTCCTAAATAGTCGATGCAAATGACAGTTAGTATAATTCTCAAGACACCAACTGTTAGGGTATAAGTCGAATTTCATTGAACAAACCACACAATGAAAACAGTATTTTTTTTAAAATAAAAAAAAAAAAAAAAAACTCAAAATGCACTGTTCCACATTATGCACAACAGAGTTTCAAAGCATTTTATAGGTTGTAAAGAACTGAAAATGGTCATTTGCTGAATTTGCAGCATTAGGAGGTCATATTTACTGAAATCAAAAGCTATTTCAATCAAACCCATCTTAACAGGACAAGTTACATGTTAACATAGGAGCCCTTCTTTGGTATCACCTTCACAGTTCTTGCATCCATTGAACTTGTGAGTTTATGGAGTTTCTGCTTGAATTTCTTTGCAGACGTCAGAATGGCCTCCCAGAGCTGCTGTTTTGATGCGAACTGCCTCCCACCCTCATAGATCTTTTGCTTGAGGATGCTCCAAAGGTTCTTAATAGGGTTGAGGTCAGGGGAGGATGGGGGCCACACCATGAGTTTCTCTCCTTACAAGCAGAAACAGTTTGAATTCGACTTATACCCTACTTGGTGACTTGAAAATTATTTGCATTGTCATTTGCATCGACTATTTAGGAAAATCAGTGTAAAATATAATTTGCATAATAATTTTGGTAAAAATGTGTGGTAAAAATCAGATCAGACACACGATTCAAAGCTGAATTTTGTTTTCTCTTACAACCTGTCTGTATCTTTAACCTCGCAGGAGGTCGCAACAAAAACAAAATTTGGGTAAAAGTGCACCAGAAATTCGGCAAACATTTCAGAGCTGCAGCCTTGAAAGATTGAGCTTGGTGTGACAGTGCTGCGGAGGAGGGTCTGGCGAGTCCACCCAGCATTCCGGGATGGGAGAAAAACATGCTCTGGTTTATTGGCATTTCTTTAAACCAATCACAATCATCTTGGGCGGTGCTAAGCACCAGACGGAGCCACGGTGCTGCTGCAAAATAGTCTCAGGAAGGAACTTGTTTTGTTGGAACGTGTGTATGTTCAAAAGTTGTTTTAGTCGTGCAACAAAAAAAACTCAGATTGGACAGATAGTCTAGCTAGCTGTCTGGATTTACCCTGCAGAGATCTGAGGAGCAGTTAACCATAGTCCTCAGAAATCCACCGGAGTTTAAAATGCCAACACATCCGGCAGAAAACGAGGGCCATCCAGCGGAATTTCTGGTGGCGCCGGAGCAATCCCGGAAATGAAACGTCGTTGATATAGACTACTTTTAAAAGTGCAGTCATGGAAAAAAAAATCTTTAAGTGTCCCTGAATCCTTACCAAGCACTTGTCCGACAATCATCCTCCCGTCCTCGCCGTCGACGGCAGATCGGGCGTTCCTCTCGTTGGCGAACTGGACGAAGGCGTAGCCTTTGTGGATGGAGCAGCCCACGATCTTGCCGTATTTGGAGAAGATGGCCTCGACATCGCCCTTGGTGACCAGCAGGGTGTTGAGGTTGCCGATGAAGACCCGGGAGTTGAGGGAGCGTGGGTCCGTCTTGTTGGTGACGTTGCTGGCGGCCATCAGGCTGGCGGTGGTGGGTGAACGACTGAGCAGGAAGATACACATAGACACACAAGTCCCAGAGTTAGTGGCAGGACGAGCAACTGTCAGCCCTCTGAACTATACTATTATGCTGTCGTTGGGTCAAACACTGGAGAGCCCCACCGCCACCCCCCAGCTGTGGTGTGTACATGTTCAGCAGGCCTTCCTGGGAAATTAAAAATATTTAAATCAAAACAGACAAGTGCTAATGAGAAAAAGGAGGAAACCGCCGGACATTATAGATTGAGCCTTTTTGTATCAACAGGAGACGTGTCCAAACCTGTCCTAAATGTAAGGCTTTGAAATGACTACTTGCTTAAAGTGTAGCTGCATAATATTATTCCCTTCTCATTCTATGGCCACCAATTCCCTAGCAGTCTAAAAATAAGCCAGAATCATGGGAAATTAATTTCTCAATTGGCACCACATACTCACACAAACCAACTAGCATAATAAGCATCCACATTTAAGGCCTGGAACAAACTCACTATAACATGCTGAGCAGACAGTTTGTGGGCTCATAGTACTGGCACCAAAATGGCACTTTTTCACTGAATTATGAATTTTAGTCCTGTAAAGAAAATCTGCATTGCTGCATTTGCCAAAAACTTAACTACTAACCTTTAAGCCAGACAGTTTTTAACATCAGCACATTTTTTAAGTGACTACAATAGTATTTTTTCATACCACACAGTATTATATTTAAACCTGTAAAATTAGTAGTATCACTATGGAGATGGTTAAACATTAGCCTGATTTAAATGCATTGAATAACTCCTGCTACTGGACATTATATTCAAGGACTTTTAGGTGAGCGCTGACGTGACGTACGACTCATTTCAAACACTCAATAATACGGGCGACACAGAACCATAGTTAGTCATGTGTTGTGAAGAGATGACATAATTGCTAAATTCCCCTATATTACAATTTTGACACAAATAACCCCCACCAGTATGTTCCACATGATGTTTACGTGTACGAGGATGGAGAACCTCGAGGAATAAAGACACATTCCTCAGCTGTTTTTTGTTTTGTTTTTTTTAAACTGACAAAACGTCTGACACCCTTTTCAAGGAGTTCCAAGACAGTGATTAATGGCCAAGTGTACTTGTAAGGACGCTTAGTTCAACTAAAGGTAACCATCCTTAACCTCTGCCTGAGTGATATGGGTGTGGGATCGATACAACATAGTATGGCGATATTTACATTATCGATACACAGACAGCAAGTATCGATCTTTGATTATATAAGTTGCACGTGAGAATTTAACTTCTTTTTCAGTTTACTAGATGAGAGATTTACTAGATCAGATTTTTTTTTTTTTCTAGTGAGAAATTGATCTTTTTAGATAAAACTGATGTTGACAAAGTTTTCCTTTGGGGAAAGTATAATATCGTATCGCAGGGACAGGTATATTACAGAGCTTATCACAAGACTTGGGGCTTGTCAAAATTATATTTCCAATGACATGTGCTGGGAAGTCTAATTTTCCAGAGCTGCGAGGTAGGCCTACTCTTTTAGAGTTTGGAGTTTAGAGGTGGGTGACACAGTATTAATTTACTGAAATGTTGGGCAAGTCTGCTGGTGCTTTCATACAGCGAGTACTATATTAGGGGTGAGTGATTTTGTTTCTGGGGATTAGTGGGGGGGGGGTTATAATGATGGTGAAGCAGGCAGAAACAATTACTGTTAGTCTCACTCAGCAGGAAACGTTACGTGTTCTAGGGCTGTGCAATTAATCAAAATGTAATCGTGATTATGATTTCGGCTCCCAATGATCACAAAAACAGAATAATCGAGAAAAACAATTATTTAGCTCGTTATGTTTTGCGAGTAAACTTATTTTCTCTTGTGTTCTGAATGAAAAAATAAAGTTTCAATAGGAAAAGTATTAAGGCAAAGGTCACAGTTGTATGTGTTTTTATACTGTTGATTTATTTCACTTTTTTCCAGTTTTTAAGTTCAATAATTGCAATATCTTTCCAGAAGTCAACGAGTAATTGTATTAAATTATCGTGATTTCAATATTGACCGAAATAATCGTGATATTTTTTTCCCATAATCGAGCAACCCTAATAGGTCCACAAAACTATCAATTAGCTGTAATGCGCCTTTTAAGACCAGTAGAGGACACCATTTAGGCTACACCAAGATATTTTGATAATCTGATATCACGCTCTATTTTATCAATAAACTGTATTTCACACAGAACAAAAAGGATGGGTGTATCCCAGTGTGAACAGTACCAACAAAACCAGATGTATTTATATTCACCATTCACCATTATTCTAATAGACACAAGAGAGTATGTGAGTACTCAGTGAAGCCCAGAGCCTTGTGTGAATTTGGAGACGGGAAGTGAGCCCTGATAGAGCAAATGTGAAAACAGTAGTGGCATCAACAGAAACCGTCCGCCCCTGGATGACAGGGGGGGGGTCGGACATTCATCACTCACTCCATAGCGTCTGTGTGCAGGGCTGTCGTCTGTCTGATGTTTGACACTGTGGGCTGGGTTCAGTTTGGGCTGGTGTCTCGAACCTTCGCCCCTCGCGATTTATACTGAGGTGACAGAAAACACACCTCAGTCAAGCTCAGCACTGTTACCTTGCACCAAGTCTTACCTGGTTGGAGTGTGTACAGGAGTTTAGTGATGAGGCAAACACAGTAATACACCTCTAAAAACTAAACTAAATACATCAACCCAAGTGTCTCCAAGAAAATCCCATTACAACCAGCCACTTTGTGGATTACAACCCGAACCGAATGCATGTTTGAGTGTGATATCTAATGCTAGTAAAACACAAGCTGAGAGAAGTACGTCACACACATTACACATCCAAGTTTTACAGAAACAAAACCAAAACCTGGTCTAAACCTGACAAAACCATTACATTCGTATTAACTGTGCAGAAAAGTGGATTTGGGTAGGCCCTAGTTGCTCCACATATGCTGTTTGTTCAGCCCTTATTAAACACGGTTGTAGAAAGGAGTTTGTACTATATAAGCAGTGGAGGTGAAGCCCTTTTACAGAGTGATGTCAGCAGAGGATCAACTTGCTATAAATATACCTTAAAAACCTTAATGTCGTCTATTAAATTTTAAACCGACAACTCATGGGAACTTATCAAAGGCATTTTCACGTTTAGACAAAAAATTACTGAGGTGTCATTAATAACAATCAACTGTGTTGGCTTGACAGATATGAATATAAGAATATATAAGAATATAATAATAATAATATGTAGTTTTGCCAATTTATAGTCTAAACATGGGTTGTCCTCATTTATGTCACTCAAACATGAGAGGGAATATCAGTTTAACTATAATAAACTTCTAATGCATGAAGTATCATCAGTTATTATTAACACAATAACAAAATACTTGAGTTAACAAAGTAGAATATATTTAGACAGACTTTCAGGGATAATAGAGAGTTCAGTATTAGCACCAAGTAATGTGATAGACGATGGGATGTAGAATAACTTTATGCAAGATCTTATAAGACCACCATGTTTTTTGAATTAGTACGTTCCACTTAATGTAGACTAAACTAGGTTTTACTCATTGGCTTGTCTCTAATGAATATACCACATGAGAATTATGGGTGTACTTGCGCTGCGGCCTAGGAGTGAATGTGAATGTGAAGGCGTGCGTTGATTTTGATACACATAAACAGCCATAATACTCAATTCAGATCAACAAACGTTTAATTAATAAAATGTGTATTTGTAACGTTAAAACTGAGCCCACGGGCAGTCCAAAACTTCCAAAATCAGAAGGAAAAAAAAAAACACTTCTTCATCAAGGGAGGCAAAAACAAAAACACGGGGGAAAAATCTACTACTCAAAAAAAACAAACTGAGCCAGAAAAGCAAAATCTGAGGATTATCAAAAATTACCAAACCCATCCACAACACACCCGCCTGGACACCGACAGCGCCCCCACCAGGCTTCAATGTGAAACACAGGCCCTGCGCTAGCCTCGGGGCTCAAAGCCGGCTAGCATGGCTAACGTTAGCCAACCACCAATCGAAAAGCCTTAAAAAATACACCGCAATCAGCTCAGTTCCTCTGCTTGCAAAAAACAAAACCTGCAAAATTCTGATCAATCTGAAGTCGATAATCTGTAATCAACCATGGATCGGGGTGAAGCTGCGACTACAAAACCCAAGGGAGCATCTGACGTTGTTAGCTAGCTAGCTAGCTAGCGCTAACATAGCTGTGGGGCTGGCAGAGAAGCATGCCAAAAAACAAAATCAGTCCCATCAAGGAAGGGTCTTTACAATAAACGCTACAAAAACAAAGCTACACAAAATGGATGAAGCTGCAGCTAAGATGCATCCGAAGCGTCCGTGTTTCTAGAAACCACGAACAGCAGCGTTCGTGTTTTTGAGGGCTGGTGAGCGTCTCCGAGAGTTAGCTTAGCACATTATGTTCTGTCCACTCGCAAAATAGAAAAAGCATCGTCGAAAAAAAAAAAATCCAAAAAAAGAAAAGAAAAAGGAAGGAAAAATGAAAAATGTCTGGGAACAAAATACTCACCGCGACCTTTACGAGTAAAATGTCTTGCTTTCGGTAAAATCGGTCAAATATGTTACTTTAGATCGTCCTTTTTTTTTTGAGCACAAGCGATTCAGGGGTACTAAATGCCCTGAGCAGCGGGCTAGCTTCTAACCACCGGGCTAACCTAACGTCACTGGCGATGGCGCAGTACTGGACAGGGATGCTGGTTTTGTATCACAGAGCAGTCCGAGGGAGCGGGGTCGGATGTGGATACCGCATTGGCCGCTGCTGTTCATTGGAGCGATACGTCAGCGGCCGCCATATTTGGACGGAGTAGCTGTGCCTCCTAGACTGTAAACAATATTTTTAGTTTGTTCTCCTAATGCCTATCGAAGCGGAATGTCTATCCACTATTAAAATAACCATTTCTCGCTGAATTTTCAACCGATTTTAAAACGGGTTGGTTTGTCAATCCCAGACATGTATTTATGATGCAGGGCACTTGATCGCAGGTGAATGCAGGTTTTCATACCAAAATACCTTATCTTGTGTCGGGTGAGTTATATACAAATGTGGAGGGTACATTTGTCATGAAGTTTGAAAAACAATCAAAGTCAAAAGCTAATTTAAAGACAAATAAAAGCAAAACTATTTGGTTGGGAGCGGACTGATTTTAAAAGACAAAAGGTGAGCACGTTTTATATACCAGGCCACACCGGGATAAGTAGTATTCTTTGTGTGACATAGATATATAAACATGTTTGCAGCCTGGTACAAAAACGTGTCTCGTCTCTATAGCCAAAATACAAAACATTTTTGCAGTTTTTGTGATTGTTGTGAAAATTCACGAATAAAAGTGATCAGACCTTTAAAAAAAATAGCTGACACACCATACAACTAATTAGCAACATCAGCTGAATATGAGTCAATTTGCATCTGTGATTAATTGTGATTTTCTGTGTTTCCACCAGTTTCTTCAGGTAGATAGATAGATAGATAGATAGATAGATAGATAGATAGATAGATCTTGACGATGGAAGTAGGCTATTTTAGCAACAGTAGTTGATAAGGCTACATACGGTTTAATAGTGTGCATGTATCCATGTACACAGCAGCCAAGTTTTTTTTTATTAATGAGTACATTAGTACAATACAGTTCGTAATATAGTTTAACCTAAGTAATGACTGTGTGTGCATACTGCATAAAATAGATGCATAGTACTGTTAGTTGATTTTTAGTGTTCACCCTCTCACCAGTAGATGGCAGCATGAGTGTATTTAAATGTATACTGGATTTAAATTATCCTTTATAAAGTTAAATAATCCTTTATGAGTCCCACGGTGAGGAAATTTGCAATATCAGCTAAGGGGGACGTTCAATAAGAGACATCAGTTAAAAGAAAGACATAGTAATAAATATGTTAATAATAAAGCAGCACGCAGTGAAAGCAAAATATAATAAGTAAACTGACTAAAAGGTTGAATACACAGTATTGCACAGAGGAAATATTGATATTGCACAGTTTAAGAAAACATTAATATTGCACTTGAGTGAGTTGACTGTAAAGTCTGACAGCAGCAGGAAGGAAGGACCTGCATCTCTCTCCTTCACACCAGGGGTGAAGCATCCTGTCACGGACAGAGCTGCTTAGAGTGTCCTGCATGGGGTTGGACATGTTCTCCATCAGGGATGATTTCTGGCCATCATCCTCCTTTCTCCCACCACCTCTACTAGAATGAAGAGGGCATCCCAGGATAGAGCTGGCCTTCTTAACCAGTCTGTGTAGGTCTGTGTCTTTCTTAACATGTTAGCTCATATGCCAACAATTATCCAAGTTATTGAAACAGATGTATTGAATGCTTTTTATTTAATTTAGTATTTGAGTTTATTTGTAATCTAGTTATATAAAGCATGTATTTACTCTGTATTTTTATATAATTTCAGAACCACACACACCTACATTGATGAATGAGCATGTGTTGATCGTGTGGCAATAGATAAAGAGAAAACATGGAGAGAACAACTACCCACAGTTCTAAGGAGATGTCTCACATCCTTCTTCTCCCTTTACACTAGTGAGCACTTATGTTACACAAGTGAAGATAATTTAATTTAACAATGTATTTAACATTTAAAGCAAATACATACATTCAATTGCAAGAACACATTTCATAATATTGACATACTTATAGCCTACTACAAATTAACATAAATTGAGCTATGGTTGAGGAACTTTGACTTTCCTACCCAACCTCAACAGGGAGAAAAGGCTGATACCCAGGTGCTTTGGATCTTTATTGACTCTCCTAGCCTTTTTCTTGCAACGCCTGGTGTAAATATCCTTTAGGCAGGGTAGGGCACCACCTTGAACAATCCTTTCTCTGCAGGGCCTTGCGATCCTGTTCGGTGCCAGGCAGTGATGTTCCCTGTCAGGTTGCTCTATCGATGACGGAGGGGTAGAAATTCCTCAGTATTTGAGGGAATAACCGGAATTTCTCTCACCACTGAGTCAGTAGGCAGCGCCCAGGTCAGGTCAGACCCCAAGGTCTGGACACCAAGGTACCAAGGGCTATCACCCTATCCACTCAGGACCCGTTGATATTAACGGGGCGTATCCTTTCCTATTTCTTCTTTAGTCTTGCAGACATTCCCAAGTAGGTTGTTGTCCTCACCAGCGCCTTAAATGGGCCAGTACTCACCGGTACTGAGCCGGCACTTCTGATTTTTGTCTACATGAGTACCCTCTTCTAATTGTTAATACAAGTATTATTATAAGGTTGATACATTAGACTGATATGTATACCAAAACAGGATATATTTCATGATTTATTGGGAAAAACCAAGCAATTATATGTAAAATCAGACATTTGGCCGAATGGAAATTTGATTCATGACCACATTTTCAGACACGATTCGACTGTGAGATTGGCAGTGGAATCAGACTCCTTAGAAAGAATAGTCGACTATTCAGGGTCACCCCTACAAGATATATGTGTAAATATAAATATATCCAGGTGGTTGGGTAGCTCACCTGGTAGAGCAGGCGCCCATATGTAGAGGTTTACCCCTTGACGCAGCAGCCGCTAGTTCGACTCCGACCTGCGGCCCTTTGCTACATGTCATTTCCCCTCTCTCTCCCCTTTCATGTCTTCAGCTGTTCTCTATAAATAAAGGCTTAAAAATGCCCCAAAAATAATCTTTAAAAAAAAATATATATAAATATATCCAAGACGTGATGATCATGTCATGCAACTGCTAAATTATGGTAATGGCACCTTTTTTGGTCCAAGGCACTGTACCTAACACCAGCAGGTCTTCTTTCAGGTAGGCCTTTTCATTATTGTCTGTGATCAGGCCCACCACAGCTGTGTTGTCAGCAAGCTTGATGATGGTGTTGGAGTCGAAAGTGGCTACACAGTCTGGCTGTGTGTGTGTGTGTGTGTACAGGGAGTACAGGGAGTAGCAGGGGTTTCAGAACACAGCCCTGGGGTGCTCCGGTGTTAATGATGAGGGTGGAAGAGGTGTGTCCACCCACCCTTACCACCTGGGGTCAGGAAGTCAAGGATCCACATGCACAGTGAGGGGTTAATCCCAGGTCCTTGAGCTTTGTGACGAGCCTGGAGGGAACTATGGTGTTAAACGCTGAACTGTAGTCAATGAACAGCAATCTCACATATATAGCTTTCTTTCTCTTCTGGGTGAGATAGCGTGGTGTGGAGGATGTGTGCTATGGTGTCTTCAGTTAATCGGTTGGGACGGTAGGCAGACTGTAATGGGTCCACTGTGCTGGGTAGTGAGGAGCAGATGTAATCCTTGACAGGCTGGTCTTGTTTTCTTGGGCACAGGAATGATTGTGGACTTCTTGAAGCACGTGGGTATGACAGATTCATGTCACACCCATAAAAGTGAGACCCAAGTTGTAATAAACTAGAATGATCCTTTCAGCATGCTCTAATTCTTCTAAACTCTGTCAGGTTGGCTCAGTCATGTCTCACACATGGTGTGTCAGATAGCCAAGCCAAAAAAAGTGAAAGTGAAAACAAGACCTCCACTCCCCCCTCTCCGACGTTCAACATCTCCTCTGAAGATGTGCTGACTTGTGATGTAGAACCAGAGTTACTCGGTTTTAATAGTCACACAATCATCACTTTGTGTGGGTCCAAAGTGATAAATTTTCCACTTCCAGTGTTAATGTGTCAAGCTGATACTAAATTCCCTCCCCGGAAGCTGCACTTCCACCACTATGTTGTTGAGTTTTTCAAAAACAACCAGCTAAATCAAAAAGGGATGAATCGGAGTGAAGGGACAAAGAGTGTTGTTCATTCACCATAGATATCGAGTGCATAATCCATTCATTAGCCTTGATGTGAACCACCACTGACTACTTCAACCCCCATCAAGCACCATAACAACCCTAAGAACAATACTACGCCAATTCACTCGCAGAGGCAGAGGCGGTGAGGGTTTCCGGTGAGTGTCGGGGGAGGGACGTTCTCTACAAGCGGGGAACCTGTCACTGTGTTTGTGAGGGGAGGCCATCAATCATGGAGCACAGCGAAGGGGCAGGCCCTACCCTGCTTTAATGTTTACTATGCTCTGCTTTATGTTTGAGAAAATACTGCATCAAACTGGGGTTTTGATATGGGAGGGACAGGGGGAGGAATAAGATACAATTAGACAAAAGATGGGAAGAGGGGACCAACACCGGTAAACACTGCACATTTCCTCAAGAGTGGCTGTCATCTGTTGAAGCTCCTCCATCAAAACCACTCCAGGTTCTCCAACACATATAGGTGTAGGAGCAACCTGTCAGCACTTTACTGCTCCTCTTATCTGAACACCCTGGCCTGAGGAGTTCTCAAAAAGCCTTTAAGAGCAGGACCTTTGGGAGTGGGAAACAATAAGCCTTCTTTAGTATGGTGAAAGTGACAGCATGGTCCTCTCCCCCCTCCCAGCCATTAAACCTCTTCCTGGATAAACAAGGGGAAGGCCCTTTATGATGATGGAGAGGGTCACAAAGAGAGGAGCCATTGAGCCACTGAGGGGCCCGTCTTTGTTTTTATGTTCAGGGTCTTCTCAAAGGATACTCTGATAGGAGGGGGAGCTCTTATTTTTGTCTTTTAGTCCTCCTTACTGCCAGTCTTCTCTCGGCTGTGCCAAAACAGAGATGTAAACTTAATTGACTGTATCATTTGCACAAAGTGAGGAGTTTTAACAACTTTTAGAGTGACCGAGAGATGATTTGATTCACATTCACACGGATTCCTTTAAAAGGATTCCTCCTTTTAAAGAATTAAAAACAATCTTTAGTATTTGCTCCTTAATAGGTTCCCACATACAAACAGTATTCACTCATGGGTGCAGAATATTGTGCACCTGTTTCTCAGTACTCAGAAACAAGAACGATTGAGGTACAATGGGTTATAATCCCTTAAATTCCATGAATATTAAACCAGGAACAAGCTAAAGTCAAGGATTGTGTGAGCGTTTTTGCCTCTGGAGGTGCTACCGTTTGATGCTGTCAAAGGACGGCCCTGTCTTCTGGTGATGGGCTGCCAGGTCTATTGATGAGTTGCCAGATTTAGGGCAACATGCGGTTGGAGCTGCGTTGTCTTTGCAGTGTGAATGAGGGGCACCTGTGACCTCTGGTCACGCTCTGCTTGAGGCCTGCTGTGTGAGCACCACGCTCAGGACGCACGCTGGGACTGTCAGCTCTTCAACTGTCCACTAAATGGACAACGAGTGGACTGGCTCTGCAGGGCTGCTGCTAATAAGCTATTGTGCAAAAACACACTTATACATATACACACACATAATCAAATTATATCGGATTCACAGACCTTGGATTGGGGTGGCACCTGAATCTGCTGCCGTGGTCCTGCTCGACGCCCTGCTACACCCTGCACTGCTATTATTTCTAGTCATAGTCCCATTATCTTTATTGTTACTATTGCCACGCTTCATCATACCAATTGCCATAATTATTATGAATCATATTTCTGTATATCTGTGTCAGTGTGTCTCTGTGTCCCAACCGGCAGCGGCAGATGGCAGCCCACCAAGAATCAGGGTCTGTCCGAGGTTTCTGCCTGTTTAAAGTTTTGCTTTGCCGTTGTCACACAAAATGCTTGCTCTTGGGGGGGTCCTGGGGGGGAAGGATTTTTGGGTCTCTGTAAATAAGAGTGTGGTCTAGACCTACTTTATCTGTAAAGTGTCCTGAGATAACTTCTGTTATGATTTTACACTATAAATAAAATTGAATTGAATTTCAGAATATCAGTTATTGCTCTTCTGGAGGCAGATAATGCAGGGACAACACCTAAAAAAGTAATACCAGTATCTTATTTAGTCTGGTCTTCATTTAGCCCTGTCTCGAGCTTCTTGATCACATCCTATCTATTTCAGTATGATTTCCCATCTGGCAGGAGCCTGCCCCACCCTCCGCCCTGCGCTGACAGCACGCCTCCTGGCCTCAACACAACCTCTTAGGTTCCTTAGCTCATTTGAGAGGTATTTGTACTTCCAGCCAGAAAGCAGGTTTCCCTGTCACTTCAAAGGGGATGATCACATGTGTCCAAGGCACACAGGATGTATACTTGTACTTGTATATTTAAACGGCTGCTGTACAAGGGATGTTAATTGAAAAGACTTTCCAGAGGTCTGAGATAAAGTCAAAATGTAACCTATACAGCATTTCTTTAAAGGTAGCACAGGCTAAATGAATGGACATCACCATGGCAACCTGATGGGGGTTTTGAGGGAGGAGACATGACAAAGACGCCATTGCAGCAAACATTGTAGTAAACATAGAAACATTTTATTAATCTCAAAGAAATACAGTGCTTTTTAAGAGCTTTGTTAAGGATTTTCGTGACCTCCTGAGGCAAATGTGTTGTATAAAAAAACAGAGAAAATCACAGCGAGCAATGAGGTCAAGAATATCTCTTAATGTCCATATAAAAAAACACAAACGTGTGTAAACATCCCTCTCAAGTAGGTTTTGAAAACATTTACAAAATGTACAAAAATGTGTTTTATTGTGTGATAGTCCTTTTCCCCATTTGAGGTGATTTCCTACCATGGTCTCCACACAGAGTCTGAGGTGACCGGAGGTGCAACAGGTGACACGCGATGGCTGTTTTGTGCACCCAGAGGCATGAGAGCTGCACTGGGAACAAGAAAAGCAAACTGTCCATCCGGTGTTGGCACAACCTGGAAGCCACCGTACAGCTTCAGAGCTTCTGAGGAGGCGTGCATCGCTGAGGCACTTTTGCAAGGCATCAGCGGAGCGGAGGCGGCTGGAATCTGTGTACCGGTCTGCCCGAGTCTCAGTGCACCTGGGTGAGGTGTGTAGAAGTTCACGGCGTTGATTTGGCTCACGCAGGCTGCCAGGTGGCTGAGGAGATGAGTCCTCACCTCTGTGTTCACCCCTTCACACGTGGACAAGAAACGGGTGACCTCCCCTACACACTCGCTGAACCCGGCTCTGTATTTACCCAGGACGGAGGGGTCCGTGTTGACAGCAGCTGGAGAAGAAAATACAAACACATGGATTAATATAAGTTGAAGTTACAATTCCAGTAAAATGTAATTCCATCATAAATAGACAGACAGACAGACATACAATAGATAGATAGATAGATAGATAGTGTTGGGCTATAGGCCTACTGTAAAGTGAATATTAGGAAATTAAGAGCCTACGAATATAAAGAAATAATTGACAAATTGGCTAGCTCAAATAATGAACAAAACATAGTCTATTCATTCAGTTGAGGCCTTGTGAAATCAAGTCCTAAGGGCAAGCACACCAGCTGTGGGTGGGCAATAAATCTTGGAGACCGTGGGAACATGTTTACCATCTAAAGTTAGACATCCAGAAGCACATCAACATG